>NC_053495.1:116473214-116788214 GCF_905171775.1 Rana temporaria
TTCTGTTCAAATACGCAGTTCTCTGTATGTGCATAATTAGAGTAGAATATGAAGAATTTGAATATTGTAGCAGAAGTGGAAACCCCACAGTTCTCTCTCATTTATGAGGACCACAAGCCACAGGAAACCCTGCTTCAGCGAAATACGAACGCTATAATATGTATAGAATACTCAGGATTCTATATTATATCTAATATAAGGAATGAAAAACATACATCTACATATACTGTATGTTACAACATTCTTGTCACATACCTAAAGCACAGTTGTTTTGATTATTTTTTCCTTTGGAATGCAAAAATGCTTTAACAATAATCCTATGAGATTGCTATGAAAACTGTTCTGCTTATTTTACACTGTCAATAAGCTCACTGCCTTCTGAATAGCAATCCAAGGTGGATCGCTTTTCAGATTCTTTATAGAAGCAGCTGACAGCCATTCAGGAGGTACTACTGCCGAGTCCAGACACTCGTTTTTTTTGTTTTTCATTTGTGGGACTGCACTGCAACTGCAAAACCAAGTGTTTGGCTCACAGTTGCAGTGCGGCTCCATTGATCGTAATGGGTGAGTTTGACAGGTGGGGCCACTTGTCAAACCCTGCAGTTTGAGTTAGAAATGCTGCAGCCACCCCATGTGTACAGCCATTTCAGGCTGTAATGTTAGGATTTGGATTGGCAGCTGGGGTAAAAAAAAGCAGCTCAGCTGCCTGTCAATAACGCCCACCTGTCTTTCACACAGCTGTCTGTGTGAAAGAGCCTTTCAAATGTATCTAAAACCAAAACATTTACATTAAGAGCCGGTTCACAAAGGGGCAACACGACTCTGGGCGCGACTTTGCGAGGCGACTTCAGAGCGACTTGAGGCGACTTACAAGGCGACTTCAAGTCGCCTCCAGGACAGGCGACTTTGCCAGTGGCCAATTAAACAGTAATCAGCTCTTTGGGAGGGAGGGGTTTGCCTGAAAAAACTCTTCCTGTAAAGTTGCTTCAGTTAAGACAGGGGATCCGACTTGGAGGCGACTTCCATTGAAATCAATGGGTACAAGTCGCCTAGAAGTCGCCTTGAAATAGTACAAGAACCTTTTCTGAAGTCGGAGTGGCTTCAGTAGTGTGTATTAAGATGGCTCTCATTCACTTGCATGTAATTTGTCATGTCGCGCGACTTGGGCCGACACAAGTCGCCCCCCAGGTTGCGGCAGTATGAACCAGGTGTAAGAGCCGATTCACACAGGGGTGACTTGTCAGGCGACTCAGCCGCCTGACAAGTCGCGTCCCGTTCTGTACTATGGAACCATTCTAATAGGAGTGACTCAAGTGGCTCCGATTTAGAGAAAGGTTCCTGTACTACTTTGGAGGCGGCTTCAGGGCGGATTGCATACAGAAGTCATTTTGCAAGTCGCCTTGCTGAGTCGCGCAGCAAGTCGCGCTGCCCCTGTGTGAACCGGCTCTTAGATGGTGAGGGGCACTAAACCGTTAAGCTAAACCGTTAAGCTTTTTGTATATAAGGCAACAACACCTTATTCTCTTAAACAGAGGGGGGAGGAATGGGAAACGCAAAAACATGTTTTTATGGGTGAAGCTCCAGTTTAAATTGCTGTTCATGAAGACATGGAACATACAGTATGGAGTAGAGAATGTTCACTTTGTAAGGGAATCTTCTCTTGCCCTAGTGAATGTGGGGAAAATTCACTTTAAAAAGAAAAGCCAATCACATGCAAGACACAAAACATATATATATTTTTGCTTGCATGTTATTGGATGACAGAAGTCAGCAGAGCTTCACCTCATCCACTAAGCTAAGGGAGAATTCCCTTGCAGAGTGAAAATTCAGTTTTCTGTGAACAGCCTATTTGGATTTAGTAAATCAACCCCTATGATAATGAGTGACTGGCTCACTTTACAAGAACTGCACATTTTAGGTGTTGCAGGCGGAGAAATGGAAGTAACAGGGAGATAATAAGGGAATCCCAGGATTAGGGTTATGCTGTAGATTTGTGAGACAGATTTAAAGTAACTCTTGCTCCCCTTTGTGTTTATTGCTTCCCATCTACTGCAATGACATCTAATAGTTGTCCTTCCTTTAAATCGTTAAACCATTGCCAATGCTCTATAAAAACACTCATGTAAAAAAAGTATTTGTTGAGCACAGTGAGGTTGATTTACTAAAACTGGAGCGTGCAAAATCTGGGGCAGTTGTGCATTGTAGCCAATCAGACTCTAACTTCAGCTTGTTCCACTTGACGACCAGCCCACAGTAAAAATCCGTCATTAATTTGACGTTAAATACCGGTGTTATGACAGCAACTAGCTGCCATCTCCCCAGTGTTTTTTTACTATGGCCGATTCTCTTTCAGATAAAAGTGGTCCCGCAGAAGGATTTACCGTTGGATCATATGTAAAAGGTGTTCAAACCACACATGTGAGGTATCACTGTGAATGTTAGAGCGAGAGCAATAATTCTAGTGCAAGACCTCCTTTGTAACTTTAAACAGGTAACCTGTAAAAAAATGTAATAGGTCGCCTATGGAGATTTTTAAGTACCCTAGTTTGTCGCCTTTCCACAAGCGTACGCAATTTTAAATCATGGCATGTTAGGTAACTATTTACTCAGTGTAACATCTTTCACATTATACAAAATAACTGGGGTGAATATTGTGTTTTTTTTTTTTGTTTTTTTTTAATCATTAAAGTGACATAAAATATTTCAATGATCACCATTTTATTCCCTGGGGTCTCTGCTAAAATATATATATTATGTTTGGGGGTTCTAAGTAATTTTCTAGCAAAAGATACTGATTTCAACAAAAAGTTCCAGAAAAGGCCTGGTCTAGGTAAGCCTATAATAAGGCTTACCTATAGGTACTGTAAATATCTCCTAAATGTGTGCCGTTAAGATATACTTACTGTAGATGCAGCCAGTGATGTCACTGGTGCATGCACTCTGAAGGAATGGCCATCCGAGTCACTCATTCCTTCAGAGTCCTGTGCTGTAAACGGTGGCTCCCAAGCACATGCGTGGGAGTGAAGCCATCGCGGCTCCGGACACTAACAAAACCGCAGTACGCGAACCCGGAAGGAAGACAGGGTGAAGATGGTAGCGCCTTCAGCGGTGACAGCGCCCTGTTGGGAGGCTTCCTTTTCAGGTACATTTCACATAATGTGCTAGTATACGATACATACTAGCACAATATAACTTTGCTTTCAGGTTTTTAAAAACACCCAGCGGTTTACAACCACTTTAAGCTTTGACAAAAAAAAAATGGAAGATGATTGGTTTCTATGCAGAACTGCACCAATTGTTGCACTCTTTCCAGTTTTAGTAAATCAACCCCAGTGACCTTTCCTGGTACTGTAAAACCTTGGTTTGCGAGCATAATTCGTTCCAGAAACATGCTTGTAATCCAAAGCATTTGTATATCAAAGCATTTTTTTACAGGGTATAAAAGAGAAGAGAGGCAATAAGTTGCTAAATGTTGTACCTTCATTAAATGTAACCATATTTCTACACTTATGCCCTGTACACACGATAGGTTAGTCTGATGAAAACGGTCTTGTGGATTTTTCCATCAGTTATCCGATGAAGCTGACTGATGATCAGCCGTGCCTACACACCATCAGTTAAAAAAACGATCGTGTCAGAACGCGGTGACGTAAAACACAACGACGTGCTGAAAAAAAACGAAGTTCAATGCTTCCAAGCATGCGTCGACTTGATTCTGAGCATGCGTGGATTTTTAACCGATGGACGTACCCACAGACTATCGTTTTTTTCTATAGGTTTTTTATCCATCAGATAATTTTAAAACAAGTTCCTATTTTTTTAACCTATGGATAAATAACCGATGGGGCCCACACCCGATCGGTTTGGTCTGATAAAAACGGTCCATCAGACCGTTTTCATCAGACTAACCTATCGTGTGTACAGGGCATTAGAGGCGCCTCTCTTCTTTTTTTATACTTAGTTGTGACATGACGCTACTCTTATATCAAGACATCGCTTGTATATCAAGGCAACGTTTATTAAAACATTTTGCTTGTCTTGCAAAACGCTCTCAAACCAAGGTTTTACTGTACATCAAAGCTACTTTTGCACCAACAGTGTGCAAGTTCAATATAATACACCGATGATAAAGCTATTTATTAATAATTAGAATTAACATAGGAATTAACAAGGAAAACTTTTTTTCATTTTGGGTAAAAGAAGTGAGGCTTATAATCTATTTTTTTTTTTTTTTTATTGAAAAGGCATAAATAATGTGTAATACAACACGTGGTTAGGCATATGATACCCATATGGGTAAACCTAGATACATGCTTCATGATCTACATAGCAATTAGAAGTACATTTGTATAGACATTCTGTACATATACTGTAGCTATCAGACTATAGGAAGTTGGGCGATCAGGATATAAAACAGACATAATAGGTAAAGTAGACAATATGCCCCATTAATGTAAAAGATCAATCGGGATAGAAAACAAGCAATAAAAGCAGTGTCATCTTAAGAGCATTATAGGCCCCCGGGCAATACAGTGCAGTGGGGCCCTGTGTACACAATCACGCATGAGAATTTACTGACAAAAATCATAAAATTTACTGGCAGAACCACATTTTTTTACTGCCACTGCAAAAAAAGTACCTAAAATTACAGTTTTCAGTGCCGAACAATGCAAATGTCAGTATTTAAACTATAAGGTTACTATAACCCAGGCAGCACAGAGTTTCCTCTTACATCAGAGTCTGCAGGATTCCCCCTTACAGTGAAAGGGAACTCTTATGTAAAGGGGAACGCTGCAGATCATGATCTAAGGGGGGGAACTCTGATGTGGAGGGGGGCTCTGGTGACCAGAGACCACCTTATATCAGAGTCCACTGCTTTCTCTTTCCCACTTACATCAGGGTCCGCAGACTGAGTTCCCCCTTGCATTGTAAGGGGGAATCCTGCAGACTCTGATGTAAAGGGGAACTCTGATGTGGGGGGCACTCTGGTGACCAGAGACCACCTTCCGTAGAGTAAATACACTAAGGTAAGGGGGGTCACTAATATAGGAGGGGGAACCTTTATATCAGTGCCCCCTTACATTTTTGCATTCACTCCCCCCTTACATCAGCTACCCCCCTCAATCGTGGAGGACCGGATCTTCTCTGTGATTTCCGCAAACTGGGCATAGGCAGTTCTAACCCGTCACTCTCCACAATTTTTTAATGGGGTTGCTGGGCAGCCGGGGGGCCCCCAAGAAAGCGGGGGCCCCCGGGCAACTGCCCAGCGTGCCCAATGGAAAAGATGGCCCTGAATAAAAGGAACATTGGATCAAACAATAAACAGTAGAGCGATAAAACAGTAGGGTGGGTTGTCGGCATGGGCGTCCGCTCCATAGGGCAAGGGGGGTCGCTTGCCCCCCCCCTGAGATCGTGTAAGAGTGTCACTGCAATGATTATTTTAGTCTGCAGTCTGTCAGTGTATTTACTCCGCTCCCGCGGCCCGCCCCTGTTTGCCGACACCAGGCTCCAGCCTGGCCAATATGATCATCATGTGATCGTGCTGCCGAGCTGCTAACCTTAGTTTACACCCCCGCCCGGCGCCCGTCCTGGCGGCGTGACGTCACTCACGGCGGGCGGGGATTATCATTCAGGGCTGACTGGGACGGCACTGATGAGAGGAGTGTAGAGAGGAGGAGCCAGCGCCGCCGACGAGGAACAAACCAGGCAAGCACCAACAACATATACTTTCATCACAAAATGTCCTAAATGTCCTGCACAGTTGCACTGGTCATAGTAATAACACATGTATTAATGTCATGCACTGTGCAGGACATTAATACATGAGTTACCATGACCAGTGCAGGACATTTACCCCCCCACCATGCTGCATATTAAAAAAAAAAAAAATCACATTCACAGTTCATAATCTTCAGACTGCATTCCGTATGGCATTATTAACTGTGATGACTTTCTGTGATTTTTTTTTTTTTTACTATGCAGCATGGTGGGGGGGGGGGGTAAATGTCCTGCACTGGTCATGGTAACTCATGTATTAATGCCCTGCACAGTGCATGGTGCTGTGTAATGTAAAGGGGTCCAGTGATGCAGTGTGCTGTGTAATGTAAAGGGTTCCATGTAATGTAAAGGGTTCCAGAGGTGGAGGGTGCTGTGTAATGTAAAGGGTTCCATGTAATGTAAAGGGTTCCAGAGGTGGAGGGTGCTGTGTAATGTAAAGGGGTCCAGTGATGCAGGGTGCTGTGTAATGTAAAGGGGTCTAGTGATGCAGTGTGCTGTGTAATGTAAAGGGGTCCAGTGATGCAGGGTGCCGTTTAATGTAAAGGGTTCCGTGTAATGTAAAGGGTTCCAGTGATGCAGGGTGCTGTGTAATGTAAAGGGGTCCAGTGTGCTGTGTAATGTAAAGGGGTCCAGAGGTGCAGGGTGCTGTGTAATGTAAAGGGGTCCAGTGGTGCAGGGTGCTGTGTAATGTAAAGGGTTCCAGTGATGCAGGGTGCTGTGTAATGTAAAGGGGTCCAGTGTGCTGTGTAATGTAAAGGGGTCCAGAGGTGCAGGGTGCTGTGTAATGTAAAGGGGTCCAGTGGTGCAGGGTGCTGTGTAATGTAAAGGGGTCCAGTGATGCAGGGTGCCGTGTAATGTAAAGAGTTCCGTGTAATGTAAAGGGTTCCAGTGATGCAGGGTGCCGTGTAATGTATAGCGTTCCGTGTAATGTAAAGGGTTCCAGTGATGCAGGGTGCTGTGTAATGTAAAGGGGTCCCGAGCTGTGAGGAGCTGTGTAATGTAAAGGGGTCTAGTGATGCAGGGTGCTGTGTAATGTAAAGGGGTCCAGAGGTGCAGGGTAATGTAAAGGGGTCCAGTGATGCAGGGTGCTGTGTAATGTAAAGGGGTCCAGAGCTGTGGGGTGCTGTGTAATGTAAAGGGGTCCAGAGGCGCAGGGTGCTGTGTAATGTAAAGGGATCCAGAGGTGCAGTGCTATGTAATGTAAAGGGCCCCATAGGTGCAGGGTGCTGTGTAATGTGAAGGGGTCCAGAGGTGCAGGGTGCTGTGTAATGTAAAGGGATCCAGTGATGCAGGGTGCTGTGTAATGTAAAGGGGTCCGATGATGCAGGGTGCTGTGTAATATAAAGGGTTCCAGTGATGCAGGGTGCTGTGTAATGTAAAGGGGTCCCGAGCTGTGGGGTGCTGTGTAATGTAAAGGGGTCCAGAGCTGTGGGGTGCTGTGTAATGTAAAGGTGTCCAGAGGTGCAGTTGTGGAGAGGGGTACACAGTAGTGACAAAGAGAAATTGAAAGATGCAGGGGGCACAGTGGGGCGTTTTTACATTTTAACGTGGGGGGGGGGGCACTTTTAACCTCCGCTAGCGGTTGAAGAAAGGGTTAAATGTGACTGTGTGTCACCGCTGCTGAAGCGCCCCCCCCTGAAAAAATTTCAGCGGACGCCCATGGTTGTCGGTATCCCAAATATGTTCTGACCAGGTTCGGTAAGCCGTGTGCTGGTGTCTGGTGCCAAGGAAAGTATTTGGTATATCGCATATATCATACATTAGTGATTATTACTTCATAAATTCCAGAGATTCCAGTTGTGGTCAAAGAGGTGTTTGTTCCCATGTCTGTGTGCTAGTAGGCTTTCCCCTTTCAGTTTATTTTTTACCATCTACGTCTCATTGGGGTACTTTCCCTTCATTTCCTGTCCCATAGTCAAAACAGAAAGTGAGAGGAATTTTATGGTTTTCACCAGAACCATTGTCATGGTTGGAAGATTCCCCATACACTTGCTACAACCAAAAATGTTAAGGTTTCTTTCACTTTTGGTGATAACGGTCACCAGGACAAATAGTGAGGGTGAGCACAGACAGCAGTACAAACCTAACAGGTGTCCTAATCCCTCTCCATTCTATTAAAACTAATAATAAAGTTTGCCTTTAATTATACAGTAAAACCTTGGTTTGAGAGTGTTTTGCAAGACTAGCAAAGCGATTACCGTATTTATCGCGGTATAGCGCGCTCCTGCGTATACCGCGCACCCCTAAAGTTGCCCCGAATCCTGTGGAAAAAACGTTTTTTTTGTACTTACAGTTTTGGTGTCTTGCGCAGCGTCCATCGGCGGCCTCGTCGGGTCCGGCGTCCGTCTGCGGCTTCGGGTGCCCTCTTCGTCGGGTCCGGCGTCCTTCTGCGGCTTCGGGTGTCCTCTTCGTCGGGTCCGGTGTCCGTCTGCGGCTACGGGTGTCCTCTTCATCGGGTCCGGCGTCCTTCTGCGGTGTCCTCGCGTCCTCCCTGCTCGTTTCCCGCGCCGAGTTTGAATACTGCGCCGACATATACAGAGCGCAGTACACTCGTGTATTGTCGGCAATGCTCGGCTACTGTCGCGCTGACGTCCTGTACGTCCAGGACGTCAGCGTGGGAGGAGCCGAGACTGCCCGACAATACACGAGTGTACTGCGCTCGGTATATGTCGGCGCAGTATTCAAACTCGGCGCGGGTATCGGCATATACCGCGCACCCACGATTTTGCCCTGAAATTTTTTCAGGGCAAAAAAGTGCGCGGTATACGCCGATAAATACGGTAAATTAATTTTGACTTGATATACAAGCGATGTCTTGATATACAAGTAGCGTCATGTCCCAACTGAGTATAAAACAGAACAGAGGCGCCTCTAAGTGTAGCAATATGGTTACATTTAATGAAGGTACAACATTTAGCAAGTCACATGGTTGATGATTAAAACAGGCACATCTAAGTATGCAGGCATCCGGCGTAAAACTGTCCTCATAGACCATCCGCTGCACCGCCATCCCTTCCATGCTGCACTCCACAAGCGATTCGAGCCTCGATTTCAGATCGCTCTACTGCAGGGTAGTTTTCTTGGTCACGATTGCAGACTGGGAACGGTGAGAGCCGGAAGTGCGGAGGATGGTCTATGTGGACAGCTTTACCCCGGATGCCTGCATACTTAGATGTGCCTCTTTTAACCATAAGCCATGTGAGTTGCTAAATATTGTATCTTCATTAAATGTAACCATATTGCTACACTTAGAGGCGCACTCTCTTCTCTTTTAGTCTTCATTTCCATGGACGTTTTTACAGCCACTTTCTTTAGCCTTTTTTACAGCTTAAAAACGCCTGTCCATGTTATTTATTTATTTTTAGCGTTTTTGAGCGTTTTTTTAACGTCTGGCGTTTTTACAGCTCTACTCTGGAGCTTCAGAATGCACTGGTCCTGTTTTTTTTTTTTTGCAGCCTAAAAACGTCTCAGCCATCTACAGCTCAAAAACGTCATGGTGGGCATGAGGCCATAGACTAACATGGAGAGCTGTTTTTAAGCTGTAAAAAAACGCTCAGAAAAGTGTCTGTAAAAACGTCCATGGAAATGAAGCCTTATACTCTGTAGCTCCTGCTGGATTTTCCTTTTAATCCCGTGTGGAGGCTTCCATTTGTGGATGGACATTTTATGGTTACACAACCTGGTCACATTGCTATAATCTTTTTATATGGACTATAAACTGAAGGATTTATGAATAAATGGTTGTGGAACGAATCATCTGAGTTTCATTATTTCTTATGGGGAAATTCACCTTTATATACAAGTGCTTTGGATTACAAGCATGCCTCGGGAACGAATTATGCTCGCAATCCAACGTTTTACTTGTACTTTAAAAACCCCAAATATGACCCCTGCATCATTTTGATGTTTTTCTTGCTCATTTCAGAAATGATTCCTCCATTGTACAAACACACCTATATTTATAACGGCTGTCACCGACATGAATGTCTCGATCTATAATGTGTATCTCCAGCATTACTTTCGTCTCCATGGAGCTGTGTAATCCCACACATGTGTTTCTATATACGTCTTACTCTAGCCGCTAGAAATGCGTTACTCATCGCATCTCAAGCCCACTTTTATTGACTGTCCTGTGGTGAGAATTATGGTAAAATACATGCATCTGGAAATGATACACAAACAAAGGCAAGTAAAATCAAAGAGACCCAACAACAATCACCCTCAGCCTTTGATCACAAAGTCACTCAAACTTTATAGGGTTTTCTGTAGGATCAAAATCTTACTAGAGCAAACAATACGATCACTGGCCGGCCACGCAGCAGATTTATTTTCCCCGGTATTGCATAGACAGCCAACCCTTGTGTCTACGTATGAGTATGTCTTCTCTGCAAAACCCCATCCGTTTCTATTCACTTTACTGCCTTTGAAATCATTAACGGCTGTAGAACTTTTCTACTTTTATGAATATTGGAGATTTTGTGTAACATTAAAGGAAAATTTCAAATCAACTAGACGCAGAATGCAGTGACAGTAGAGGTCAGACGAATGACTTGCACGCCCTCGTACTTCTGGTTTTAGCAGGGTACAGGATGCTATCTTCTGTGTTGTCACCACAATCATTGCTATATGTACACTTTACACAGAAGCCGGCTAATACAGGATGCAGTTGCTGTTAGCTCACCCACACACATGCAGTGCAACGCATGCTCATGGAGTTAACCCTTTCACTGTGCAAATATCTTGTGTGCATGCAGTGGCTTTCTATCTTAGAATACCATTTAAAGACAATGAAGCATTGATCAGCCAGAAATGTTTAGGGTAGAACTGAAGATTCGTGTTTATATTGTATGAGGCTTGACGCGTTGTGTCAACACCCAGCTGTCATTTCCTGTTTGAGGTTACACTTCATACATTCATTTACAGTAAATGCAAATGTGCCTCTAGCAGTATAAAGGATTAGCTGGAATCAAAGAATGCTTCAAAAATGAACACTTTCCCAGGCAACATAAAAACCTCATATTCGTATACAGTACACATTTATTACAAAGAATCTTATCTGCAATGATCTTTCAGATCAAGGGGACAGGACTGACTGGTAAAGTGAGAGTAAAGGGGCAGAGGATGGGAGCAAGGCACAACGTCGTGTCTGCAGTGTTGTCTAGCTGTAGTCATAGGGCTGGCAGAAAAATGCTTGTTTTGGCATGCAGTTACTCATGTATGGCATCTAGAGGCATGTGCGTCTAAACTAATTCTATAGGCTAGTATTTTTTTTTTTTTTTTTTATTTTAGCCACTAGAATGAATTTATGTTCTTATGTATGCATTTATATGCATTTATGTTCAAATGTGTGAAAATGTTGCTAGTAAGCTTCCCTCCGAACACAGATTTATTTCCGGTTCACACCATGAATCGCATAGGAACATGCTGTGCATTCCTGTGTGATTCACATGCGATCCGGGTGCAGTGCAATATCAGTTTATTCATATAAAATGGTCTGAAATCGTGCCAGACTGCACCAAAAGTAGCGCAAGCTCTACTTTACAAAACGCACAGCAACCGAATCACAAGGTACTACTGTATCGTGGGATCATGTGCAGGCAAATGCACTGCATTTGGGGTGTCATTAACACATACGGTATATACCATACCTCCCAACTGTCCCTGATTTTGAGGGACTGTCCCTGATTTGGAGCAATGTCCCTCTCTCCCTCATTCTCCTCATTTGTCCCTCATTTTGGTCTGATCTATACAGATGTATATAAAATGCACTTTTTATCTATCAAAAAGTGTTCCCAGTGCTAAACCTTTCATCTGATTTCTAAATTGCTGCATTTGTAAATTCCAAAAGCCAATAAAAAAAGAGTGGTGGTAAAAAAAGCACTTGTGGGTTTAACCAATCTTATTTTTTTGTACAATTCTCCTTTAAGGGGGCGTGTCAAGGGGTGTGTCCTATGCCTACATACTTTTGCTGATAGGTGTCCCTCATTCCCATCTCAGAAAGTTGGGAGGTATGATATACATAGGATTCACCCTGGGACTTTGAGTGAGGTGAGCATGGTTAGCCAAAAATAGGGTGACCAGACATCCCCGGTTTCCGTGTACAGTCCCCAGATTGAGGACACTGTCCCTGGACCAAGTCTGTCCCCAGTTTTGTCCCCTACTTGGATTTGAACAGAGGCTGGAGCAATTTCAAAAACAATCAGTGCAGAATTAAGAAACAAAATTTGAGTTACACATCCCTGCTCCGCCATTCCTACTAGTGTAGGGGGGTGTATTTTTTTCCATTACCTGTGCCCCTTTCTGATGATTATGTGCTGGTCAGAGCAGAGGGAATATTTCTCCAGTTTCGGGTGCATGCCCATTCAGCTCCGCTCGCATGTTCTTCTGCCTAGATTTAGGTCCCGACCAGCCGCCTGCCTGCATATCTTCTTGCCTTCCCTGGTGGAGTGATCTTCCTCAGCTCCCCACAAAGTAGTGGCCCGGAGAGAGTAATGCCACGTACACACGATCGGTTCATCCGATGAAAACGGGCCGATGGATTTTTTCATCAGATATCCGATGAAGCTGACTTTCATCAGTCTTGCCTACACACCATCAGTTAAAAATCCGATCGTGTCCAACGCGGTGACGTAAAATACGACGATGTGCAGAGAAAAATGAAGTTCAATGCTTTCGAGCATGCGTCGACTTGATTCTGAGCATGAGTGGATTTTTGACCGATGGATTTCCCCACAGGCGATCGTTTTTTTCTATCGGTTTTTTAACCATCAGAAAATGTTAAAACAGGTTCTATTTTTTTTCACCGATGGAAAAAAAAACGATGGGGCCCACACACGATCGTTTTGTCCGATGAAAATGGTCCATCGGACCTTTTTCATCAGACAAACCGATCGTGTGTACAGGGCATAAGACTTGACAGGCTGTGAGGCGTGAGGCGAAGGGCGGAGAGTCGCTAATTGCCGCCATTACTAGTAAAACAAAATATGTTCCCGGATTTAATTAAAAAAATCTGGTCACCTTAGCCAAAGAACATGTCATGATTGTATAAAAAGTAGATTTATTGCAATATGTTGCGCATATAAAACACAAGAGCAATAAATGCAGGCTGATAAAATATGCATACAACGTGAAAAGAAAACAATCCACATACATGGTAAACAGTAAAAAAACAATATACAAACATCAGAAAAATGTGCAAGCATCAATGGTACCCAATGACGTTTTGCGAGACCGAGCTCGCTCTTCAGGGGTAAATGCTTTACTATATCTGTAGTACAAGTAGTAAATCAAATGAATGTATGTTGCATAAGATTGGCAGGGAGATGCGTAATCATCACGGTCAGAGTATAGGACCCCATACTCACCAATGGGCTGGGCCAGGTCATCAATCACTGATACCACAGGCGGCGACAGCGAGAAACAGTGGGGTGGATTCAAGAAGCAATTGCGCCTGTGTAACCATAGGTTACACAGCGCAATTGCTTACTTGCCCCGGCGTAACGAGTGCTCCTGATTCAGGAACCTCGTTACGCCGACTGCAGCCTAAGATCTGCGCGGCATAAGGCTCTTATGCCCGCATATCTTAGGCTGCATTCTTGCAGTGGACGCTAGGTGGCGTTCACGTTGTGCTCAGTGTATATTATGCAAATTGCATACTAACACCGATTCACAACGTTGCGCGAGCCCTGCGTACGCAATTTACGTCGTTTACGTACGGCGGTTTCCGCGCAAGGCTGCCCCTGCTATTAGCAGGGGCAGCCCATGTTACGTATACCAGTCGTTCCCGCGTCGCGAAATTCGAATTTTACGTACTTTGCGTAAGTGAATCGTGAATGGCGCTTGACGCCATTCACGTTCACTTTGAAGCAAATGACGTCCTTGCGACGTCATTTGCCGCAATGCACGTCGGGAAAGTTTCCCGACGGAGCATGCGCTCTACGAGCGGGGCGGGAACGCGCCTAATTTAAATGATTCTCGCCCCCTACGGGATCATTTAAATTGCGTGCTCCTGCGCCGGGCATTTTGCCGGCGCGCCCGCGCAATTCACGGAGCAGAATCTGCTCCGTGAATCAAGGGCAGCGGAGCAAATTTGCGCCGTAAATAATGGGCAATTCTACCTGAATCCGGCCCAGTGTCATTAACACTGACATCCTCTGCAGATCGCAAGTGCAGTACGCTTTCAATGCAGTGCGAGAAACGTGGGTTTCCTGTACCACTTTCTGATGTAAACTGGCTCGTTTTTTTATGCCCCTGCTTTAAATACGAATTCTAAACACCACAATGTGCATGGATACATTGGACACAGTGGCTTAAATAAAGATGGGCACTCAAGTGGCTTAGTGGTTAGCAGTTCTGCCATGCAGTACTGGGGTCCTTGGTTCAAATCCTGGTCAGGACAGAATGAAGTTTGTTCTCCCTGTTCTTGCTAGGGTTTCAAAGACATATTGGTAGGTTAATTGGCTCCCATACTTTATGTGAGATAGGGACCTTAGATTGTAAGTGCTTTGAGAGCATGGACTTTTGTAAATTGTTGGACCTATATAAATACCTGTTATAAAAAGTAAAGCCCCGTACACACGATCGGAATTTACAACCGTGTGTATGCCCCATCTGAGTAATTCCATCGGCGTTTAGATAGACATGTTCTCTTTTACTCCGATGGAATTCCGATGTGAGTTTGGTCGGACAAAGGTCCTATTGAGTCGACGGGGCTTAAGTGTGCCTGGATATGTTGTAAGTGGAGCCATATAGTCAGCATTATTATACATGTAGCGCCCTGCTCCTGATAAACAGGCGCTGCTTAAAATTATTTAATGGGGGTCTGAGCTGTTATTTGGCTCAGACCAGAGTGATTAACCGTTTGCCGACCAGCCGCCGCAGTTATACGGTGGCAGGTCTGCTCTGCTGGGCAAGATCGCGTAGATCTACGTCATCTCGCCGAGCAGCCAATATGGTTCCACGCTCGCCCCTGACGCCGACGCGCGTGCCCGGCAGGCGCGATCACTGCCGGGCACCCGCGATCGCTCGTTACAGAGCGAGAACCGGGAGCTGTGTGTGTGTAAACACACAGCTCCCGGTCCTGTCAGGGGGAGAAATGCATGATTGTCTGTTCATACAATGTATGAACAGCGATCAGTCATTTCCCCTAGTCAGTCCACCCCCCCTTCAGTTAGAACACACCCAGGGAACAAACTTAACCCCTTCCTCGGCCCCTAGTGTTAACCCCTTCCCTGCCAGTGGCATTTTTATAGTAATCAATGCATTTTTATAGCACTGATCGCTATAAAAATGCCAATGGTCCCAAAAATGTGTCAAAAGTGTCCGAAGTGTCCGCTTTAATGTCCTAGTACCGATAAAAATCGCTGATCAAATGAGAGGTGATCAAATGCCACCAAAAGAAAGCTCTATTTGTGGGAAAGGGCGCCAATATTGTTTGGGAGCCACGTCGCACGACCGCGCAATTGTCAGTTAAAGCGACGCAGTGCCGAATCGCAAAAAGTGGCCTGGTCTTTGACCAGCAATATGGTCCGGGGCTTAAGTGGTTAAAGGCAATTTAGCCTCTGTTCCAGCCATTGCTGTGCTGGGAGTGATCCACCATTGATCGTCTGGGTGTGTTATTACCACCCCAGGCCAAGGGTGGCAGCAGTCAGGTCATGGTATATTGAGTGTCCCCCTCAGGAACGATTAGTGGGAGTGGTTACACCACTGTGAATGCTGGGAGGGGTACTTAAGGGACAGACGCCATTGGTGTGGGGCCGCCGTTCGCACCCCATGGCCCACCTGGCCGGGGGTGCGTATTGTGAATCCTAGCTTCGGGACCACGTTGGCCCAGGGCTGCGGCTTCGTCTGGTGGGCCCAGTTGTCTGACTGGGGCCTGTACTGCAGAGATGATCCTGTGCTGTCCATCCTGTGGGAGGAAGCCACTTGATGGAGGAGACCAGGGGAGGACCTATCCTGGTAAGGACCATGCAAGAGGCTGGTACCTTAGGAGAAGCTTCATCAAAGGATGCACCATACACAGAGAGGCCTGACAGTGTCGCTTGTCGGGTCTAAAGGTTCCAGTGAGAAAAGCTAAAGAGATCCGGGTGCTGAATCCTGTGACAGAGGATTCCGGACCAAAATATCTCACGAGAAAGGAAGGTCTGTGGCAGAGACTCTACTTTATTTTGTGCGCCATCTCGGCTGCTAGGCCAGTTAGAGGGACCTATCCAGGTTAGCAATACCCACTCTGGCTAGAGTGGCGACGAGAACTGTTTGCTGGAAACAGGAGTGTTTCCTTACTTTGTGACTGTGCACCTGAATCTACCTACCCTTCCACCCCTTACTTCTGTTTTCTTCTAAAGTTCGCCAAAATAAACCCAAAGAGAAAAGAGGTACATTGGGCCAGATCCACAAAAGGGATACGCAGACGTATCTGCTGATACGCCGTCGTATCCCTGTTTCTATCTATGCGGCTGATTGATAGAATCAGTTACGCATAGATATTCCTAAGATCCGGCAGGTGTAATAGTTTTACACTGTCGGATCTTAGGATGCAGTACCGCGTCCGCCGCTGGCAGGGCCGCCATCAGGGGGGTACAGGCATTACACCTGTAAGGGGCCCGGAGGTCCCCAGGGGCCCGGATGGCAACCCCCTTTAAAAAAAAAAAATTTTTTTTTTTTTTTTGTTTTTTTTTAGGGGCCAATTTTTTTTTTTAGAGGTCCGGAGGTCCCCATATATATATATATAATATTATTATTATTATTATTATTAAAGGGCCCAGAGGTCCCCAGGGCCATTTTTTTTTTTAGAGGTCTGGAGGTCCCCATATATATATAATATTATTATTATTATTATTATTATTATTATTAAAGGGCCCAGAGGTCCCCAGGGCCCCGGGTGGCAACCCCCCTTTTTTTATAAAAATTATATATTTTTTATATATATATATTTTTATATATATATATATATATATATATATATATATATTTTTTTTTTTGTCTTTATATATTTTTTTATAGGGCCCCGGATGGCAGCCCCCCTTTTTTAATAAAAAAAATTATATTTTTTTTATATATATTTTTTTTTGTCTTTATATATTTTTTTATTAAAGGGCTCAGAGGTCCCCAGGGCCCCATGTGTGGCAAATCCCCCCTTTTTTTTTTATAAATGTTTATTTTTTTATTTTTGTTTATATATATATATATATATATATATATATATATATATATATATATATATTTTTTATTAAAGGGCCCTGAGGTCCCCAGATGGCAACCCCCCTTTTTTTTCATAAATGTTTATTTTAATATATATATATATATATATATATATATATATATATATATTTTTTTTTTTTATTATTAAAGGGCCCAGGGGTTTCTTTTTTTCATTTTTATTAAAGGGCCCAGAGGTCCCGGATGGCAACCCCCCTTTTTTGTAATTTCTTTATATATATATATATATATATATATATATATATATATATATATATATATATATATATATATATATATATATATATATATATACATACACACACACAAACATTTATATATATTATTAAAGGGCCCAGAGGTCCCCAGATGGCAACCCCCTTTTTAAAAAAAATATATATTTTTTTTTTTTATCTTTTTTATTTTTATTAAAGGGCCCAGAGGTCCCCAGATGGCTACCCCCTTTTTTTTATATATTTTTTTCTTTATTTCTTCTTTTTTGTGTAAAGGGCCCCCCCGCTTCTCAATCCGCGGCAGCCCCCGCTTCTCAATTTCAGGCGGTTCTCTGCTCCAGGGGGCCCATGCCTGAAGCTGTGTAAGGGGCCCCATAATTCCTGATGGCGGCCCTGGCCGCTGGGGGCATTTCTCGTCGAAATTCCGCGTCGGGTATGCAAATTAGCACTTACGGAGATCCACTAAGGTTTTTCCCTTCGTTAATTCTCCGTAAGTGTTAGTTTGCCGTCGCAAAATTAGGGCTGCTTTTACAAAGTGTAAACTTAGTACACCATGTAAAAGTATACCCTTCTTTCCCGCGTCGCTGTCAAATTTTTTTTTTTTATAATTTTTTTTCCGCCGCATCTCTTTTTTACCCGTCGCGATTCACAAAACTCGGCGCAACGTAACGTAACGCAAAGCACGTCGGGAAAATAGCGTCGGGAGCATGCGCAGTACGTCCGGCGCGGGACAGATTTAAGTTACACACCTACAAATTTCTAGGTAAGTGCTTTGTGGATCGGGCACTTAGGTAGAAATTTTGCGGCGATGTAACTTAAATCGGAACATTTAAGTTGCGCCCGCTGGTTGTGGATCTGGCCCATTGTGTGTGGACATTGAACTTCTTTGGACTCTCCTTTCACCCTAGACAGCGTGAATAGAGGTAACGTGCCGCCCAAAATCGAAACCAGCAGCTCCTACGGGGGTAGTGCTACATACAGTATTGTATTTTGATTACCAAAATTATACTTGCTTGCCATAATTAAAAAAAATTCTGCTTCCTCTGGTGAACCAAAGTATAACTAAAGTTATAGAAAAACTTTTCTTCTTCAAAACTTTTCTTTTGCACACATGAGAATTGTATGAACTTTACATCAGTAAAGATTGTGTCTATTGTGTTCAGTCAGACAGGCCTTGTCCCTATCCTCTCAGTCCAAAACTAAAATAAAGCAGAGTTCCACCCAGAAATGCAACTTCCAATGATCGGATTCCTCCCTTTCAGGGGAGAGGGGGGAGCAGATACCTGTCAAATCCAGCTTTCCACTTCAAGGGAAAATCTACAAAATGTCCAGCAAATCCTCCTCTCCCACCCCCGCTGTCTTTTGGGAGACACACAGGTCCCAGAAGATGTTCATGGGTACTAACATTTATACTGTAGGTAAAGTTGATCCAGAGAATATCCGATTGCCTTTGGGGGATCAGGAAGGAATTCTTTACCCCGCTGGAGCAAATTGGATCATGCTTTGCTGTTTTTTTATTGCCTTCCTCTGAACTAACTGTGAGTATAGGCAGGGGAGGGCTGGCAGCCTTAGGCCTGGGGGGCAAGTCCAGTCAAGTGGCCCCCTGCACCACTGGACCCCTTTACATCACATAGCCCACTGCACCACTTTACATTACACAGCACCCTGCACCTCTGGACCTCTTTACATTACACAGCCCCCTGCATCACTGGACCCCTTTAAAATTACACAGTACCCTGCATCACTGCACCCCTTTTACATTACACAGCACCCTGCACCTCTGGACCCCTTTACATTACACAGCCCCCTGCATCACTGGACCCCTTTAAAATTACACAGTACCCTGCATCACTGCACCCCTTTTACATTACACAGCACCCTGCACCTCTGGACCCCTTTACATTACACAGCCCCTTGCATCACTGGACCCCTTTACATTACACAGCCCCCTGCACCACTAGAGCCCTTTACATCACATAGCCCCCTGCACCTCTGGACCCTTTTACACTACACAGCCCTCTGCACCCCTTAACATTACACAGCACCCTGCACCTCTGGACCGCTTTACATTACACAGCACCCTGCATCACTAGACCCCTTTACATTACACAGCCCCCTGCATCACTGGACCCCTTTACATCTCAAAGCCCCCTGCACCTCTGGACCCTTTTACATTACACAGCACCCTGCACCTCTGGACCCCTTTACATTACACAGCCCCCTGCACCTCTGGACCCCTTTACATTACACAGCCCCCACAGCTCTGGACCCCCTGCATGTTACACAGACCCCCTTCAGTTCACACCCCCTTCAGTGCAGACATCCCCTTTAGTGAAACCCCCCCCCCTCAGTGCAACCCCCCCTTAGTGAAAACACCCCCAGTGCAAACCCCCCCCCCCTTAGTACAACCCCCCCCCCCAGTGCAAACCCCCTCTTAGTGAAAACACCCCCAGTGTAAACCCCCCCTTAGTGAAAACACCCCCAGTGCAAACCCCCCCTTAGTATAAGGTGACCAGATTTTTAAAATGAAAATCAGGGACATATATATATTTTTTTTATCGGCAAATGGTAAACTATTTTATAAGCATATATTCCTCAATTGATATATGCAGTGTATGTGCTATGTGTTTATGGAATGATTTATGATTTTATATATATATATATATATATATATATATATATATATATATATATATATATATACACACACACGTTATTTCTCACATTTCATCCATGAGATAAATAAAAGGTAACCACTGACCCAGCATATTGGTGGTCAGTGTGCCTCCTGTATGCTGGTGCTACATGCAGGAGGATGCTACGTACAGAGTGCAGGGCTCAGGAGGATGCTACGTACAGAGTGCAGGGCTCAGGAGGATGCTACGTACAGAGTGCAGAACTCAGGAGGATGCTACGTACAGAGTGCAGGGCTCAGGAGGATGCTACGTACAGAGTGCAGAACTCAGGAGGATGCTACGTACAGAGTGCAGAACTCAGGAGGATGCTACGTACAGAGTGCAGGGCTCAGGAGGATGCTACGTACAGAGTGCAGAACTCAGGAGGATGCTACGAACAGAGTGCAGAACTCAGGAGGATGCTACGTACAGAGTGCAGCACTCAGGAGGATGCTACGTACAGAGTGCAGGGCTCAGGAGGATGCTACGTACAGAGTGCAGAACTCAGGAGGATGCTACGAACAGAGTGCAGAACTCAGGAGGATGCTACGTACAGAGTGCAGCACTCAGGAGGATGCTACGTACAGAGTGCAGGGCTCAGGAGGATGCTACGTACAGAGTGCAGGGCTCAGGAGGATGCTACGTACAGAGTGCAGGGCTCAGGAGGATGCTACGTACAGAGTGCAGGGCTCAGGAGGATGCTACATACAGAGTGCAAGGTTCAGGAAGGCACCCTCGCCCCTATCCTGAAACTATCCCCCTGTGTGCTGAGAGAAGAGAAGCTGCTGGGTGCACAGGGGGATTAGGTCTGCTGGAGGGGGGTGGGAGAGTTGAATCCTGGACAAGGAGAAGGATCATGGCTGATCCCATAGAGAGATTGGTTTTGGAGATTGCGAGCCCCCCCCCAAACACACACACAGATTAATGCTTATTAAATATCCATTGAATTTTTTTTTTTAACAATTATGAAAAACAATTGAAATGTAGTGAAATGGGTTCACAGTGGTGTGATGTGGCATACCCTGCGAATCCTGTGCGGGTTCCCGCATCACACCGGAATCACAGATGGTTCACACTGACATCTGCGAACCACTGCGGGTGTCAATAGAAAGCTAATGACACCCCCAGATTGGTTTGCAGGTTGCAGTGTGAACTATAAAATGGTACAGGAATCGGATTGCATTGGGTGCCAACACCCATGTGATCCGATTCCAGTGTGGACACAAAAAAATAGTCCTGCACCATTCTGGTGTAAATGTGATGGGATTTCAGCCATACAGTTGCACAGACATCGCATGTAATGTGCATGGCAATGCGGTGCGGATCACATGCGATGTCTGTGATTGCACAAGTGTGAATGTGAAATTATGGATGCAATTGGACTAGCGCTCAGACTCCATTAAGAATCCTATAATGACAGATCTAAGCTATAGGTGATAGAAAATGACACATTAACCAGATCAGTCAGTAAAGGGTTACATAGTGGTGTCTGGGCAGTGTGATAGAGATTTGTAGAGGGGGATGGAGTGTGTAAGGGGGTGATGATAGTGTAGAGGGGGATGGAGTGTGTAAGGGGGTGATGATAGTGTAGAGGGGGGAGTAGAAGTTACATTGGATAATGGGATGGGAGATTTATAGCAGAATTGAGGGGGAAATGAGACTAGAAGAGAGAGTGAGGAGTTGCACTCGATAAGATAAGATAGAAGACCTGAATCTAGGTGACAGAATGGGAGGGGGGGGGCAGAACGGAATACACAGCCTGGGGGCAGTGAGTTGGAGGAACAATCCACTATGGGGGGGCAGAGAAGGAGAGTACAGGGGTGACTGCATTGAGACTGTCCTGGGCACAAGTGAGGGAGAATGTGAGCAAGACGACAAGTATCTAGAAGGGGGAGGGGTCACAAACTTATGGAGGTTGATGGAAGATCATGCAGGGGAGGAGAGCTGATATCACAGCACTGCTAAAGACTGGCATGTCATCATTACATTCACAGTCAGACATCACACGGCACCTTACTTTACTTTTGGTTCAGCTGTGTGTGCAGTCTCTCTGACTCGGCCTCTTCTCTGCAGCCAGCCCATGATGTACGGCGCTCGCCCTGACCCTCCCCTGACGTGCCACATGACCTGGCTTCCTACAACTCCCACAATGCAGCGCGGCAGCAAACAGCCAGCCAATCGGTGGCCGCCACTGCCGAGTTTTGAAAGAAAAAAAAAAAAACACAGCGCTGCGGACCGCGGCCCTTTTAAATATAATGTGAGCGGCCTGGGGGGCAATGTCCTCTTTTCCACCTGGGCCAGTCCGCCCCTGAGTATAGGATTGTGTATATGTTTCTTTTTTTCCTTTTATTGGTTGAGCTAGATGGACTTGTGTCTTTTTTTTTCAACCAGACTTTACCCCTTACACACGATCGGAATTTCCGATGGCCTAAAAACCGATGGAATTTTTAGTCGGAATTCCGTTCAAGCCGGAATGAACACATTGTCAGACCAAATTCCGACCGTCCAAAACGTGGTGACGTACAACACGTACGACGGCACTATTAAAGGGAAGTTCAATACCAGTCATCATGTTAGTAGAAGTTTGGTGAGAGACAATTCGCACTTTTCAGCCTTGTGCTTTTCAGTCTGTTACAACGTGACGAATGTGCTATCTCCATTACGAATGCTAGTTTTACCAGACCGAGGATTCCCGTCTCCTAATTTAGTCTGAGCATGCGTGGGTTTTTTCTCCGTTGGAGTTGCACACAGACGATAGGAATTTCCTATCGTTTTTTTTTTCCATCTGAAAAAAATAAAACATGTTCTATTTCTAAACAACAACGTAAAAAAGTCGGATGGGGTCCACACGAGATCGGAATTTCAGATGAAAAAAGTTCATCTGACTTTTTTCATCGGAAATTCCGATCGTGTGTACACGGCATAACTGTACTGATGTATTAACATTCCTGAAAGAAAAAACATGAGGATGGGCTGTATAGCACTTGTGCGAACGTGTGTGAAATTGTACACACGTGTAAAAATGTTTCTAGCTTTTTTTTTATCAAGAGCGTGCCGCGTATGCACGTATTTGTACATATATGAGCTTATATGCATGAAAAGTACCTGTATGCCTACAAATTCAGAGTTTTTAGGCAGCAGTGTGCAAGAGGCCTAATGCCCTGTACACACAATCAATTTTTCCGACAGTGTTTTTTTTTTTCAGCAGGAAAAAGGCTGAAATTTGTCTTGCATGCACACAGTCACACTAATGTTGTCTGAAATTCTGAACGTCGAGAACGCGGTGACGTACAACACGTACGACGAGCCGAGATCAATGAAGTTCAATAGGCAGTTCGTACGCGTTTTTTTGTGCGTCGTAATTGCATACAGACGAACGCGATTCGCGACGGGAATTTTTTTCTGCCACGAAAATTGAGATCTTGCTCTCAATCTTTTCTTGGCTGGAATTCTGACAGAAAAAGTGTGATGGAGCATACACATGGTCGGAATTCCTAACAAAAAGCTCACATCGCACTTATCTTGTCGGAAAAACTGATCGTGTGTACGAGGCATTCGAGTATTACACTTTTTTTACCTACTTTGTAAAGATCAAATAAAGATCAAAATGTGTTGTATGTCATAAATATCCCATATCAATTTCTGTGTGTTTGCATTATAAAATTGTTTCTCCTCTTTATAGGGAAAAATAAACGCTTACGGCAAGCTAAAGAGGAAGCTACCGCAGATATCGATCAGTATAAGCTAAAGAGAGAGAGTGACTTTCGACGTATCCAGAACTCTGTAAGTATTAGTAAGATAGTCATGAAATGAGCATGAGAGTTTTTTTTCTTTTTTAGTTGTGGATATTCACATTGGGGCAATGTCTGCCTCCTGATGGCACAACAGGCTATTAAAGTGGAAGTAAACCCACCTATCATTTTCAGGCAAGGAAGCTGCCATCTTGGCCTATGTTTAATCTTCAACTGCCATGAAGCTGCACATGTGATCAGTTATGACACCAGCCATTGGATGGTTTGACAGTTTGGTTGAGAGCACAACCAATGTGACAGTTAGCAATCCCGGCATGCCGGAAATGCAACTGCTTTTTGAAATTGTTAAATCGATGGGTTTACTTCCGCTTTAACAAATCTTGCCAATAAGGCCATAGACAGCAATCAAAACCTTGACAGATCTGTTCAATTTTCCTGCTCTACAAATAAAAGTGCATTTACTGTTGTTAGCTTCTGTTGGAGTGATTTGTTTAAATTCCTCTCTCTGTGACACAGCAGGAAGTAAGGAGATCCCCCCCCCCCCCCCAATAGGGATACAAGCAATGCAAATTAGAGAATTTCTAACCCTTCTCTTTGCAAATAAGAATTATTTCTGTCTGGAAGTTTCCTTTAACAAATGTAAACTTAAAGTGGTTGTTAAGCCACTGTAACCTGTATACACAATCAGCACTGCCTCCTATTGCAGTGTCACTCTCTGTGTGTGATTTATAAAAATAAATACCTATTTTCACTGCCGAGATTGTGATCACATGACTGGCCAGCTTTCTCCTTTTCTCATCTGAGATACAGCGGCCGGGGCTGAGATTCCTGGAGGGGAGGAGGTGAGGAGGAGAGAGCTGGCTGGTCATGTGATCGCAATCTTGGCTCTTAAATGAGGTATTTACTGCATTTATATTTATAAATCATTCACAGAGGTGGACACTGCAATGGAAAGCAGTGCTGATGGTGTATACAGGTTAGTGTTATGAGTAGGGTGGCCACATTTCCAAACTACCATTCAGGGACACCCTCCCTTCCCAAAAATCAGCTTGTGCTGTAACGGCCTGCAAAATGTGGGACTGTCCCGGGCAATCCGGGACATGTTGTCACCCTAGTTATGAGAGCAGCTAGAGGGGCGGCTCACACACAGACAGAGAGAGGAGGGGGAGGAGGACATAGTAGCAGGGGGAAGAGCAGATAGTAGGCTGCTGATGACAGAGGCACGTAAACTGACCACAATGTCTGGTCTCAGCAGCCATGATACACTGTAGTCAGTTTACAGAGGGGTGGGGAGAAACTGGCAGGATCAGCCAGGTTTTTTAGGTGTTACAGACACTGTGTCATATAAGGATGAGCTCTGGCGTGTTCACAAAGCCCACGTGCAGAGCCCGCCAGGAAGCCGGTGTCCTGGCGGGCTCTGCACGTGGGCTTTGCAAACACGCCGGAGCTCATCCTTATGGTCATATAACATGCTTTAAAGGTGCAGGATACATTTTTTTTAACTTTTTTTCTGGTTAACAAACGCTTTAACTAGCATTATTAGTGTTGTTGTATATCATTTGTAGACATCATGTAGACAAAAACTGTTTTATGCCACACAGAAGACACACAAACAAGGGACTGTATAAAGATGTGTCTGGCAAATAAAGAAGGTAACATTATTCTACAACACTTATGCCGCGTATACACAACCGTTTTTCGGGTTCTAAAAAATTGAGGGCCATATTCTCAGTGAAGTTACGACGGAGTAAGTCAGATACTCCATCGTAACTCCCTTTTTTGGCCAGTGTATCTATGCTCCTGATTCTCAGAATCATTTTTGCATAGATACACTTAAGATCCGCCATCTGTAAGTCACTTACACTGGCGGATCTTAAATGCAATGACGCCGCCCGCCGCTAGATGGCATTTACGTGAAGGAGTCATTTGCATATGCAAATGATCCTTCTACGCCGATTCCCGAACGAGTTCGCGTCGCGTAACCGTCACTAACGTCGTTTGCGTAAGCGGAAATTTAATCCTGCTATATGGAGGATTAAATTTCCGCAAGTCTCGCGTAGGCCATGTTACGGATGGCGTCGGGTCCCCGTCGTGTTTTTTCGTCGGGTACGTCGTTTACGTAAGTCGTTCTTGAATACGACTTTACGTCAATGACGCACACGTCGGCGTCATTGACGTTTTCCGCCAAGAACTGGAGCATGCGCACGGGGGTTTTTGCAGCCCGGCGCATGCCCAGTTCGTTTGCATCGGGGGCGCGCTTCATTTGAATAGAAGACGCCCCCTTGGAGATCCGCCAGGCTATGCCGGGACACTTACACTCCGCTGTCCCAACTTATGGAGCAAGTGTTTGGGGAATACAACACCTGCTCCAGTAAGTTGGGACAGCGGAGTGTAAGTGCCCTAAGCGCAGCAGGCGGATATTTTTTGAGAATATGGCCCTATGTTTTTAAGGGTCTAGAAAAAACAATGTTTTTTTCAACCCGATCATTAAACAGCATTGCCTACACGCGATCGTGAAAAAAAAAATGCTCTAGCAAAGCGCGGTGACGTACAACATGTACGACGGCACTATAAAGGGGAAGTTCCTTTGGGATGACGCCACCCTTTGAGCTGCTTTTAGCTGATTTTGTGTTAGTAAAAGACGATTCGCTCTTTTCTGTCTGTTACAGCGTGATGAATGTGCTTACTCCATTACGAACAGTAGTTTTACCAGAACGTGCGCTCCCATCTCATAACTTGCTTTTGAGCATGCGCGTTTTTTTCACGTCGTTAAAGCCCACACACGACCATTTTTTACAACCTTAAAAACGACAATGTTAAAAACATTGTGAAAAAATAGAGCATGTTCGAAAAAAAAATTTGGCCATTTTTTAGAACCCGTAAAATGCTCTGAAGCCCACACACGATCGTTTCTAATGACATAAAAAACGTAATTTTTTTGAACCCGAAAAACGGTCGGGATTAGATGACATTTTCTGTTCTTTGATTCCCCCCCCCCCCCCCCACACACACACACACACAATGATAATCTTCCTTTGCAGGGTTTATAGACCTAAGGGACTTGTCTTACACACCAACCGGGAGTCTCAACTATGTACACCCATTCTGCCCCCTCCTCTTTTCATAGAAGCTGTACTATAGCTTCCATGAATTGATAAACAATCTACGAATGAAGGAGGTGGACCTTTCATTAATCGGCCGATTCTCCATTCATAGATTGCTTTTCATTCAAGGAAGCTAGCTTCTATGAATGGAGGAGAAGATGGAAAGGACAGACATGGTCGGCACGCTTAAAGAGATTGTAAGAGTGGTGGCTGTTGTTTTTTTGGTCAGGCCAGTCAGTCAGTCGTCGGCAAACCCCCTGCCGAGCACGTACCCCATCGGTTGATACGGACAGGCTCCCATGGGTGGCGGGCAGCAGCCCAGTTGTGGGCTCCTATTGGCGGATTGCGGGCTCCTCCAGGCAGCGAGTTGCGGGTTCCTATGGGCGGCGGGCAGTGGCTCCTGTGTCCTCTCTGCATCGTGCAGCTCCTCGCTCCTCCTCCTAGGCATCCAATAGGATCATCTGTCCTTTCCTCCAATCGAATGACTGGTGTCAAAACTAGCTTCCTGATTGGCCGGTAGGAGGATTAGTGTTACAACAGCAAATATTGATTTGCTGTTGTAACACACCTGCCACCCATGCCCATCCTGATTTGAAGCCTATTAGAGCCTCAGGCTTTAACCTTCCTGGCGGTAATCCCGATTCTGGCTCGGGGTGGAAATTCAGTACCATTAGCGGTATCCCCGAGCCAGACTCGGGATCGCATCGCAGTATCCAGGCCGAGTTTACTTACCTTGTCCCTGGATCCTGCGATGTCTCCCCACTGTGTGAGCGAGCTGTCTCCTCGCTCAATTCACACAGTGCCCCGAGTGCCGCCGAGCTCCGTTCCCCATGACGTTACGACGTACGTGGGCGGAGATCGGCATCAAATTCAAAAAAATAAAAACACAGTACACATACAGTATACTGTAATCTTACAGATTAGAGTACTGTATAAAATAATTACACACCCCCGTTGTCCCTAGTGGTCTGTCCAGTGTCCTGCATGTACTTTTATATTATAAAAACTGTTCTTTCTGCCTGGAAACCGGAGATTGTCCATAGCAACCAAAAAGTATCCCTTTATGTCAAAAGTGGTTTTAGAGCAGCTAGAAAACAGCGATAATAAATTAGAATCACTTGCAGAATTGAGCGATAGCGATTTGTGGGGAAATTTGTCATCAAACACTGAAAGTAATGACAGTGACAATTCTGCAACTGAGCAAATTTCTGTGTTTTTTGATTTGATTAAATTATTGAATAATAATTATTATTATTATTATTATTATATTATTATTTGTTATAATTATAGTTATTATAATTATAGTTATTTATATATTATAATTTATGATTTTGTGTTTCAAACTTTATCATACCCGGAATGTCTACTAGACTCTTGTTTGGACACATTTAAGTGAGTTATTGCTAAGAATTACAGGCTTACAATATAAAACGCCAACTTTCCATGCAAAAAAATTGTACCGCTTTCAGCATCAAAAACCTGACAGAATCATACCGCCAGGGAGGTTAATCGGTGCTTCGAAAAAACAGCCCCTCCTCATTGAAATCCATTTGCCCGGTGTCCTGAAAAGGGCCGGACGCATGGATAGGTGAGCCGGGGATGGACAGGGCTGGGTGGTGCCCGTGCGCTCTTAATGGATGGCCCGCCCCTGGATTGTAAAGGTAAAAAAATAAAAACAACAAACATGTCTATACTTACCTGCTCTGTTCAATGGAATAGCACATTGCGTCCGAAAACCTCCTTTTCTTGGGTCCCCAGCCGGTGCTCCTGGCTCCTCCTCTCTGTCCAGTGCCCCATGGGAACCCGCTTCCCATCAGGGCACTTGTGCGTGCTTGCTCCCTTGTCACTGGCTTTGTCTGACAGCAGCGGGAGCCAATGGCTCCCAGTGCTCCAGCAAAGCCAGTGAGACCTGGAAGTGAGGGGAGAGAAGAGCTTCAGATGTGCTTGGCACTGGAACTAATAAAGACTCGGTAAGTAAAAGGAGGGGTGAGGGGGAAAACAAATGCCTTAACATTTTTTACCTTAATGCAAGGAATGCATTAAGGTAAAAAATGTTAAGGCTTTGGCAGGGGCGGACTGACAACTTATGGGGCCCCAGGGCAATAGGAGATTATGGGGCCCCCGGGCAATAGGAGATTATGGGGCCCCCAGGCAATAGGAGATTATGGGGCCCCCAGGCAATGGGAGATTATGGGGCCCCCAGGCAATGGGAGATTATGGGGCCCCCAGGCAATGGGAGATTATGGGACCCCCAGGCAATGGGAGATTATGGGACCCCCAGGCAATGGGAGATTATGGGGCCCCCAGGCAATAGGAGATAATGGGGCCCACAGGCAATAGATTATGGGGCCACACAGTACACACACATACAGTATACATACACAGTCACACAATATACACACACACAGTATACATACACACAGAATACACATACACACACTGAAAAGGTACTGGAGAGGCGGGCCAGCTATAATCTTGGGATTTTTTAAAAAAAACACAGATTTTTACATACTGTCCCTGGTTTTACTGAGGCTGGCAACCCTGATGGGGGCCCCCTAGTGGCATTGGGCCCTCGGGCAATGCCCGAGTGACTGAATGGTCAGTCCGCCCCTGGGCTTTAGAACTACTTTAAAGGGTGCATACGATAGGTCCCTCTGCTCTATTAACCCTCCGTGGCACCAGAGTATTACAGTGGTGGATCAGAGGATGGAAGCGTTTAATTTTGTAGCCAGCAGCACAGAGGACACATTGCATTAACTGGAAGTATTGTCCCTAAGCTTATGATATTGAACGTCCTTGTAATACTTTAATTAGGCAATTTTCAGTGTACTGGTATCACTGTTATAGGTACATAGTTGGGACAAATGCTCATTAAGGGGTCATCTTCCTGTCTTCCACCAATAAAACATTGAAACCTAAACCATACTACCTAATATAAATACACCAGCTTTACAACCAGTGTTTTTAGATGTTGATGCCAATAGATCCTTAGCATAATTTGTAGATAAGTACATGCGGACATATTTTTATTTGCTGTTAGAAGACATATGGTTTATATGTAAGATCCCTGGTAACCTCTCCTGCCCTTATCACAGACATACTTGGTTGTATTGTAAAATCTGGTCCTACTGGTTTCCAGTTGAACTTGTGTATGTAATTGTACTTTTATGCTTCTCCTAATACTTTGTTCTTTTCCCAGATAATGGGCTCACAAGGTAACTTGGCAGTGAAGATAGACGAACAGACCAATGAAAAGATGCAGGCGTACAATGGAAACTTCCAGAAATTCAAGGATAAAGTATTAAAGGAACTTCTGGAACTGGCCTCTGATGTTAAACCAGAACTCCATAAAAATTATAAGTACAAGGTGTAACTACCATTCTGTCTCTAAAATCCAACCTCTATTTACTATGCATTTGGGAGTACTAGAAAAGGGACAATGCACCAAGACCACTGAAAACATGAGGATGACAACTGGACCAGAGAAGATTTTGTATTTTTTATTTTTAATCACTAGCTGGAAATTGTTATTAAAACTATACCTAAATATCCAGTATTGCGTTATTTGCATTGTTTATTTCCCCTTGCTAACAAATTGTACTGAAGTTTGAAAATGATTATGCTGTAGGAATCCGATAAATAAATAACTAAGTGCCATTGCTAATTTTCCATTTTCCTCTAGACAGGGCAGCAACTAAAAATGTTTTATATTAAAGCCAAACTTCACTGCATCTTTAGTGCCACAAACCAAAAATGCTGTTTAATTCATTTTTTTTATATTCAAAGCTTACTCCCCCAGTCATCCATGTCTCTATGCTTTATTTTGCTAAGAAATCACATTGAAAACACCCCCTAGCATTTCTGGCTGTGGCCATCTTCAGCAAGGGCAGATAATTCATTTAGCATTTACTTCCTGGAATCCTTCTGCCCTTAGTTCAGGCATGCATGCAGGAGGGTGTTATTAGCTGTGAAAAGCCCTCATCCCCTCCTGAAGACTCCTTTTTTTTTTTTTTTTTACATCATTTGCCTAGGCATGAAAACCAGACAGTAACTAAACAATTGTAAAAACAAGTTTAAAACAAGTAAATATGATATATTTTCCTATTTACTAATGATAGCAGCATGAGGATTAAAAGTAATCAATGTTGATTGAGAGAGTGATGTTCCACTTTAGGTAAAGCAGTATTATAAAATATAGTGACTGCATTCGTTTTCTATTTTTAGTTTTTTAGATTTTTGTTCCACTATTTTTACCTGGTGATTGAAGTTAGTAACACGCTTTCTGTCTTGCGGTGTCTCCACTCTGGATGGAGGAGCAATGGAGACACCTTTGGAAAGCCACATTGTCAGTCTGGGGAGAGGATAACATTAGATGCACAAGCAGATTTAAAAGAGAATTATGGTATTTTTTTTGGGGGTGGGGAATTATACTTACCTAGGTGGATGCAGCATCAGTCTGCCGGCTCTAAGACTGAGAATCTAGCAATCAAACTCTACTGATCGCTCGGTTCTCAGAGCTTCCTGAGCAGAGAGCCAGTAACTGTCAGTCACTTTCTCTCTGCTCTGCCCCCCCTCTTGCTCATTGGAGCGTTGGGCTGTGGAGGGGACGGGAGCGGCCAGTTTAGGCTCTCAGTGGCTCGCTGAGAGGCTGAGCCGGGCGCCAGTCCAGGCATGTGGGTGCCTCTCATAACCATATGATTGTGATCTTTCCAGAGTCTGGACTGGCTCTGTGAAGTCAACCGACATCAGGCTTCAGCCCACTGTTTGCAGAAAATGAACTGCACTCCTGTGAACCACAGGAGAAGTACATTTAAACAAGCTTTGGTTGTACTTCTTAAAATAGCCTTAACCACTTCCCGCCCAGCCTATAGCAAAATGACGGCCGGGCGGTGGTTCAGTTATCCTGACTGGACGTCAGGATAACAGCCGCCGCTCGCCCGTGGGGGCGTGCATCGCGGCGATCGGTGGTGCGGTGTGTCAGTCTGACACACAGCTACACCGATCTCGGTGATTCTTTACCACGTGATCAGCCGTGTCCAATCACGGCTGATCACGATGTAAACAGGAAGAGCTGTTGGTCGGCTTTTCCTCGCTCGCGTCTGACTGAGGAGAGTAGAGGAAAGCTGATCGGCTGCTCTTCTGACAGTTGGGGTCTGTGCTGATTGTTTATAAGTGCAGCCCCCCTTCGGATGCCCGCCCAGGACCACCAGGATGCCACCCAGGACCACCAGGATGGCCACACTGTACCACCAAATATGCCTCCCTAGACCACCAGGGAAATGACAATCAGTGCCCAGGCAGCTGCCAATCAGTGACCACCCATAATGCCTACCAGTGCCACCAGGGATGCCTATAAGTGCCGAATATCAGTGCCGCATATCAGTGCCCATCAGTGCCCAGCAGTGCCGCCTATCAGTGCCACCCATAAGTAACCATCATTGCAGCCTTTCAGTGCCCACCAGTGCCACCCATGAGTGTCTATCAGTGTCGCCTATCAATTCTCATCAGTGCTGCATATCAGTGCCCATCGTCAGTGCCACCTCATTGGTGCCGTCAGTACCCGTCAGTGCTGCCTTAATAGTGCCCATCAGTGAAGGAGAAAACTTACTTATTTACGACATTTTATAACAAAAGATAAACTTATTTTTTTTTCAAAATTTCGGTCTTTTTTTATTTGTTTAGCAAAAAATAAAAACCACAGAGGTGATCAAGAAAGCTCCTATTTGTGGGAACAAAATTAACAAAATTCTGTTTGGGTACAGTGTAGCATGACTGTACAATTGTCATTTAAACAGTGACAGCGCTGAAAGCTAAAAATTGGCTTGGGCAGGAAGGGGTTGTAAGTGAATGGTATTGAAGTGGTTAAATTACAAATTAAAGGTGAGTTGCAGCAACAGTTTTTTTTTTTTTCCCCTTTTGAATAAAGGTTTTATATAAAGGATAAAATCTGACCATTGTAAGCACCCCTGTCAATGTTAACCACCTCCCAACCAGCCTATTGTCAACTGACAACTGGGTAGAAATTTTTCATAATGGTTGGATGTTATATGACGTCCTCCTGAAACACGCCTCGCTAGCAGATGTGGGGCCATGCTGCGGTGCTATCTGTCCACCAGACACAGCCATTGCCAGAGCATGTTGCCGGTACCATGTGACCAATCGAAGCAGATCACATGACAATTGTAAACAATGGATGGCTTTTCTTTCATGCCATTCATTGTGTACAATTTTGTTGCTAACTGTGATTGGTCATAGTGTTCACACGGTACAGACAGGGCCAATCACAGCCCATCTGTACTGGCTAATCACAAATAATCACAACAATGCATCTTGAATGAATCAATTTCATTATGTAAAAATGGCTGATTTTACCAGTGAAATTCACTGGTATAAGCAATCATAATTTGTAAAAACAAAATAAAAAATCACAATCACTTCCCCAGAGTAGTGCAGTGTTACTATAGTATTGCTATGGTCACAGCATGTTAAAAAAATAAATCATTAAAAAAAATTAAAATGAATTAATATTTTTTTTTTAAAAACATTGAAAAAAAGTTTACTTTTTTTAACATATTGTCACCAATCAGTGTCCCTGATCATCGCCACAACAGTTATATGATGATGGTGTACTGCACTGGGGACAGTACAATCTTCAAAAACATTGTGACAAAAACATTACAGCTTCAAAAAACTCACCATGCCTCTTACTAAATTCCTTAGACTGTCTACTTTCCAGGGGTCCTTTGGGGGCATTTTTGGGCATCAGTACAGTGATCAATTTTCATATATATATATATATATATATATATATATATATATATATATATATACATTACCATGGTTTGTGGACTCTATAACTTTCTAAAACTCTATAACTCTATAACTTTCCTACAGACTACATATTAAACACTGATTTTGGTTAATTTTACCAAAGAAATGTAGCAGAATACAGTTTGGCTTAAATTTTTTAAGAAATTAAATTTTGCAAATAAATAATCTAACAGAAACAAGGAAAAGCTACTTTTTTCCTTTTTCCAAAATGTATTTTTCATTAATTTAGCAAAAAATAAAAAAATTGTGGTCATTAAATATCAAATACTGCTCTATTGTGTGTAAAAAATGATAAAAACATCATATGGGTACCGTGTTGCATGACAGCGCAATTGTCATTCAAAGTGTGACGGCGAGGAAAGATGAAAATTGTTCTGGGCAGGAAGGGAGTGGTATTAAAGTGGTTAAATGGTTTGTTTCAACCCTAACTGCTATTTTGTCTAGACAACTTGGTCTGTTTAAAATAGTTGAAAAATTACAGATTTAAAGGGGTTGTAAACCCTCGTAAAACTTCTCTCACTGATCTGCTCTTGATTGGATAAATTGATAGCAGCGCAGCCATTGGCTCCCGCTGCTGTCAATCAAATCCAATGAAGTGGGAGCCGGGGGGCGGGGCCATGTCCTGCATTCTGTGTGAATGTACACAGATACAGGACTCGGGAGCGCGCCCGCATGGGTGTCCACCTTAGGAAAGCCTTCTCCAGCATGGATACTCGATGCAGGGAGGGGCTACCAGCACCGCCAGGGGACCCCAGAAGTCGAGGATTGGGGACACTCTGTGCAAAACGAACTGCACAGTGGAGGTAAGTATGACATGTTTGTTATTTTACATTTTTTTTAAAAAGAGAGTTTACAAGCCCTTTAATGGCTGGATCACCAGCGGAAAATTAAGGAAAAAAAGTTTAATAAAAAAAAAAGAAAATGAATGCAGCCACCACCTTTAAGGGAAACAGCAATATACACAGGGCCAGATTCACAAAAGAGATACGACGGCGTATTTCCTGATACGCCGTCGTATCTCTGTGATCCGCCCGTTCATAGAATCAGTTCCGCATAGATAGCCCTAAGATCCGACAGGTGTAATTGAATTACACCGTCGGATCTTAGGATGCAATTTAAGGCCGGCCGCTAGGTGGCGAGGCCATTGCGGTCGGCGTAGAATATGCAAATGACTACTTACGGCGATCCACGAACGTCCGCGTTACCCGTCGCTCTAACTTTACGTCGTTTCCGTCGAGATACGCGTCGTAAAATTAGGGCTGAGCCCTAAGTGTTCTAAGCAATGTTAAGTATGGCCGTCGTTCCCGCGTCGAAATTTAAAATATCACGTTGTTTGCGTAAGTCGTCCGTGAATGGTGCTGGACGCCATTTACGCTAACGCCGAAACCAATGACGTCCTTGCGACGTCATCTATCGCAATGCACGTCAGGTAATTTACCCGACGGAGCATGTGCAGTACGCTCGGCGCGGGAACGTGCCTAATTTAAATGGTGCCCGCCCCATTTGAATTAGGTGGGCTTGCGCCGAGCGCATTTACGTTACACCGCCGCAAGTTTTCAGGTAAGAGCTTTGTGAATCAGGCACTTACGCTGAAAACTTGCGGCGGTGTAACGTAAATCAGATACGTTACGCCGCCGCGGAGCAGCGTAAATGTACCTGAATCTGGCCCATCATTTTTTGTTTTTGGGTTTAATACTGCATTAAGATTATAAATCCTGAAAAAAATATATGTGCTTCAAAATGCATTTTTAGTGCTAGAAAATCACAATTGTGCTTTTTTTGGTAGACGGCATAAAAACAATGAGTAGTTCTGAGCATATTGACCTTATTCCCACCATGGGGTGTATCCCTGCCTGACTCAGCAGAGAACATGTTCTCTGCTCCTCAGTAGGAACTCATGAAGTCCCTTTTAGGCTACCCTTAGGCCTTATGCTTACCCGCTGTAGTAAGCAGGTCTGTTTTTATCAGTTAATGCAGCACTTCCACCTTTCCACAGTAAACTGACTGTGAGTAGCATAGAGATTTTACTGATGTCTGCCTTGCCTTGATTGTAGCGGAGAGGACATCCTATTATATAGCTCTGCTACTGTGAAAGCAAATCTCCCCTATTTTACAAACAATTGAACCTTTAATCCTTGCATACATTTTTGACTACCTGTATTCAGGGTGAAGCATTTTAAACAGAAAGAAAGGATTCCAAGGTTTATACAAGCTTGACAGTCAATTCTAACTTCCCAATGACTGAATACGTGTTACAGGGAAGAGTTTGTAGCCCAATTTAAAATAAGTTTAAAATAAAGTCCTCTTTTTCATTTGTGGGTCTTCTGACATGATATAAAGTGACAGCTCTTGGAACACAGGAAAATAAAAAGCAGTGGTAAGATATTATGGGCCAGATTCACAAAAATTTGCGGCCGTGTAACGTAACCCATTTACGTTACACTGCCGCAAGTTTTCAGGTGTAAGTGCCTGATCCTCAAAGCACTTACCTGGAAACTTGCGGCGGTGTAACGTAAAGTCGTCCGGCGCAAGCCCGCCCAATTCAAATGGGGCGGGTACCATTTAAATTAGGCGCGCTCCCACGCCGGACGTTCTGCGCATGCTCCGTTCGCAATTTTCCTGCGAACTTACGGCGGCCCGACGTGTTTGTGAATCGTGACGTGCGTAACGTACTTACGCCGGGGAAAAAAAATTCAAAAGCGACGCGGGAACGACGGGCATACTTTAACATGGTGGAGTAATTTTACACCATGTTAAAGCACACCTAACTTTGCGACGGGAAAAAAAGACTTGCGCCGACGTAACGACGGGAAAAACCTTCGTAGATTGCCGTAACTGCTAATTTGCATACCCGATGCTGGAATACGACGCGAACTTCCCCCAGCGGCGGCCGAAGTATTGCATCCTAAGATCCGACGGTGTAAGTCAATTACACCTGACGGATCTTAGGGCTATCTATGCGGAACTGATTCTATGAATCAGCCGCATAGATACGACAGGAGATACGCCGTCGTATCTCCTCTGTGAATCTGGCCCTTAATTTGCAAAGCAGCTTGTTGTTCCCAGTTATATTTAAAGTGGTTGTAAACCCTTACATATAATGAGTGACCCCAAGTGATACACAGAGCTGAAACAAATCATCCTACAAAAGTTGTACCTGTTTAACTGCATTATTCTCTTCTCTATAGCCATTTAAAGTTCAGAATGTATACAGCTTGTCTGAGAGTTCAGAAAAATGGGCGGAGAGCTGAAATGTCACACTGCAGAGCTCAGTGAGGGGAGTTCTGAAAGCTGATTGGAGGGAAGAGATACGTCCTTCTTTACACAGCACACAGGAACAAAGCTGAGGCTGTCAATCAGCTGGAGTTCCCTCCCCTGTCAGAAGTGACTCATTCTGACAGCAGAGGAATGAAAGAGCAGACAGAAATGACACTTCATGCTCTTAACCGAGACAAGTACACACTATAGAGCAGGGATATGCAATTAGCGGACCTCCAGCTGTTGCAAAACTACAAGTCCCATCATGTCTCTGACTCTGGGTGTCATGCTTGTGGCTGTCAGAGTCTTGCTATGCCTCATGGGAATCGTAGTTCTGCAACAGCTGGAGGTCCGCTAATTGCATATCCCCGCTATAGAGGGTTATGATTTGTTCATGTTCCATTTAAAGTGGTTGTAAACCCATAATCTCAGTCTCACCTTGCCCATAACCTCAGTCTCACCGTGCCCATAATTGCAGCCTCCCTACAGTCAGTGCCTGTGCCTGGATTACACACAGCAGGCATCCCCCGCTGTGTGTGTGTCTCGGAGCTGAGTGTGAAAAGTCCGGCTGCGCTGTGAGAAAAGTTCCGCCCTCCACCCAGACCAGCTCGCTCGTGTGATAGACAGAACACTGCATCTATCACACAAGCTGGTCTAGGAGGAGGGTGGAATTTTTCTCTCGCATCGCAGCCAAACTTTTCACACTCAGCTCCAAGACACACACAGCGGGAGATGCCCGCTGACTGTGTGTGACATGTAGTGGGGGAGGAGGAGGGAGGGGAGCGCTGAGCTGCAGCCACAGCTTAGCCCAAAGCGGCCTCAGGACAGGCAGCCTACCGGGAAATGTCCCGGTATCCCGGTAGGCCAGTCCGGCCCTGTGCACGATTGAGCCGTTTCTTCAGTGTGCATGCACCGATGATGTCGAAGCAAGCGTATATGGTAAATATCTCCTAAACGGTGCAGGTTTAGGAGATATTTATAGTACCTACAAGTAAGCCTTATAGGCTTACCTGTAGGTAGAAGGGGTGTAACATGAGGTTACAACCACCTTAAGGGGCTAATATGTTTTAGAAATATAGTTATACTTAATGGCAGGAAACTAAAACACAAGTAAATTCAAGAAAAAAAAAAGTAAAAATCATTTTTAGAAATAATGGCAAAAAGTTTACAAGGAAGTGCTATGGAGTCTGTCATTAAAAAATATTTACTGTATGAATGTCTCAAGCATTGGCACAGCCATTGCAAATAGCCACTGTAACTTGCCTACCAAATGTATTTCCTATGGTCATCAACTCCATCTAGTGGCCCTAATGTGGTATTTTCTGGAAATATGCATATTAGACAAATTATGGGGATTGTTTATGACAACTGTGCAAATGCTTGAGACATTCACAAAGAATATTTCTTTTCATAAATAAACCCCTTAGTATTTATTTTTTACTTAACATTAGGTCACACATAGTCTTAATGACTGAACTCTGTTTTTCAACTTTGGCATGTGTTAGTAAAGGTTTGCGACTACATATTGGATGCAGGTCAGTTATTCATTGTTTTTTCAGGAAAATTAAGCCTTCATTTGGGGGTAAATGTCAATGAATATTTCCTGATTTCTGGCCCAAAATAGTAAAAAAAAAGATATCATTCTTAAAGCGGGAGTTCACCCGAAAAAAAATTTTAACAGTAGATTGGGCCTAATTACGGGAAGCAGAATCAGGTGTGTTGATTAAAATCAATGCAGTACTTACCTTTTTTGAGATAGATGTTCTCCCGCCGCTTCCGGGTATGGTCTTCGGGACTGGGCGTTCCTATTTGATTGACAGCCTTCCGACGGTCGCATACAGCGCGTCACGAGTTGCCGAACGTCGGCTGTGCACCGACGTTCGGCTACTTTCGGAAACTGGTGACGCGCTGTATGCGACGGTCGGAAGGCTGTCAATCAAATAGGAACGCCCAGTCCCGCAGCCCATACCCGGAAGCGACGGGAGAACATCTATCTCAAAAAAGGTAAGTACTGCATTGATTTTAATCAAAACACCCGATTCTGCTTCCCGTAATTAGGCCCAATCTACTGTTAAAAATTTATATTTTGGGTGAACCTCCACTTTAAATGACTTAAACCCACCACTAAAGAACAACCCAAAATAAATTCCCCTAAACCTGACTCCTCATAGTAAGGCCCAGAAACAATAGGGCAATTTTATAACTACCTAAAACACACTAACACTAATCCTGGTATTGACACTGACAATGATTTAAAATGTAAAACATTTTTTTTGTAAATTTTTTTATAGTTTGTTATAAAATTTTGCAAACAGGTAATTTTTCACCTTCATTGATGTGCGCTGATGAGGCTGCACTGATGGTCACAGATAGGCTGCACTGATGGTCTGTACTGATGGGCACTGATAAGGCAGCACTGGTGGACACTGGTAAGTGGCACTGGTGGGCACTGATAAGATGGCACTGATGGACACTGGTAAGTGGCACTGTTGGGCACTGATGAGGTAACAATTGTGGGCACTTATAGGTGGCACTGATGGGCACTAATAGGTGGCACTGGTGGCACTGATAGGTGGCACTGATGATGAGGCACTGCTGGGCACTAATTAGCAGCACTGATGGGCATTGATAGGTGGCACTGGTGGACATTTATAGGTGGCACTGGTGGGCACTGATTGGCAGCACTAATATGCACTGGCAGGTGGCACTGATGGACAATTGCAGGTGGCACTGATGAGCACAGATGAGATGGTAGTGGCTCTCCCTGTACGGGACCTATGTCCCTTTGACAGAAGCTGGTGATCTGCTTTTTTTTCCTCCTCACCCTGTCAGCGCTAGGAGAAAAAAAGCCAGTTACCGATCTTCTGTTTACATGATGTGATCAGCTGTCATTGGCTGACATCAGCTGATTGACTCGGTGATCACAGAGCGCGCCGCCCCAGCAATTAAGTTCTGCACTGTACAAGTCTTTCGGCTATAGCGCGGGCAGGAAGTGGTTAACAAAAAAAACTGGAAGTTGATTGGTTTCTATGCAGAACGGCACCAGATTTTGTACTCTCCAGTTTAAGTACATCAACCCTACTGATACTAACACTGACACTGGAACAATGACACTGACACCAACCATAAGTGTGCGCAGTCTATTGCATTAGGGTGTGCGCCCCAAAGCTCAAACACACACTACTGATCACTGACCATGTTCATTCATAAAGGGAAGGGGATGGTCAATTACATATTTACCGGCCCCTTCCTCCACTCATCCGAAAAAATCCTTGCAGCAACAGCTGGCGGGATAGGATGGAAGCTGGGGGAAGGAGGGAGCCAGGGAAGTAGGGGGGGATATGTGCTGTAAAGGGTGATTAGGGTGTGCCTGGGCACACCTGGCACACCCTGTGCGCACGCCTATGACACCAACCTAACTCAGGCCCTGATCTAGCTATTTGCTTTTTATCTATCCTTCTGATTAATATTTTTTACAGACTTCTTTCACATAGGAGAAAGAGATGGGGAGGGTTCTAAAACTGAGATCACTGTTAGCCGGTCACAGACAGTGATCATAAAAGTGACAGTGATCATGTGAACGGGAGCCAGTGACAGCTCAGTTTCTAGTGCGCAAATGGAAAAAGGTCCTATTCCATACAGAGGCGGCTCTAGGCTTTGTGAGGCCTTAGGCAAAACTTGATATGGGGGCCCCACTCACACCCATGATGGGAAAAATAATTCAAGGACAAGAGCCTCTTCCCCACAACCCTGGCCGGTGGTTGTGGGGGGTCTGCAGGCAGGGGGCTTATAGGAATCTTGAATCCCCTTTAACAAGGTGGCCCCCAGATTCTGCTCTTTAATAACTAAGAGGTGAGGGCCACCCGCTGATGTCACCTGGTGAACCCGCCCCCTTGTGACGTCATTGACTGAGGGCATGCTGGGTCATTGACGTCACAAGGGGTGGTGTCACCGATATTCACTGGTTGTTAGGGACGCTGGCGGCTCTGCTCCTGGGTCAGGGCTCTTAACGCTGCCTGAGCACAGCAGCGTTAAGGTCCCCAGTCCTTCAAAACTGGGGTAATGCATTGGGTAAGTTAAGAGGCCGCGAGGCCCCTGTGAGTGTGAGGCTTTAGGCGACCGCCTAATTTGCCTAATTAAAGAGCCGCCTCTGATTCCATATGTGTGTGACGTCATGGGGGAGTGGGTTGAAGAATCTGCAAACTTAATCTAGACTTTGGTCTATTTATGCACTTTTAAAGGCATCAAGAGTAATATATACAAACATTACGGGAATATAAATTTCTCTGTTCTCAGCTAGCCCTCTGTCCATTAATCTCATAGAAGCACGCCACCAGCTGGCACTGCCAATCCTCCTTAAGCTTCAAATACCAGCTAGCATAGAGGACACATTGCACATTCAAACAAATACTGTACCATACATTAATTTCCTTATTTCAGGCGATTTTATTAAATCCTTACATTTTGCCTATGCATTTAAGTATCTGAATGTATGCAATGCCATACGATATTGATATCATTTTAATGCATAATATCTCCCACAAATATTAATATCTTTTCAGCGGCAAAGTAATAGTTAAGCAAGATAAGTGGCGCAATTATTTTCCTGGCTCATATCATTCGCTCTCATTTCCATATTCTCGTTAGATTGCTAACGAAGACGATACAAGTTGACACTGTCCTGTTTTGCATATTCCCTCTCTGCTTGCTTTGATAGTCTACCACTAATTGCTCCATATGCCCATAAGATTTTTTTCTCTTTCCACTTGAAATAGCAAAAGGCTTTTAACCGAGTTTGTATGAACAGGGCATTGGAGCAGGCTAATTAACCACTCACATTAATATATCCATGCCAACGTAGATTTACATTGGCCACAGTTCTGCATTACACATTCTACTGAATGTCTGGGCCTTTGAGGAAACATATTGTGCAAGTTATTGTTATATAATAAATATACAGTCTAACTGAGACAATAGATCAAATTTATTTTCTATATTATTAGCCACAAACTCAATGGCCCAGATTCACAACCGAGATACGACGGCGTATCTATGCGCCTGATTCTTAGAATCAGTTACGCATAGATATCCATTAGATACGACAGGCGTAAGTCTCTTACGCCGTCGGATCGTAACTGCATTTTTTTTTTGCCCGCTAGGTGGCATTCCGTTGCATTCCGCGTCGAGTATGCAAATTAACTAGATACGCGAATTCCCGAACGTACGCGCGGCCGACGCAGTAAAGTTACGACGTTTACGTTAGGCTTTTCCTGGCGTAAAGTTGCCCCTGCTATATGAGGCGCAGCCAATGTTAAGTATGGCCGTCGTTCCCGTGTCGAAATTTGAAAAAGTTGTCCGCGAATGGGGCTGGACGGCATTTACGTTCACGTTGAAACCAATGACGTCCTTTCGGCGTACTTTGGAGGAATGCACACTGGGAAATTCCACGGAATGCGCCGTTCCGAAAAAACGTCAATCACGTCGGGTCACAGTAGTTTTGCATAAAACACGCTCCCCTGATCCAAATTTGAATTAGGTGGGGTTACGCCGGCCGATTTACGCTACGCCGCCGCAACTTACGGAGCAAGTGCTTTGAGAATACAGCACTTGCCCGTGTAAGTTGCGGAGGCGTAACGTAAATCAGATACGTTACGCCCGCACAATTTTACGCGGCTCTACGTGAATCTGCCCCAATATGTTTCTAGCCGTGTGATGGTCCAAGTATTATTAATATTAATATTAGCATTATTAATACTAATGATGAGTGGATTCTTGCCACATCACACTGAACTACTTATTTGCGAGTATAAGGAATTCTTTGGACCCCCTTACCAGTTCACTTCTTGGCTGCCATTTAAAGTAAACCTGGCCTGGCCTAAAAGATAACAACTGTGCTGAAGGTCTGGAACCTTGGGTTGGTGTTTGTTTTTTTACTCAATTCTGGATCCTAGACCCAAGTTGTGCACAAAGCCTCAACTTTATGACTTTACTAGCACTAAGCACCTACCATGTACCACCCTACAGTTGTTGCCTAGGGTCCAAGGACCCTCACAGTGACCCAGGGATTGATTTGTAGACTGACATAAGTACATGAATTTACCTTAAATATTTTTACAAGCCAAGCCAGAATTTTCTTTAAGGGAAACCCACACTTCATTCCAGAGTTCAGACTCTCTGCTCTCACTCTCTGACATCTAGTAAGCAAAGAACAGGATTCAATAGGTACTGTATTTATATCAACTAATGTGATGCAGGAGATTATAGGTTGACATTTTGTATTCCCAGTAAAGTAATTTCCCCCATGCCTCTATTAAAGGGGTTGTATAGGTACAATTTTTTTTCCTAAATAGCTTCCTTTACCTTAGTGCAGTCCTCCTTCACTTACCTCATTCTTCCATTTTTCTTTTAAATGTCCTTATTTCTTCTGAGAAATCCTCACTTCCTGTTCTTCTGTCTGTAACTCCACACAGTAATGCAAGGCTTTCTCTCTGGTGTGGAGTGTCATGCTCGCCTCCTACCTTGGACTACGGGAGAGTCAGGACGCTCTCTACGTTGCAGATAGAGAAAGGAGCTGTGTGTTAGTGGGCGTCCTGACTCTCCTGTAGTCCAAGGGAGGGGGCGAGCATAACACTCCACACCAGGGAGAAAGCCTTGCAGTACTGTGTGGAGTTACAGACAGAAGAAGAGGAAGTGAGACTTTCTCAGAAGAAATAAGGACATTTAAAAGCAAAATCAAAGGATGAGGTAAGCGAAGGAGGACTACACTAGGGTAAAGGAAGCTATTTAGGGGGGGGGGGATTGTACCTTTACAATCCCTCTAAGCAATTACTTCACTTTTTCCCCTTTGGATTAAATGTAGGCCCCCTACTCAAATCTAAATAAATTAGCAATGTGGGGGGATGCACCCCCACCCACAATACTTTTTCCTAGGACAGTGGAATTACAATATATGATTATATTAGCAGTGTTTTTGCAGGTAAATACTGCCATTGTGATTTTTCTTTTAAGACATAATGTTGTCCTATCACTTCGCTTTATCTAATCAGTCAGACATAGTACCCTTGTGTTTCTTGCTTCAGTGGACCAAGACTATCCATTCAGGTAGAAAATGAATAGTATGGGTTTGATTAATAAACTAGAACAGGCTACAAGACTATCTTTAAATTACAGTAATGTGAAATCTAAATGGTTGTAATTGGCTGTTGCACACTGAACATAGTGTTTGGACTTTACAGTGCTTTACTAGATCTTTGTTTTATTAATAGATACAGATCTACAAAATCAAACCTAAAGGGGGGCCACATCCCAAAATGCATAACCACGCCCATCATTAAAACACATGACATAATCCTGGCCATTTTGTGGGCCTGTCACACTTCCCTGCTGTCCATAGTAGTTCTTAACCATGTGATATTACACACTCAGTCTGCTGCCTCTTTCTGGTGTTCCCCTGGTCAATCTCCTAGTTTCAAGCACCTTACATCACATCCATACAGAAGGGCTTGCTCATTATTTGCCACCTGGAAGGTTGACACCTGCTGGAGCAGTGGCGTTGCTAGGGGGGCAGGGGGATGCGGTCTGCACCCGGGTGAATGCAGCAAAAGCCCTGGCTCCCTATGGCAGTTTTTTATGACACCTCCCGGCGCCGCACCCGTGCTAGCCTGGCATGTTTTTTTTTTCTCCTCCTCTCTCTCACTACTGCTGAGCCTGTAGCTATTCTCCACCCTGGCGGCACAGCTGCCACTCGCTGCACTGCACACTCTGTCCTCCCAGGACCCCAGCTAACGCCCGTGTGTGCCTGAACTGAGCCACCCGCCCTATACTGGTGCGGTTACAGGTGGGAGGGTATCGGATTGCGATGGCGGTGTCCTCTGCCGCCCGAGGTGAGCTGTTATGATAAGGGGGGTGCGTTGGCATGTAGTCCGCTACCCAGTTACATCAACTGAGCGGCCCTAAAATGGTGTGACAACAGGGAGCGGTGTTTCTGTTTGTGTCCGGCGCCCTGTACTAGACTGATAACTGGGGGGGGGGGGGGCTGCTCCTGTCATTTATTTTTAAAGACAAGTCTCATTTTCTGGAACAAAAAAAATATTTGGAAAAAAAACAAACATAAATTGATAATAAAACACAATTTGGAAGCAACAATCTCAATATTTATTTTTTTAGATTGCAAACTGTTTTGAGCAGATTCTTAAAAGCCTCATATGTTTGTGTATTAATACTAGGGTTAAAAGTGTTCATGTTGTGGCACTGCCAAAATGCTTTGCGGGCGCTTCGGCAGCACTGCCCATCCATTTTTGGGAGAGCTGTTTACAGCATTTGATGGGCACAGTGGGAGCATTTGATGGCACAGTGGCTGCGTTTGATGGGCACAGTGGCTGCGTTTGATGGGCACAGTGGCTGCGTTTGAGGGCACAGTGGCTGTATTTGATGGGCACAGTGGCTGCGTTTAATGGGCACAGTGGCTGCGTTTGATGGGCACAGTGGCTGTGTTTGAGGGCACAGTGGCTGCATTTGATGGGCACAGTGAGGCTGTAATTAATGGGGTTTTTTTCTGAATTTTTCTGTTTGCGCACCCCCAAAAATTTTGAGCACCAGCCGCCACTGAGCAGGACAGAACACTGTAGCAGGTGAGTGGCGGGGGGAGGGGGGGTGAAACCAAATTCTTACCGCACCAGGTGACACCAACCCTAGAGATGCCACTGTGCTGGAGACTTATTGATACTATTAATGTCTTTCAAACGTGACTGCATATTTATTGTTTTTCATTTCACCAATATGTTTTAACAAGTGCTATACTTAGGTAGTTGCACTTTTTTTTTCTGCTTCTTTTTTCTGTTTCTACATGGTTTGCTGATGGGCGCTTGACCAGATCCTGCTTGAAGGAGAGACTGCTGACACTGCCATAATGTGAACTTGATGCCACAGTGAAGTTTATGAAATTTTCTCAAGGACTGAAAAGACTCCCTTTATTCGCTTATCATTCCTTTTTTATTTTGTCAGCTGCACCAGTGCCCCCCTTTTTTGCACCCGGGTACATTAGGATTTGTCCTTTACAAACCTTTCTATAGTACCTTTTGAACCTCGAAATATTGAACTGTGCAGGCAGCTAACAACAAATTGATCTGTCTGACGGCACTTGGAAAGATGTCATTATTAAATACCCATCTTTACAAAATAAATGTTCCAGTTTGAGTTTGCATGATATTATTTTTTTAACAATGTTATCAAGGCTGCAATATAGGAAAGGGGGTAATGGGAAATACTTTGGAGTCAATGGGCCAGATTCAGAAAGCCGAGCGCAAAGTTGCGGCGGCGTAACTTTTCTTATTTACGTTAAGCCGCCGCAACTTAACACGCAAGTGCTGTATTCACAAAGCACTTGCGTGTTAAGTTGCGGCGGCGTAGCGTAAATTGGGCGGCCTAATTCAAAATAGGCGGGTAGGGGGCGTCTCCTATTTAAATTAGACGCGTCCGCGCGCCGAACGTACTGCGCATGCGCCGGCCTTAGAAAAATCCCAGTGCGCAAGCTCCAAATTATGACGGTGTTTTCGACGTGAACGTAATCGACGTAAATCCCCATTCACGGACGAGTTACGCAAACAACGTAAAAAAATTCAAATTTCCCGCGGTCACGACGTCCATACTTAACATAGGATGCGCCTGCTTTGGGCAGCTTTATCTTTCGCCGGGAAAACCCTTACGTAAACGGCGTAAAGTGACTGTGTCGGGCCCGCGTACGTTCGTGAATTGGCGTATCTCGCTGATTTACATATTCTCGGCGTAAATCAGCGAGAACGCCCCCAGCGGCCATTTTAAAATTGCAGTTAAGATCCGACGGTGTAATACAATTACGCCTGTCAGATCTTTGCTGCAAACCGCCTTATCTTGTTTTCTGCATACAGAAAAACAGATAAGCCGGCGCAAAGTGTGAGTTATGCCGGCGTATCACTGATACGCCGGCATAACTCTTTCTGAATCTGGCCCTATAAGCCCACTTGTATCCTGTGTGCTTCAATCCTCTTTGTACCGTAACATGGGGGATCATTAGCTCTAGTGGTAGATGTGTTTTCAAGTGATTCACGTCAGTCAGCATGGCATGGCAGCCCATTTTTATTAAAAGGCAAATGGAAAGCCCATAACATGTAGAGTTTCCCATGCATGGGTTCTTCCCCAGTAAATACATAAAAATGCTAGCCCACCTGGCTCTTAAGCTACTGTATCACTCAGCTTTCGTTGCAGTACCTCTGCTCTTTATGTTGGTCATCCAGACCATGGGTTTTTCAAAGCTGACAGCTTCACTATGCCTAAAGCTCAGTTCACACTGGGACCGGCTGTGGATCGCACAGGAACATGGCTACCACATGCAGCCTCTCTGACTCCTGGAGAGGATTGGAGTCCTTCTGACTCCCATGCACAGACCTCCTGTCTGTTGGGTGGAGCAGTCTCCAACTGGGAGCCCTGAGGTGTTCCTATATCTCTATTGTAAGGTCTATGTACACCTGAGCACACACCTTGTTAATCATCCACAATACCTGGACACAGGGTTGGAGATTCTGTCCCACCCAAGACACTATGGAATCTCCAAACTACAGAGCCCCACACAGGAATACCAAATCCTGCAAAAATCTGCAAAAGCAGTTTTCTCCACTCCACATTTACACTCTGTAGTTCTACACAGAGCCAACTTGCCTTTTACCTGACCACCTTTGTAGTGACAGAGTTTTGTCCCATCACAGTACATTATCATGGCAGCACAATACAGTTAGATTGAAAAAGAGTTGCTGGAGGGCTCAGGACCAGATTCAGCTGAGTACAGAGAGACGCAAAGAGTCAACATGCCCCACAGCGTGTCAGTGCACCAATTACCAATGCTTAGAAGAATAGGAAACATTGGCACCCTATCCAGACAGCAGTTTGGTCCTAGATGTATGGGTAAAATTAAATTATAAAGTACACTATTCTATCAAAAAAGAATCACAGACTTCAAGAACAGCAAGAATGGGAACATAACAGATTGTACTGACAGGCATGGCAGCAGTTGAGAGCCTTTACTGATACTCAGAAATGTACAGGGTGGCTGTGTACTGCCCCCAGAAGTCCTGCAATCCTATGTCAAGGTCTATGCAGGCTATGCAGAAAACCAGTCCTGGCTCAATTATCAAAGGTGTCAACTGTCAAATGTAAAATTAAGGAGGAGCTTATTGGCATTGTATGTGGGACTTTAATATAGAAACTAGGGTTGTCCCGATACCACTTTTTTGAGACTGAGTACAAGTACCAATACTTTTTTCAAGTACTCGCCGATACTGATTACGGATACTTTTTTTAATGTCATGTGACAGTGGCAGTATTTTATTTTATTTTTTAAACATTTTTTTTTAGGGGGGGGGGGGAGTGGATTGTCAGTGTTTTTTTTTTATTTACATTTTTTTTATTTTTTATTATTATTATTTATTGCAATTTATTAAAACATTTTTAATCAGCCCTGTTGGGGGTCTTTGATGAGATATCAGGGGTCTTAACAGACCTCTGACATCTCCCCTTCAAGACAGAGAAAGAGACACAGATTCCCCAGTCCCTTTCTCTGCAGCCTCAGCTAAAATGAATGGAGAGAAGCTCCTCTCCATTCATAAACTGAAGCATCGTGAACACAGGTTACGATGCTCAGTTATGTGAATGGACAGAGTCAGTGATCACTGACTCTGTTCATTCGGAAAAGGTAGGAGCCGGATTTAGCGGCTCCTACCTCCGCTCTCCATCCTGACAAATTGAGGGTGGAGAGCAGCACGGAGGGGGGAGAAGACAGCACGGAGGGGGTAGTAGACAACACGGAGGGGGGAGTAAACAGCACGGAGGGGGGAGAAGACAGCACGGAGGGGGTAGTAGACAACACGGAGGGGGGATTAGACAGCATGGAGGGGGGAGAAGACAGCACGGAGGGGGAGGAGAAGACAGCATGGAGCACGGAGGATGGATGGGGGGGAAGACAGCATGGAGGGGGCGAAAACAGCACAGAGCATGGAGGGGGGAAGACAGCACGGAGGGGGGCGAAGACAGCACAGAGCATGGAGGGAGGGAAGACAGCACGGAGGGGGGTGAAGACAGCACGGAGCACGGAGGGGGGGGGAGACAGCACGGAGCACGGAGGGGGGAAGACAGCACAGAGGGGGGAAGATAGCACAGAGGGGGGAGACAGCACGGAGGGAAGACAGCACGGGGGGAGGACAGCACGGAGGGGGAGGACAGCACAGAGGGGGAAGGACAGCACAGAGGGGGGAGGACAGCACGGAGGGGGACAGTCAGCGGTGATCGGTGTGGCTTTGGGGGGAGTTACAAGCACCGATCACTGCTGTATAACTTTAACTTAACTGGTGAAAAGGGGGCAGATCAGTGCTTGCAACTCCCCTGCCGCACCGATCACCCTGACTGCCCAGGTATCGGGTGAAGCATTGGAGCATTTCTTCCGAGTACAAGTACTTGGGAAATGCTCGGTATCGGTAGCGATACCGATACTAGTATCGGGACATCCCTAATAGAAACACATTTTTTGTATGATAGGTGTCACTTAATTATCGCAAAAAAAAACTCTTGCACAAAAGTCATACAAAGCCAATTTGTCGCACTAAAAAGAGTAAAGTAGCTCACCAAAAAAAAAACAAAAAAACTGAACCAATAACCTTAGAGCTGAAATGAACCTCTCACTTCCTGTTTCTCCTCAGAAAGCTTTCCACCATCATCCGAGAAGTGGAAAGTCATTTAGAACAGCTTACTGAACACCTTACTGAGGAGGAACAGGAAGTGAGAAATTCAGACAAAGAAAACAAAGAAAACAAACTTTTAGAAGGCAAATTAAAGGAAAAGGTAAGTAAACCAACAATGCACTAGCTTAAAGTAACCTATTTAGAAAATAAAAAACGAACCTTTACAACCCCTTTGAATTCAAAACACTAACGACTACCTACAAAGCCATCCACAACTCTGCCCCCAGCTACATCACTGACTTAGTCTCAAAATACCAACCTAATCGTTCTCTTCGTTCTTCGCAAAACCTCTTGCTCTCTAGCTCTCTCATCACCTCCTCCCATGCTCGTCTCCAGGACTTTTCCAGAGCCTCTCCAAGCCTATGAAACGCCTTACCCCAATCTGTCCGCTTATCTCCTACTCTATTAGCCTTTAGACAGTCCCTGAAAACCCTTCTCTTCATAGACGCCTATCCTACCCACACCTAACAACTGTATTTTCATCTTGCCCATCTGATCATCCCCCACAGCCAGTAGTGTATTTAGGATTTGTGCTGCCCTTGCCTGACTAAACTTGTGCACCCACTAATTTAAATATGACCCACCCCTTCCTGTCAAGGCCACGTCCTTTTATGTTTAAGACCCGCTCTGAAATTTTTGAGTGGGGATACTAGTTCTGAGGTCCTGGTGGGAGCAATGGATTCCCTTAATTTGCATAGATTTCCTCTCACTTCCTGTTTGGCTATGGTGCAGGAAGTGAAGGGAAATATCTGCAATGGGACAGGGATAGTAAAAAATAAACTGACAGGGGCTCTAACCCTCCCTTACTCTATCCAAAATGAAATAAAAAAAAAAAGTGTTGCCTATAGTTCTACTTTAACCACTTCCAGACCTGCGCACGACGATGTACGTCCATTTTTTAAAGATTGATATCTCGGTAACGGCAGCAGCTGCTGCCACAACCGAGGTATCAATCTTTAGTGTGCGCGGTCTGGTAAACGATAACGGCGGTCTCCGCGATGGATTCGCCATGAGATCGCCGTTATCGGTGGCGGGAGAGGGGCCCCCCCCTCCCGCCGCTCTCCCGCGCCCACCGCCGCTTACCGGAGCCGTCGGTAGCGGCGGAGGCGATCGGGACCGTTCGGCAGCTGAGCGGGGACGAGACTGAAGGAAAAGTCTCCTTCGCCCGTCCCCATAGCTCTGCTGGGCGGAAGTGACGTCAAAACGTCAGTCCCGCCCAGCCTCTTAAAGAGACAATTTTTTTTTTTTGTCATTTGAAAAAATGACATTACCAATTTTTTTTTTTTTTTTTTGCATTTAAGCCCAAATATGAGATCTGAGGTCTTTTTGACCCCAGATCTCATATTTAAGAGGACCTGTCATGCTTTTTTCTATTACAAGGGATGTTTACATTCCTTGTAATAGGAATAAAAGTGATAAATTTTTTTTTTTCAGTGTAAAAAGTAATAAAATAAATAAAAATAAATAAGAAAACAAAAAAAATAATTTTTTAAAGCGCGCAGAAGCGAACACATACGCGAGTAGCGCCCGCATATGAAAACGGTGTTCAAATCACACAAGTGAGGTATCACCGCGATCGTTAGAGCGAGAGCAATAATTCTAGCCCTAGAGCTACTCTGTAGCTCAAAAAATGCAACCTCTAGAATTTTTTAAACATCGCCTATCGAGATTTTTAAGGGTAAAAGTTTGACACCATGCCACGAGCGGGCGCAATTTTTAAGCGTGACATGTTGGGTATCATTTTACTCGGCGTAACATTATCTTTCACAATATATAAAAAAATTGGGCCAAATTTATTGTTGTCTTATTTTTTAATTCAAAAAAGTGAATTTTTTCCAAAAAAAGTGCGCTTGTAAGACCGCTGCGCAAATACGGTGTGACAAAAAGTATTGCAATGACCACTATTTTATTCTCTAGGGTGTTAGAAAAAAATATACATAATGTTTGGGGGTTTTAAGTAATTTTCTAGCAGAAAAAACTGTTTTAGTCTTGCAAACACCAAATCTGAAAAACACCTAAGGTCTGGAAGTGGTTAAGCACAAATTTCTGATAATTTTATGAAGAGGACTAAGAAGATATAACCATGCCAATGGTGCAGCAAAAAACATATAGCACAGCGAGGAAGGTTTGTGGTCCAGGATTATAGGACAGTCAAAATTAGAAGCAGCACCCCCCTCACACAGTTGCGGAATGCCAGCCTCCCGCATACCGGAAGCAGTGCAGCCGAATTATGGGGGCGATAGACTAATTTGCCTCTCAGCCCAGTCTGCCCCATCATAACAGTGTAGCGCTCCCTGGCGGGAACTCTTTCCGTGCTGCCCCCCTGCAAAGTGCTGCCCTAGGCCTGGGCCTTGTTGACCTAGGCCAGGATACAGCATTGCCCACAGCTACTACCCTTTGTTCCACTTGACCCTCCCTTCTAGATTGTAAGCTCTAACAAGCAGGGCCCTCTGATTCCTCCTGTATTGTATTGTAACTGTACTGTCTTCCCTGAAGTTGTAAAACACTGCGCAGACTGTTGGCGCTATATAAATCCTGTATAATAATAATAATAATAATAATAATAATAATTATACCAGTAATAAAAAATATCGCATTGATAACCTGATAGAAACTGGAATTGATGCTGATAGAAACCAAAATGTTCATACAACAAAAATATAACCTCAAGAATTTTGCAACAGAAACTCTGTCCACCAAGTATCAGAACTCATACAGAATATAACAGTGTGGTGTGATTTGATTTGTTCTGCATTGTGGTTAGATTGGAAATTCCAGCAATGCTTCTCTGATGTCACTGGGATTTCCTGCATAGGGCCAGCTTCCATACTGCTATTGCTTGTATTGCAGACAGTAACACATCAATGTCATAGGGATAAAATGCTGGGTGACAGCATCTAACAATAGATCATTCTTTAAAAATGGTCTGTTGTATTGGAGACACACAGATAATAAATGTTCATGCAATGCCATTCAGTAATTTTGGGCCAGATTCACAAATGAGATACGACGGCGTTTCTCCTGATACGCCGTCGTATCTCTGTTTCTATCTATGCGGCTGATTCATAGAATTAGTTACGCATAGATATCCCTAAGATCCGACAGGTGTAATTGTTTTACACTGTCGGATCTTAGGATGCAGTACCGCGGCCGCCGCTGGGGGGAGTTCGCGTCGTAAACCAGCGTCGGGTATGCAAATTAGGAGTTACGGCGGATCCATGATGGTTTTTCGCGTTCGCTACGTCGCCGCTAGTCTAGTTTTCCGTCGCAAAGTTACACTTTTTTTTTGGTGCCTTAACTTTAGTCAGCAAGTGTATTGCTGTCTAAAGTATGGCCGTCGTTCCCTCGTCGAAATTTAAAAATCAACGTCGTTTTGCATAAGCCGTCCGGGAATACGGAATTATGCTACGCGCGTCGCCGTTCGAAAAAATGACGTCACGGCGCGCAAAGCACGGCGGGAGTTCGGAAACGGAGCATGCGCGGTAGGTCCGGCGCGGGAGCGCGCCTAATTTAAATGGCACACGCCCATATAAATTGGCCCGCCTTACGCCAGAGGCCGCCGGCGTAGGTTTTCATCGCAAGTGCTTGGTGAATCAGGCACTTGCGATGAAAAATTGCGGCGGTGTAACGTATCTAGGATACTTTACGCCGCCGCGATTCTACGTGAATCTGGCCCATAGAACTTTGATATATACGTGTCCTTACAGTGAGGTGTAGCACAGTAATGATGACATCACCACATCGCTCTCCAAATCTTTTAGCATTTAGACAGCAGTGATCTCACACAACAAATATACAGCTATAAAACACACAGTAGTGCCTAGGCACAGGAGGTGCATTGTTATTTTTTGGAGAAAATGGGAGATTTTCCTAGCTTGTGACGGAAAATATTAATTATATGAAGACAGGAGGCGAGTATCTTATGCATTATCTTTCTTTATTTTAATGCTCACAGCAGAAATGTGTTTCTAAAATCTTCAGTGTAAAAAACTTAAACAACTACCACCCCCAGCAGTCCGTACAGTCACTAACCACACCCCAACGGGGTCTCCATAAAAGGGGGCTGCTTGTGGTGGTTCCTCCTCTTTCTTGCTGCGACACTCCCTTGAGTAGAACGGCATCAAACGAGTTGTAAAAGGTGGAACCTTGGACCTAGACCGGCCGGCCGACGTCCCGAGTCTTCTGTGAAGAAGAAGTAGTCCTCCACTGTGACCCAACAGGGGTCCAGGAAATGAACGATCCCAACGGGGAAAACGAAGCAGGTCTATGTTTCAACCCACGGACGGGATGACATCATCCTTTAAACTGGATATTCCGTCTGCAACACGCAGGCTGTCGGTCAGTAACCTGTGAAGAAGAGAAAACAACCGTAATAGGGAGGGTAGGGAGGGAAGATACTCGCCTCCTGTCTTCATATAATTAATATTTTCCGTCACAAGCTAGGAAAATCTCCCATTATATATCAGACAGGAGGCTCATATCTTATGCAAGTTCAAAGCTGATGCAACAAACATATCAATGACATATTATACGATAACCTTAAGAGAGAACTGACCTAGAAATATGGTCCCTAGGTCTGAAATAGAATTGACGGAACGTGGTCTCCGAGGACCAGTCCGCTGCCTTCAGTAGATCGTAAAGGGAGCCTCCTGAGACGAGCACCTTGGTGGCCATGGCACCTCTGGTGGAGTGGGCCCCGAAAAGGGTGACGTCAATCCCCGCCATGTCCATGGCGGTTCTAACCCATCGTGCTAAGGAAGCAGACGAGACCGGGAGATGGGGTTTCACATAGGACAGAAGGAGTTGAGAAGAGCCCACGGGGCGCAGGGCAGAAGTCTGGGATTCGTATGTCTGCAGACAACGAACGACGCAGAGAAGTGGATGATCCGGAAATGAGGGGTAGAAAACCGAGGTGATGCCGGTTTTCGTCCTGCGCGTAATGGAAAATTCAACTCCCTGTGGTGAGAACTGTCGTCTGGAAATGTCCAGGGCTCTAACGTCTGACACTCTCTTAACGGAGATGAGGCAGAGAAGAACCGTCAGTTTAATGGATAAAATTTTAAGAGAGAGATCTGAGTTGTCCCCCCAACTGGCGAACATATCCAGCACCTTGGAAACGTCCCAGGTCGCTTGGTATCTAGGCCTGGGGGGACGTTGGAATTTTGCGCCTCTCAAAAGTCGACACACAAGAGGGTGTCTGCCAATGGGTAGGGAATCCACGGGATGGTGATATGCTGAGATAGCTGATCGGTAGATATTAATGGAGCTATAGGAGCTACCGGAGTCAAAGGAATCGGCCAGATAGTTAACCACTAGTGATACAGGAGCTCGAACGGGATCAACTTGTCGTTGATCACACCAACAAACCCATCGTCTCCAGGCTGATCTATATGCCGATCTAGTCCCGGGGGCCCAGGCCATGGCGAGGAGGTTCCGAGCCGACTCTGAAAGTACTCTATCAGGGGTTGTGATCCCGATACTAACCACGCGAGAAGCGGAAGGTTGCCCTCGAGGACTAGGGGATGAGGATCCCCGGTCGGGTTGGTGAGGAGGAGAGGAAACTGTGGAAGAAGTCTGGGAAAGTCTATCGACATTGCTAACAACAGTGGGAACCAAGGTTGGGTTGGCCACCACGGTGTTAACAGTACCACAGTTGCTCCCAGGTTGGTTATCCGGAGGAGAAGTCTGGAAAGTATTTGAAAGGGGGGAAAAGCGTAGTGTGTTCCCTCTGGCCAAGGTTGGCGGAGAGCGTCCACTGCATAAGCTTCCGGGTCTGGCCTCCAGCTGAAGAAGCGAGGCAGTTGACGGTTGAGTCGAGAGGCGAATAGATCGAAGGATAGCGGACCCCAAAGCTCCTGCAAGAGGAGAAACATTGATCGATCTAGTCTCCAATCGCTGGAATCCCGAAGATATCGAGAGTTCCAGTCCGCCACGGAATTGAGGGTACCCGGGATGTACTCCGCTATAGGAGTGATGTTGTGGGTCAGACAAAAGTGCCAGAAATCCTTCGCGATATACGCCAAAGTTTTGGATCTGGTGCCCCCCAGGCGGTTGACATATTGCACCGCTGCCACATTGTCCATGCGAAAAAGAATACAGCGTGCGGGAGAATGAGGCATGAAGCTCTTGAGAGCAAAAAGAGCTGCCAATAGTTCTAGTGCATTGATATGGAGGGATGTCTCTGCATGTGACCAGGTCCCTCCTGTAGAGGCTATGCCGCACCGGGCGCCCCAGCCCAAGCGGCTGGCGTCCGACTCTATGATCACATCCGGATTGGGACTGAATATGGTTCTGCCGTTCCACTCGACGGCATGGTGAAGCCACCATTTCAATTCCTCTGTGGTCTCTTGACAAAGCGGGATCTCGTCCGAGTATCCGAGGCCTTGTCTTAAGTGCATGATCTTGAGCCTCTGAAGGGCTCTGTAATGCAGAGGGGCTGGAAATATGGCTTGGATAGAGGCCGCCAGCAGACCCACCAGCCGGGCTAAAGTACGTAGGGAGAGGCATCCCCTGCGGAGGGCAGAACGAATCTCCTTGCGGATGAGCGTAAGTTTGGTCTTGGGGAGGCTGAGGGTAGATTGTATGGTGTCCACTGTAAACCCTAAAAACTCCATCTGTCTGGATGGGATAAGAACCGACTTGTCGTGGTTGATTATGAATCCTAACCTCTGTATGAGTGACATGGTCCATGACATGTGGAGAAGAGCTTGGGGTTTTGAATGGGCCATAATGAGGATGTCGTCCAGATAAATTATCAGACGGACTCCTCTGCTCCTTAGAGCTGCCACCACGGGTTTCATGATTTTGGTGAAACCCCATGGGGCGGACGATAGGCCGAAAGGGAGACAAGTGAACTGCCACATCTTGCCCTTCCACGGGAAACGCAGCAAATGCTGGGATTCCGGATGTATGGGGACCGTCAGATATGCGTCTTTGAGATCTACTTTCACAAGCCAGTCTCTGGGTTGGAGAAGGTCTCGCAGGAAGTGAATTCCTTCCATTTTGAAGTGTCGATACTGGACGTGTTGATTTAAACCTCTGAGGTTGATCACTGGGCGGTAGCCCCACCCTTTTTTGTGTACCAAAAATAGGTTGCTCATGTACCCTGGGGAAGAAGGGTCTACTTCCCTGATGGCCTGTTTGGTAAGCAGGTCCCGCACCTCCCTGTCTATGAGAATGCTGTTTCGTTTTGCGAAACGAATGGGAGGGGGAATGACATTGAGGAGTGGTAGGGTAAGTAATTCTATCCCGAACCCCTCTACAGAACTTAAGATCCACGCGTCTGCCGTAATCGCAGACCAGGCGTGGGTAAAATATCTCAGACGCCCTCCCACTGGAATGTGATCGAGTGTGGTGTGGTGTATACTCACCGGTATAGGGTCTGGAGCGAGGGTAACCGCGTCCCCCACGTCCGCGCCAGGGTCTGCCTCTGGGAGGGAAAAACGGTGCAGGTTGAGCCACCGGGGCGGAGTAGGTTGGAGCCTGGTACTGGTATTGGGCGGAGTTTCTACCCTGTGGCCTGTAAAAATTAGCGCGGCCGGCAGAACGGCCTCTACTTCTGCCGGCCCTGTTGAAAACCTTATTGGTTCCTGTGCGTCTCAAAGAGTTTTGCGCTTTGTCTAAGCTAGAAAACAAGCCGACAAACTTGTTGATGTCCTTTATGACCGAATCCCCAAATAGCATGCCCTCGGCCGATGGGCCGGGTTCAGACTCTGCTAGGTGTGAGAGTTGGGGATCCAGGCGCATCAGGATGGACCTGCGCCGTTCTACAGAACATGCCGTATTGGCGGTGCCTGCTAAGCATAGGGCTCTTTGCGCCCAACCCCTCAGTTGTGGTAAATCAACTGCTTGTCCCGAGGATACTGCTTGCTCGGACAAGTTGAGGATTTTGGTCAGTGGTCCCATAAGATCCAGGACGCGATCTTGTATTGACCGAAAGGACCTCTCTATGCCTTTCTTTTGAAATTTACCTGTTTTGATTAGGTATTTTGTAAGGACTGGGTCTACTTCCGGGGTAGCTACCACCTTCTTGGGCAACGAGGGTCTGGGGCACTCAGCCCTCAATTTGTTGCGAGCTGTTCTGTCCAGGGATTTCCTGGCCCATAGCTCTACATACTGTGCCACATGTGGCAGGGGGGTCCAGTCTCCGGAGCGCGGGTGCGTAATCGCGTCCGGGTGGAAAAATGGTTCCCCCAAAGCGTCCAGGAGGACATCGTCCTGCGTAGCAGGATTGGCGATTGTGTCGGTCGCCGTGGCCCCAGCATCGTGACTAACAGATTCGGAATCTGATAACTCTGATCCCTCAGAAAAGTCTACTGATTCCTCCGCAGAGGAATCCTCGTAGGAGTCCGGCTTAGTTCTTCTAGCGGACCTATACCCCTTTTGAGTCTCCCTGGGGTCCAGGGGTCGAGCAGAGTCAGATAGATGCTGGGGGCGGTAGCCCGTGGTAGGGGCTACCTGTTGCACGTTATTTTCTTCCCCTGCCGGGGAGTCAAGTACCACCAGGGTGTGCTTTCTTTTGTGTAAAACTTTACCCTTTTTTAAAGGTGGTTCGCCGCTCTGAGGCGGTGGTGTAGGTACCACAGTGGGTTGTAACGCCCAAGCGGACGGGGCGGTGGAAGCCAGGGCCGCTTGTATGGACATTTGAATAATGTCCTGCAGTTGTGAAGCACTTAGGGTATGTGAAGTGCTATTGGGGTTACCTTCCCCATTGAGGGATTGAGGGTTAATCTCAGACATTTCAGTAAGAATATATATAGCCTGTATGATAATAATCAAACTAGTGCAGGATTAGCACTGCAGGTATCTTTAGGTTATATATATATCTATATGCTCCTATATTGAGAACCTGCTGCACAGTGTCTCTATGCTGCTCTGTATAGCCCTCTCAGGGACAATAATGGACTCTATGCCCTGTAGTGGAAATCCTGATAGGGATGCTATAAGGCAGAGGGTGTGGGCGGAATCGTTATTACCCGGTATAATACGGGAGATACATAGTGCCTCAGGCTCCAACTTGTCCTCCCTTCCGTAGGCGCCGAATGGCGCCGGAGGGGAGGGGAGCCTGGACTCTCCCAGCGGCCCGGGAACGAAGTCTCGCGAGACTACGGCCGCTGGGTGCTGATTGGACGAGCGCTCGGGGAAGACGCTCCGCCCCCCCGAACGCGCGCTGCAAGTAACAAGAGCTGAGGGAGACGTGTTCTCCCTCAGAATGGCGGCGCAACAGCAGATACACTGAGGGGAAGTCAGCGGGGAGTTGCGACGATGCTGCTGGTCACGCAAGCCGGGAAAACAACACGATCACAGGGGGAAAAATTCCTGTCAGAGTAGTAATATTAGAGAATATGACAGTGATAGGAATATCACAATGGGGAATTAAGATGGCAATCTACATAAACAGTACATAATTAAGATTGCCAAATTACAAAAACGGTAAATAAGATGATGATAGGCATAATCAGAGGGAAAAAATAACAGGGATGGAAGGATCCCTGATGATCCCTAATGAAAAAAAGCGATATCAATCAAAAGATAACAATAAAAAGTACTTATCTGTTCCTGTGAGCAGAAAGAAAGAGGAGGAACCACCACAAGCAGCCCCCTTTTATGGAGACCCCGTTGGGGTGTGGTTAGTGACTGTACGGACTGCTGGGGGTGGTAGTTGTTTAAGTTTTTTACACTGAAGATTTTAGAAACACATTTCTGCTGTGAGCATTAAAATAAAGAAAGATAATGCATAAGATATGAGCCTCCTGTCTGATATATAATTAGGAATTTCAGTGTGCTGCTTAGGCAGAAATAACATTTCTAGATGTTCTCTTTATAATAAAAGATCTTTGTTTCTTTTTTAGTTAATGTCCACTTAAATGCGTGGAAATATGGCCTGTCTTCAATTCAACTTGAAATTTTCAAGGAGCAATATACTGTAAATAAATATATACAGTAAAACCTTGGTTTGAGAGTGTTTTGCAAGATAAGCAAAATCATTTAAAATGATCGTGCGTGGGCGTCACATCATTTTTCGGGTTCTGGAAAAAACAAAAAAAAAATTGAACATGCTGCATTTTTTAACGGCGTTTTAAACAATGTTGTTTTTCGGGTTGTAAAAAATGATCGTGTGTGGGCTAAAACGACGTTAACCACTTAGTAACCGCCCCATTGACAATATACGTCTACAGGGCGGGTGGTTAACTCTAGGAGGGCGTCAATGTACGTCCTCCCAGAGTCGCTCTCCCGCGCGTCCCCTGGGGCGCGCACACGGGAACATCCGTGACCGCCGGGTCCAGAGGACCCGGCCGATCACGAATTGCGTCCAATGACGGAGCGATCACATGTAAACAAACCGGCGTCTTTTGATGACGCCGGTTCCTCCCTCCTCTCTCTGTACCGAGCGGTACAGTGTGAGAGGGGGGAGCGCGGGTGTCAGCAGCGCTGTGGATGGATCTGTGACTATTGCAGTCACAGATCCATCCATCCCTGCTCAGCCATCCCTGAAACCCCCTGCAATACTGTGCATTACCCCCTACAATACTCTGCAATACCCCCCCTACAATACTCTGCAATACCCCCCCCCCCTGCGCAATACTCTGCATACCCCCAGCAATACTCTGCATACCCCCCTGCGCAATACTCTGCATACCCCCCTGCGCAATACTCTGCATACCCCCCTGCGCAATACTCTGCATACCCCCCTGCGCAATACTCTGCATACCCCCCCTGCGAAATACTCTGCATACCCCCCCCCTGCGAAATAGTCTGCATACCCCCCTGCGAAATACTCTGCATACCTCCCCTGCGCAATACTCTGCATACCTCCCCTGCGCAATACTCTGCATACCCCCCTTCGCAATATTCTGCATACCCCCCTGCGCAATACTCTGCATACCCCCCTGCGCAATACTCTGCATACCCCCTGCGAAATACTCTGCATACCCCCCCCTGCGAAATACTCTGCATACCCCCCCCTGCAAAATACTCTGCATACCCCCCCCTGCGAAATACTCTGCATACCCCCCCCCTGCGAAATACTCTGCATACCCCCCTGCGCAATACTCTGCATACCCCCCTGCGCAATACTCTGCATACCCCCCTGCGCAATACTCTGCATACCCCCTGCGAAATACTCTGCATACCTCCCCTGCACAATACTCTGCATACCCCCCTTCGCAATACTCTGCATTACTCCCCGGCAATACTCTGCATTACTCCCCGGCAATACTCTGCATTACTCCCCGGCAATACTCTGCAATACCCCTGCGCAATTACTCTGCAATACCCCCCGCACCAATACTCTGCAATACCCCCGCACCAATACTCTGCAATACCCCCGCACCAATACTCTGCAATACCCCCGCACCAATACTCTGCAATACCCCCGCACCAATACTCTGCAATTCCCCAACACCAATACTCTGCAATTCCCCAACACCAATACTCTGCAATACCCCAACACCAATACTCTGCAATACCCCGGCTAATACTCTGCAGTACCCAGAAAATACTCTGGGAAAAAAATGCCTTTTAACCACTTCCCGCCCACCGGCCGTCATGACGTCCTTGACTTTGTGCAGGGATATCTGAATGATGCCTGCAGCTACAGGCATCATTCAGATATAATTTTTTTCAGCCGGCGATTCCCTACACCATAAGAACAATCATGTCGGCTGTTCCACCTCTTGATTGTTCTTACGGGAGGCGAAAGGGGACATCTCCCCTCCCTTCTCCCTCCGGTGCCTCTTCTGACTCACCGCTACGATCGAAACCAGGATCGTTTTATTTTTTTTTATTTTTTTTCAGGCTTCCCAGCCTAGAGGTGAGATGTGGGGTCTTATTGACCCCACATCTCACTGTAAAGAGGACCTGTCATGCTATATTCCTATTACAAGGGATGTTTACATTCCTTGTAATAGGAATAAAAGTGATCAAAACATTTATTTTTGGGGAAAAACGTATCAAACTAAAATAAATAAAGTGAAATGAACAATAAAAATATATTTTTTTTTTAAAGCGCCCCTGTTCCTGGTGCTCGTATACAGAAGCGACCGCACACGTAAGTCCCGCCCACATATGAAAACGGTGTTCAAACCACACATGTGAGGTATCGCTGCGAACGTTGGAGCAAGAGCAATACTTTTACTTTTAGCCCTAGAGCTCTTCTCCAACTAAAAAGATGTAACCAGTAAAAATATTTAAAGCGTCGCCTATGGGGATTTTTAAGTAGCGAAGTTTGGCGCCATTCCACAAGCGTGTGCAATTTTGAAGGGTGACATGTTGGGTATCTATTGACTTGGCGTAACTTCATCTTTCATATTATGCAAAAACATTGGGCTAACTTTAATGTTTTTTTTTTTTAAAAGCACAAAACCGTTTTATTTCCAAAAAAACACATTCGAACAATTGCTGCGAAAATAACGTGCGCGATAAAAAGTTGCAACGACCGCCATTGTATTCTCTAGGGTTTTTGCTAAAAAAGCATATATAATGTTTTGGGGTTCTATGTAATTTTCTAGCAAATAAATGATGATTTTTCCATGTAGGAGAGGAATTGTCATTATTGTTATTGTCATTCAAAATGTGAGAGCACCGAAAGCTGAAAATTGGTCTGGTTATTAAGGGTGTTTAAGTGCCCAGTTGTCAAGTGGTTAAAAACCCTTGCATGCTCAGAAGCAAGTTATGAGACGGGAGGGCTCGTTCTGGTAAAGCACATTCATCACCCTGTAACAGACAGAAAAGCGTGAATCGTCTTTTACTAACACGAAATCAGCTAAAGGGTGACGTCATCCAAATGGAACTTCCCCTTTATAGTGCCGTCGTACGTGTTGTAAGTCACCGCGCTGTGCTAGAGCATTTTTGTTAAACGCCCGTGTGTGGGCAACGTCGTTTTAATGATGAAGTTGGGAAAAAACGTTGTTTTTTCGACATGCTAAAAACATTTTTTTTTTACATGCCGAAAAATGATCATTATGCCACGTACACACAACCGTTTTTGCATAATTTGCATAATCAGCCCAAAGGGTGGCGCCATTCAAATGGAACTTTACCTTTATAGTGCCGTCGTACGTGTTGTATGTCACCGCGCTTTGCTCAAGCATTTTGTATCACGATCGTGTGTATGCAAGGCAGGCTTGAGAGGAATCACGTCGTTTTTTTCCATGACATGAAAAACGGTCGTGTGTATGCGGCATTAGGGGCACCTCTCTTCTCTTTTATACTCTGGAGCTCCTGCTGGATTTTGCTTCTAATCCCCTTGTGGAGGCTTCCGTTTGTGGATGGACATTTTATGGTTACACAACCTGGTCACATTTCTGTAATCTTTTTATATGGACTATAAACTGAAGGACCTATGAATAAATGGTTGTGGAACGAATCATTTGAGTTTCCATTATTTCTTATGGGGAAATTTGCTTTGCTATAAGTGTGCTTCGGATTACAAGCATGTTTCTGGAACGAATTATGCTCGCAATCCAAGGTTTTACTGTATACAGTAAATGGAGAAAGTTAGGAAACCATGGGTTTTTATATAAACATTTCTAAATTGTTACTTTAGAAATAAATTTGCTACCCTAATAAAAGACAGAACATCTAGAAAACAAATTTAGGAGTTCCCTCCTTAGACTGCTTCAAAAGGAAAAAAACATATATTAGGGCCTCACTTAGAAGGGGCTGCTACCCAATTGTGTTTGTACTTACAACTACTGCTATTACTTTTGTTCTAATAAAAGTACTAATGGTTGGCTGTTTTCAGGTGGATCTTACCATAATCTCATCTTTATAAGGCAGATAATTGCCCACCAATCAACTGCTATCTGTGGGAACAGTCAATCAGGAGCAGGGGTCAAGTCCTGGGGAAAAAAGTGTGGGAACTCCCACCCAAGATCCACTCCCCCACCAAAAAAATGATACGCTCATATGCATAATTACTATACCGCTTGCTTAGAAAGAAGAAAGTTCTTTCTAAATCCAGCGATAACTCGCGGCAGACCTCCGCAATGTCTCCTGGGAACAATGACAAAAGCTCCCAGGAGACATTGCGGCATTGAGGAAGAGACGGAATACCCGCACACTACCCGATTAATCCATATACAGGAAGCGGCCAGTAACATAAAGGATTACTAAGGTTCGCCTGCCCCTGACAGTGACTCGAGCTGGGCATCGCCGCTTAGTGAAGGATTGGCTCGGGCGGCTCGGCTGCTCTAGTCCTGCAAAGGGAACTGAGTTCCTGCTGTGAAAAAAGTGCAGGAACTCCGTCCCCACGCGTTCCCGCAGGACTTGAGCCCTGATCAGGAGCTATAACGTTTCCAATAAAAGTGTCAATGGTTGGCTGTTTTTGGGTGAATTTGACAATAATTTCATGTTTATAAGAAAGATAAAAGCCCACTGATTAACTGCTGTTAGGGGAACAGTTAACGGAACACATTAAAAAGCATGGTTTATACAATCTTAGTTGCAATGATGGGAAACTTCTAACTGTGCCAGTCTGAGCAGCTTTATGTCTCCCTATCAGCATAGACATAAACGTGTATCCAAGGTAAATGTTTGAGGGGCTTTAGTTTACATCTGCATGTCGATACATTTTTCATTTCTAAACCCAACCTTTCAATCCATTCAACGTACAGATATACAATCTAGTTTCCCTTTTAAAACATAATAGGGCTAGATTCACAGAGAGATACGACGGTGTATCTCCTGATACGCCGTCGTATCTCTGACTTAGGCCGGTCGTATCTATGCGCCCGATTCATAGAATCAGTTACGCATTGATATGCCTAAGATCCGACAGGTGTAACTGTGTTACACCGTCGGATCTTAACTGCAATTTAAAAATGGCCGTTGGGGGCGTTCTCGCTGATTTACGCTGAGAAATATGTAAATCAGCGAGATACGCCAATTCACGAACGTACGCGGGCCTGACGCAGTTTGTTACGACGTTTACGTAGCGGTTTTCCCGGCGTATACTTACCCCTGCTTCTATGAGGCGCAGCCAATGTTAAGTATAGCCGTCGTTCCCACGTCAAATTTTTTTTTTTTTACGTCGTTTGCTAACGCCGATTCTTAAAACCCGCTCGTCGCAAGTTACGCTCACGCCGAAACCACTGACGTCCTAGCGACGTCAGTGGGAGCAATACACGCCGGGAAAATTCACGGACGGCGCATGCGCATTTAAATCGGCGCCGGGACGCACATGATTTAATTAGTACACTCCCCCTAGCCGCGGAATTTGAATTCCGCCGGGGGATTTACGATCCGCCGCCGCAAGTTTGGAGGTAAGTGTTTTGTGAATTACCCACTTGCCTCTCAAACTTGCGGCAGCGGATCTTAAATCACATAGGTCACGCGGATCTAAAGATCCGCTGATCTATGTGAATCTAGCCCAATAGTTTTTACTACCTTATAATTCCACTTAAATGCATTACAGACTCATGACTAGTCAGATTGATGGACAGAGAGCATATTGCAGTCATTACCATTGGATAACAATAACCATCAACATGGCCACACATTCCCTAATTAAGGGGCTCTGCATAATTCTAAAACATTATACCCTCCAATTATCCCCACTAGCACAAATCCCCCCCCCTAAAAAAAATGCCCCTAAATGCCCCCTGTGACAGAACCCACTGTCACTGTGTGTTTTGTTTTGTTACCCACAGATTATGGCCCAGGAGATACTGGAGACCTGAAGACAAGCTGGCATTGAGATAATGTAATGTAATGCTACAGCCCTTCTCCCCCCCCCCCTTGTTGCTGTGTCTAATTGTCTTGGTTCATTGCACATAGACAATGGTCTGGACTGGAGATGTCTCTCCACAGGGGATGTGTATTGAGGGGCTGCCTGCTTACCATAATCTCATTTAGCTGGATTCAGAGAAATGTGCCTATCTATAGGCAGGCATAGCGTATCTCAGATACACTACGCCACCGTAAGTTAGAGCGGCATTTCCTGTATTCAGAAAGAAGTTGCGCTCTAATTTAGGGAGGCGTAGTGTAACAAGGCCGGCGTAAGCCCGCCTAATTCAAATGTGGAAGATGTGGGCGTGTTGTATGTAAATTTATTGTGACCCCACGTAAATTATGTTTTTTACTAACGGCGCATGCGCCGTCCGTGGACGTATCCCAGTGCGCATGCTCCAAATTACGCCGCAAAGACTCATTGGTTTCGACGTGAACGTAAATTACGCACAGCCCCATTCACGGACGACTTACGCAAACGAAGTAAAACGTGAAAAATTGGGCGCGGTTTCGACGTCCATACTTACAATTGGCTGCACCATCTTTTTGGTGGTTTATCTTTACGCCTGAAAACGGCTTACGTAAATGGCGTATATCTTTACTGCGACGGCCGGGCGTACGTTCGTGAATAGGCGTATCTCGCTGATTTACACATTCTAGGCGTAAATCAGCGTACACGCCCCTAGCAGCCAGCGTAAATAGACAGCTAAGATATGATGGTGTAGGAGGTCGTATCTTAGCATCATTTAAGCGTATCTCTGTTTGAGCATACGCTTAAATGTACGACAGCGCGGATTCAGAGTTACGACGGCGCAGATTCGGAGTTACGACGGCGTATCTACTGATACGCCGTCGTAACTGTATCTGAATCCGGCTAATTATGTTTATCTGTAGACTGTTTCAATGTATAAATGTTCAGTTCCCATTGGTTGTTCCTTGTCCCCCTCCCCTCTTTGACAAGGCTAAGGGGAGTGTCCCTAACTGTGTGTAAAACTGTATGTCTTGGATTTAATAAACAGTTTGTGCTCTGCATATTTAACCCTCAACACCTGTGTGGATTGTCTTGTGATTGAGGGGTTAAGGGCTGGTTATGGCGAATCTGCAGGCTGCGGGTGCGTTTGGAGGACAGGAGACACAGGTCTGGCGGATGTGCCCACCTGGGGTATCTAAAATCCGTCACAGCAGTGGCAGCAGTGGGATGTCTCCTGCAGTCCAGGACATCCAAACCACCACCAGGATTCAAGATCTGGGCAGCTGCCGAGGAGCGATACGGGGACCAGCCAGCATGAGAGCGGAGTTCGGGAGGAGGCTGCAAGGCATGCGGAAGAAACATCAGGGACCAGCGACAGAGCGCACCATGCTCGGCTGGGAGGATGTGATCCGACGGCAACTCTGGCATGAGGCACTAAGCCACGAGCGGCACCATCAGGGGAAGATCCTTCCCTCCTCCACAGAGATGTACTGGACGCAGTACAGTGCGCGAGAGGTGTTCCTAGGGGAACGACCGCAAAATGAATGGAAGACGGAGCTCGGAAGATTGGTCCAGGAGGAAATGAGGCTGGACGCCAGCTACAGAACCCTTCGGTGGTTCGCGGCTCAACTGTGGCCAAGTACAGCAGATGGCAGCATGACAGAACGCATTGGCTACGGCGGCGTGGGGCTGCTCCATCAAAAAATGTACGGAGACCCAGACTTTGGGAGCGATGAGGAGTGGTGGCTGGAAAACACCCTGGACTTCCGAGATGAGGTGCTGGACCTCCCCGAAGAGGCGTGTGACCTGGAGGAATTGGAGTTTCTGGTTGAGCAGGAATAGGAGCTTAAGATTGCCTACAAGCGGCTGTTTGACGGTGATCAGCAGCCTGGCATGGCTCCCGTTGCCTGGGACTGTCCGGGAGAAATAGCAGACAGTCACAAAGATGAGAAGCAAATGGGGCCAGGGGTGCCCCTGCGTTTTCCCGTCCTAACCGCAATGGAAGAAGCGGCAATGATACAGAGGGCACTGCGAGTGCTAGAATGCCAGAACACACCGGAGGTCCCCCAGGCAGCGAGACAAGCTAATAGCATTAAGGTCTCAGAAAGGGGAGTTGAGACAGGCACTGGAAGGCTGGGAAATGGTGATCAGCAACAAGTCCAGAGTATCACATTCGGTGCCCCAGCAGAAGCGCTGGCTACAGGGCAGAGTGAAACTGGCATCTGCCCAGCATCAGAAAAAGAGTTGGAGACGGAGAGTCTGAGAGATGATCTGTGTGAGCTGTTTTCCCAACAGCAGATATCCCCACCGGGAGCAGAGGAAGCAATTCTCCCTCCCAGCAATTGGACACTACCCCAATGTTCATCCCCCCAGCAGAAGCGCTGGCTATGGGGCAGAGTGCCGCTGGCTTCTGCCCACCCTCAGAGTTAGATCCAGAGAGTCTGAGGGATGACCTCAGTGAGCTGTTTCCCCAGCACTTGGACACTACCCCAGTGTTTATCCCCCCAGCAGAAGCGCTGGCTACAGGGCAGAGTTTTTGGAATGTTTGGGAGGCAGCCCCTGTCAGAAGTCACCCCAGTGGCTGGTCACAGAACCGGCAGGGGAGAAAACCCTTCCTCCTCTCCAGCGGCTGTACCCAACTTTTGTATATGTCCCCCTGGCAGAAGTGCTGGCTACAGGACAGAGTGCTGTTGGTCTCTGCCCAGCATCGGGAAAAAAAGATGGAAAATCCGTAAATTAGTCCCTGCAAGATACCTTCTCAGCGGCTGGTAACTACACCAGGAGAAAAGCAAGTACCCTTTCCTCCCCAAATGCATAGCCCTACCAGCCTACGTTCCCTACCAGCTGAAGGGCTGGCATCGGGGCAGAGGATTATTCAGCTCCCCCCAATATCTGCAACCCAGCCCCAGATCAGGGGAGTGCGGACAGCTGTTCACACTCTGCAGCGGCGGTTTTTATTCCCGTGAGACCGTATGTGCGGTTTTGCTCCCCAGCGCCAGAGTCGTACTTCTACTTTTCCTGTTTGCCTGGGGTGGAAGTTTGTGACTAACACAGGTCCAGACCAGTTGAGGGTCAGGAACCTGGTTAGTCTGTTTTTAAAAGGGGAGAAATGTGACAGAACCCACTGTCACTGTGTCTTTTGGAAGGGACTGTGGGCAGGCCTGTTACCCACAGAGTATGGCACAGGAGATACTGGAGATCGGAAGACAAGCTGGCATTGAGATAATGTAATGTAATGCTACAGCCCTTCTCCCCCATCCCCCCCCTTGTTGCTGTGTCTAATTGTCTTGGTTCGTTGCACACAGACAATGGTCTGGACTGGAGATGTCTCTCTGCAGGGGATGTGTATTGAGAGGCTGCCTGCTTACCATAATCCCTTTATGTTTATCTGTAGACTGTTTCAATGTACAAATGTTCAGTTCCCATTGGTTGTTCCTTGTCCCCCTCCCCTCTTTGACAAGGCTAAGGAGAGTGTCCCTAACTGTGTGTAAAACTGTATGTCTTGGATTTAATAAACAGTTTATTCTCTGCATGTTTAACCCTCAACACCTGTGTGGATTGTCTCGTGATTGAGGGGTTAAGGGCTGGTTATGGCGAATCTGCAGGCTGCGGGTGTGTTTGGAGCACAGGAGACACAGGTCTGGCGGATGTGCCCACCTGGGGTATCTGAGATCCGTCACACCCCCCTCTTCTATATCACCTCTTCTACCACAACCCCCCATAATCCCCCCTCCTAGCACAAATCCTCTTCCCCCCATCCCCTCCCAACACAAATACCCCAAATCACCATTTTTAACACACACCCCTAATTTCCTCTCCTAGAAAAACTCATATCCCCTAACACCCTCCAAATCCCCCCTCCCAACACAAATCTCCTCAAGGTGCCCCCCACCCCTCACATGATACCACAGTGCCCAGGGCAACCGTCCTTTCTGCCCATCCCTTGTCCTGACCCTGACTGACATCAGGTCTTTTTTTACAAATACATTTTAAACATGTTATTTAAAGCATTCTGGGTGATATCCCTGTGCCCTGCAAGTGTGTTGACTGTCTGATATATTCATGACAGTTTGCTTGGCAGTTGAGTTCTTCAAAGAAATGGGGCACAAAGACACAAGCCCAACAAAAGTCGTCTTTTGCTCTCATTAGTGGTCCAAGTAATCAGGATTATAAGATTTATGCTGAAACTTACCCACAAGCTTTAGCAGCTCCGTTTTTAAACCCATGGGCCACAAGAACTTCTCAAGGGGGTCCTTGGGCCACCTAAATATTAACAAAAATAATAAAACAAATACACAGTTTACTAAACTAGGTTGGAAATGGACAAATACATACCAAGTGGCAAACTCCAAGACAAAACAATGACGCCTAGTGAGAAACAGTCATCTTGCATGGTAGTTCATTTAAATTGTTTATTTGAACAGATATTTCAGATACAGCCAATGAGTTTTGGAGGAACTGGACTCCCACTTCCTCCTATAGCACCGACTAAGGTATGTAATGTATGTATCTAACATCTAAAGTATGTAATAGTAGTCATATAAGGTGACCATATAAAATGAAAATGTAAATACAAATATTCCAATTTAAAAAAATCAACAATGATTTAAAGGAAAACTTTTTTTTACAATTCTACATGATTGCTTTATATGACTAGCAAAAAAAAAAGCGGTCACCCTATAAAAACAAACCTATGCTAATTTATGAATGCATTAAGATTAAATAATAGGCAATAATAAATAAAATATGCAGAAATTACCTGAAATCATTTCTCATTTTGACCACAAGATGGTGCTGTGCAAACACTAGAGCTCTAGCATCATTCTTAACAGCTGATATAGGCTGAACATATTACCTATAATGTCAGAAATTCATATAATGTGAACATTATCTAGCTACCATTCAATAAAGTAAGAAGAAAAAATCAGACATGATATTGTCGAGGTTCAGAAAGCAGGGAACATTTAAGATTTATTTTTTTGGGCGGGGGGCGGGGGGTTGTCAATCATATTTATGGTTTCTAGAAAAAAAAAATAAGAAATAAAAGTGGTAGAAAAAAATTATTATTATGTCCAGTCAACAGCAAATCTGTCTGTGATGTGTCAAGAAAATGCTAGATTATCAAAGCGCCTGGATAATTAACAAGTTTGCTTGTTTACTGAATACACCTGGCTGAGTTTTTCTTTAAAAAAATTGCAGAGTCACAAGGCTCATGGTGACATAACCCAAACTCTTTTTGCAGCAATTAATTATTAATAAAGATATAGGCTTACCCTTAGTATATATTTGTTTTGTTACAGTAGTATCTGTTACAGTACATTGTCAAATTAGAAAATGTTGTGTCATAGGCCTTTACATGATAAAATAGATCTCTAAAGAAGAAGTGGCAGTAAGAGTTCATTAGTGTGTTTTTTTTTTGTTTTTTTTTATGACCTTCTATGCTAATCCTGGGGTTAAGGCCCAGTGCCCTTTATTTTGCTCTTAGCCTGGCTGGACTAATTAGTATTCATCCAGCGTGATATGGGTGAGTGACGGCAGAGACACAGCCCTGCAGGTTGCCAGCGAGGGGTTGACTTGGGCTTATTAATTAAGATCATCTCCAGATGCCTTGGAAAAAAAGACATATATATATATATCTATATCTATAGATATATCTATATCTATAGATATAGATATATATATATATATATATATATATATATATATATATATATATATATATATATATATATATATAAATAGATATCTATATAAATAGATAATATCTATATAAATAGATATCTATATATATATCTATATCTATCTATCTATCTATCTATCTATCTATCTATCTATATATATATATATATATATATATATATATGTGTGTGTGTACTGTATATATGTTCATTTATATGAATTTGAAGAAAGGCAATATGCTAAAAAAAATTATATTATGTTCCTTAGCCACCCAAACTGCTGAAGCTAAAAATACCTTTTGCGTGATAGACATAATCGTATCTATACATTTTTATTTTTACTCAATGAAAAAAAAAAAAGTCAATAGTTTTGATTTTGTGTTTTCACTTTATTCATGTCCATCATTAGATCAATAGGTCACATCTATAGAACAGAATGTTATGTACATGTTGATGTACCCTTTGCCTTTAAATCTTGACATTTATTTTCCTTCACAAAATTAACTAAAATAACAAGTGCATTCTGTTACATTTATGAGAATGCAGCGCACTTTCTTGCTATCATTATTTGGTATTAAGAATTAATTGCTAGAACCTTTCCAGTTAATTGGGGAATAGGAGGAGTTAGGGATATACAAGGTGCTTTGATCAAAGAGTAGATGCTCATTATTTTCATTGTGCCCGTTAAGTGGGACAGTTCCAGAATATGGCTAATTTGTCTGGTAAATAGTATGTCTGAGAATGAGACGAGTGCCATATAAAATCCTTGAGCTATTACAGAATTACTGTGCTTTGCATAGCAATACAGAAATGACCCTTAGAAAGAAAAATACCTTAGCACTATCCAAAGCTGAGTTGTACATAGTTTATATATACAATATATATATATATATATATATATATATATATATATATATATATATATATATATATATATATATATAGATAGATAGATAGATAGATAGATAGATAGACAGACAGACAGACAGACAGACAGACAGACAGACAGACAGACAGACAGATAGATAGATAGATAGATAGATAGATGTTGGATGAACAAGCTATATTTTAACTTCAGTATTAACCTGTAATACCCAGTCCATTTCTCAGTGGTGCGATTACCCAATCATACAACACTGTATCCAAATTATTATTTCATAAATTTTTGGAACATATAAAAGTTTTTTGGTGGTATTTAATAACCACCCGTATTAAAGTGGATGTAAACCCATTTTTTTTTTTTGCTGTGTAGCGTATAGGATTTCCTATCATCTGTGCCCAGTCTTGCCACAAAGAGTTAATCCAGCTCTGAGCAATCCTCTTTTCTTTTTTCAGTGAGATAAACGGACAAACAGGATAAAACTTTTGTCCGTTCTTCCCCCTTGCTGTGAATGACAGGTTATTAACATATCTCATGCGCTAGCCTGAGACAGGCATTATTTTTTAATTCGCACCCCCACTCCTTTCTTGATCATACATCATGGGACATAGAGCCTTAATTACGTAATGGGTTATGTAGTCACCACATGTGATTGGACACTGGCAAATCCAATTAAAATTGAGTTCCTCCCCTATATAACCCCTCCCAAATGGAGAGTACCTAATTTTTTCCCCCAGTGTTTAAGGTGGTTGGTCACGTTGAACATGTGCTAAGAAGAAAAATGCTATTTTGATGGTCTGGCTGTTCCAGATCCGCAGTCTGCGGAGGAAGAGAGTCTACACTCTCTAGATGTTGTAAGAGCGGTAAAGGTTTATCTGCAAGCTATGGCTCAGATAAGGAAGACTGATTGTCTGTTTATTCTGCCACAAGGCCCAAGGAAGGGCCAGGCAGCATCAAGAGCTACTATTGCAAAATGTATTTGACAAGTCATTATTCATGCCTATGGCTTAGAAAAGAAGATCCCTCCTTTTCAGGTGAAAGCGCACTCGACTAGAGCAGTTGGTGCTTCATGGGCAGTGCATCACTGGGCCTCCATGGCTCAGATCTGTAAGGCTGCTACTTGGTCTTCGGTCCATACATTTACTAAATTCTACCAGGTAGATGTGAGAGGTTACGAGGATGCCGCCTTCGGGGGTAGTGTGCTGCAGGCAGCAGTATAGATCTTCTGGCTCAATGGCGGTATGGCGGTCTTATTCTGATCTGTGTCTCCCTCCCCTCAAATTTTAGCATTGCTATGGGACATCCCATTAAGTAATTATAGGGGTTGTAAACAAATTAATTTTTTCCCTAAATAGCTTTCTTTTACCTTAGTGCAGTCCTCCTTCACTTACCTCATCCTTCGATTTTGCTTTTAAATGTCCTTAATTCTTCTGAGAAATGCTCACTTCCTGTTCTTCTGTCTGTAACGCAACACCGTAAAGTGAGGCTTTCTCCCTGGTGTGGAGAAAGCCTCTTGAGGGGGGAGGGGGCGAGCAGGCAAGTCAGGACATTCTCTAATTTGCAGATAGAGAAAGGAGCTGTGTGTTAGTGGGCGTCCCGACACTCCTGCTCGCCCCCTCCCCCTCAAGAGGCTTTCTCCACACCGGGAAGAAAGCCTTGCATTAAGGTGGGGAGTTACAGACAGAAGAACAGGAAGTTAGCAAGAAATAAGTACATTTAAAATCAAAATCGAAGGATGAGGTAAGTGAAGGAGGACTACACTAAGGTAAAGGAAGCTATTTAGGGGAAAAAAATTCCTTTACAACCCCTTTAAGGCTTTATGTCCCATGATGTATGATCAAGAAAACAGGATTTTTTATTATAGCTTACCTGTAAAATCCTTTTCTTGGAAATACATCACGGGACACAGAGCTCCCACCCCTCTTCGGAGTTAAAAGTGCAAAACTGAGGTACTCTCCATTTGGGAGGGGTTATATAGGGGAGGAACTTAATTTTAATTGGGTTTGCCAGTCTCCAATCACCCATTAAGGCTCTGTGTCCCGTGATGTATTTCCAAGAAAAGGATTTTACAGGTAAAGTTGTTTTAACCTCTTGCCAACAGCCCACCATAGTTTTACGGAGGCAGGTCGGCTCGGCTGTGCAAAATCACGTAATATAACGTGATTTTGCATTGCGGCCACTAGTGGCGGGCGCGCGCCCCCTGCTTGCCCCTGGTGCTGATGCGAGTGCAATCACCGCCGGGCACCCACGATCGCTTGTGACAGAGCGAGAACTGGGAGCTGTGTGTGTAAACACACAGCTCCCGGTTCTTTCAGGGAGAGAAATGACTGATCGTATGTTCATACAATGTTTGAACAGCGATCTGTCTTTTCCCCTAGTCAGTCCCACCCCCCCCCCCTTCAGTTAGAACACAATGAGGGAAAATAATTAACCCCTTGATCGCCCCCTAGTGTTAACCCCTTCCCTGCCAGTGACATTTTTACAGTAATCAATGCATTTTTATAGCACTGATCGCTATAAAAATGCCAATGGTCCCAAAAATGTGTCAAAAGTGTCTGATGTGTTTGCCATAAGGTCGCAGTACCGATAAAAATCTCAGATTGCCGTCATTACTAGTAAAAAAAAACGATTAATAAAAATGCCATAAAACTATCCCCTATTTTGTAGACGCTATAACTTTTGCGCAAACCAATCAATAAACGCCCTTTCCGATTTTGTTTACCAAAAATATGTAGAAGAATACGTATCGGACTAAACTGAGGAAAAAAAATCTTTTTTTTATATATTTTTGGGGGATATTTTTAAAAAGTAAAAAATATTCATTTTCAAGCTCTATTTGTGGAAAAAAAGGACATCAATTTTGTTTGGGAGCCACGTTGCACGACCGCGCAATTGTCAGTTAAAACAGCGCAGTGTCGAATCGCAAAAAGTGGCCCGGTCATTGACCAGCAAAATGGTCCGGGGCTGAAGTGGTTAAAAAATCCTATTTTTCTGAAGTCATGTGGTTACTTTTCTGGATTTTGACTGGATGTTAGTGATCATAGCAGAATTTAGTGTAAGGAATACACAGGAGAAAATGCATGTTGACAAGGGTAGTGTAGAGGTGGGCGGGGAGACTACTAACATCACGACTCCACCCACCGAGCTCCAGACAACAGACCCACCCACAGAATATGCAGTTTTTCAGGTCTCATAAAAAACAGAGGGGAGATATTTGGCAGGTAAGGATACATGCAGAAGGTGTGTATATCCTTATAGATCAGCACTATGGCAGTAGTTTAGAAAGGATGAGAGTGGGTTTACATACACTTTAAATAAAAGCCCGAACATTCTGGAAAAAAATATTTTCCTTTCTTTCTAGTCATCCAGGGGTGGTGATGACTCAGTTCACAGTCATTAATGGGCTAATCGGCTGCTCAAGGTTGGCTTCTGCAGTGGCATTTATAAATGGCGGTGCATAAATAAGCGTCCACTATTTTGCCATTTGTAAGCAAACGGTGGTAGATAAGTAGTTAAAGGTAAATCTGTGGCCAGACTGTAAAAATAGAAACAATGACAGTTACTTAGGAAGTAGTAAATACGTTTTATAATAACCCCTGACTGATATCTGTATCTGCAGCCGCTATGGAGTTATTTAAATTTCACAGCAAAAGCACTGAAATCATTTTCTCAGCAGCTAAGCTCGTGCCTCAGTTTTTTTCAGCATTTACTTGACTATCTTGGTGAGAGAACAACTTGCATGACCTCAGTGCTTCTGCTGTGAACTTTGAAGAATAATAGCTCCACAGAGCCTGTAGCTACAGAGGTCAGAGAGGACTTGTTTCATTTACTGCTTGTTAGGATATGTAAATACTTTAATGTCAATGTCCTGGCCACAGGTTTTATTTTATACTATTAAAACGTTTTTAGCTTTTTCAAAACAAAATTAAAGTAATAACCATCACTTACCGTATTTTGTATTTTTCACTCCAAAAATACATACTCCCCCCCACAAAAAAATGGGGAGAAATGCCTGTGCGTCTTATGAAGTGAATACTGACCAGGCCCCTCCCCCCCACGTCATCGCTGCCGCCTTGTCACAATACAGGGCGGCCGTCTCCCGTGAGCGATCTCCTGTCACTCTTAAGCCTCATGCACAGGATCGGACTTTCATCCGAAGGGCGTTGGCCGTGAACTTGTTCTGCATACAGATCGCAGAACTTTTTCAGCCAACATATACAAAACTACGTGGTTTTTCAGGTCTTTAGCGCCACCCTTTGGGCAACTTCTGCTAATGTTGTCTGAAGGTTAGTATTGGTTCGGAGCATGCATTTTTTTACTTTGGATTTTAGTCCGACAGACTTGTGTACACACAATCATATAATCCAATGGAACACATTTGTTGTCGGATAATTTGAACATCCAACATTTGTTGTCGGAAATTCCGACAACAATTGTCCGATGGAGCATACAGACGTCCATCGGACAATAATGTGCAAAGGCTTCTGCGCTACTCTAAGTGAATAGAAAAAATCTTCCAAAATAAACAGTTTCAAATTGCAGCAACAACTCGCAGTGTATACAAAACAGCAAAAGTAAATAAATAAATAAAATAAGGCTGTTGCGCAAAATATAAAACACATATAATCATATAGTGACCAAAGATCTATAGTGACCAAACATTATAAATATAGTGACCAAAAAATATATAAATATATATGAAGTGACCAAAAAAATATATATAAATATATATGGAGTGCTAAAGGTGTCCAAATAAGTCAAATGGTGTAAAAGCAAATAATAAAGTCCATGAGTGAAGTGGCAGTCAACACTGCTAAAGGAGAAGAATATATGTCCACCAATCCCAGAGAGGAATGAGAAACTGCACCAAAAAGACTTCAATCTGGTCTCCCAGAACTCTCACCTCACCAATGGATCAAATCGGCAGTACAATCAGAGATGTATCCACATGTATACACTATCCCACGGACTTCCTGAGTGTCTCACGGTCCGGATAGCCAAAGCCTTAACAAATCTCCCTTCAGTACCTAAAAGGACTCCATACCCGGGAACAAAAGGGACAGAAGAGAGGGCCTCCAATAGTGTAGTATTAAAGCTTAAGGAGCATTTATTTGGATAAAAATGCACTTACATGCGATAAATAAAACGAGTGCATAAAACATAGACAGTGGCGTTCTCAGCGCCGTCTCTCACGTCACTCCTGGTGTACGTCTGTCCACGGCCAATCCCTACGTGTTACCACACAGTCACGTGTCTTCATCTGGGGAACCTGATTGGTTGTGCCTCCTGAGTATTTATATATGCAGACCGGAAGTCTGCTGGCTTCCATTTTCTTAAAGCCCATCGCTTCAATACTGATCAGCCATAGCGAGGTTATCGCAAATAGCAAAAAATAGCGCACAAAGTAGGAATTTAAAATAAAGTAGTAAGATGGAACATTTCTACTTAATCAATGGCATGTGTCCATATCTGGTATTGCAAACCATATCGATCCTTGCAAACAGTATATATAGTAGCATTGAATAAAATCCATTATAAAATAGAGCGAATAAGACACAGTGTTATGGGAACGGTTGTAAACATCCCAATCTCACCCCGCTAATAAGGCCATATACTATACTATAGTGGGCTCATATAAAATATAAATGATATAGCTAAGCATATCAAATTAATAGAGATAGTGAAGGACTATAATATGAACTGCACTCTTATTAATATTAATATTACTATCAATACTGAAAGGCGCATTACGTAAACTAAGATGGGCTGATATGTGTAATATCCATTAAGGGTCCTCACACATAAACCCAAAATCAAAATTTATTTTTATATCAATGAACAATAAAAAAAAAAATGAAATTAAAATCAGTTCATAATCAATATGAACTAGATTGTGGACAAAAATCCTAAAAAATTAAAAAAAATATTATAAAAATCCTTATGGTGATCGCACACCAGGATTGACGTGTTAACAAGTCATTATAGATACATGGAAGATATCACATAGTCTCCTTACATCAAGGTAAGGCATCCAGGTGGTCCTGAAACAATAAAAGAGGGTGAAGGCCCCTCCAAATAAGCTAATATCAATAATAATCCTGCCAAGGGGTATGTGTAGGTATCCAACAGTTATAAACGATACATATTTAAAAAATTGCTCAAAAAGCAATTCAAGTCTAATTCAACATTCATACCCCCTGGCACAAGTGTCCTCATGGTATGTATCCATTTAGACTCCTTTTGACTAATGGTTCTCACCTTATGGCTGCCTCTTCATGACTTGGTGTTTTTTTCTATCCCCCAAAATTGTAGTTGGGTAGGGTCCCTATTATGTACTCGATCAAAGTGCGTGGAAACATTATGTTTAGGAAAGCCCTTAATAATGTTTTGGAAATGCTCTTTAATCCTAACTTTTAACGCCCTTTTGTCCTCCCTACATATTGTAGGTTACAACTACATTGAAGGACGTACACCACACCCTCTGTGTGACATCCTATAATCAGATCAAGGAGTTTATAGGATGTCACACAGAGGGTGTGGTGTACGTCCTTCAATGTAGTTGTAAGCTTCTGGGTTGGCCAGAGCTGCTGCCAATCATTCCGTGCACTCCCATAAATGCTCTCCGAGTGCCACCCTCCAAGTAACCAAAGATGCCACATCCCCTGTAATGTTCTTCTGCTCCCAGCGCGCCCGAGCTACAGGGATCTATTGGACAAGTACTGATCTATGGGGACACCTGATGTGGGGGGCTCTGATGGGGACACCTGCTGTGGGGGGCTCTGATGGGGTGCAACTGCTGGGGGGCTCTGATGGGGGACACCTTCTGTGGGGATCTCTGATGGGGGACACCTGCTGGGGGGGGGGGACTCTGATGGGGGACACTAATGAAAGACTTCTTAGGGGAGCATCTCTGTGTTTGAGTCGTAGCCATAGAAACATGTGTAAAGGGGAGGAACTGGTAAGATGACCACGCCCATGTGGGGGCGGCAGAAATATTTCTGCACCCAGGCGTCTGAGACCCTAGGATCGGCCCTGCGCAGTGCCGTGCAGACTACCTGGCGGGCTCTGCACGTGGACTGTGCGAACATGCCGGAGCTCATCCCAAATACAGTATATCAAAGTATTAGGCTTAAAATAAAGTACAGCTTATTCAGTAAATAAACAAAACATGCATTTGTATTACAAATAGAATAAGAAGGATGGGTTATGCTAAGAACATTTCAACTATACATGAGAACAGGTAACCACCCCCCTTTCCCTCATAACATTTTTAAAGATTCCTGCCAATATGCATTTCAGTTATTGACAATGCTGATCCAGAAGCATATATTGCTCTTGCAAGAGCTTGATAAATGTTCTCCTGATTTTCAGGTGTAATTTTATCTATAAAAGAAGGGAATCGGCAGTGTGTATTTTTGATATGCCGTGGTTTGTAACACTTCCCTACTTGAAGATGCTGCTGGTGAAGAAACACTTTGTGATGATCCAGAAGCAGCTAAAAGGACGTTTCTGGAATGAAAACTCTGAAGGCAAAAGCTCCTCACACTTTCATTATGGTCCTCATCATTTCATTCCGTAGTATTTTGTAATGTCTTTAGGGCACCTCTGGCATACTAGGATGTGTTTTATCATCCTTGTAGCATTTGGAAAATAATATTTCTTCTCACAATATTTGCAAATTGCAGCTTTGCTCTTATCAGAAATTGCACTGTGGAAATGTTTCCAACCTCTAGGTGTTGGTCTCACCATTTTACTGAGAGGAGTAAAAAAAAAACTATTTACTGGCCAGACTATAGATAAACACTATGATGTGATGCTGGAGAACATTAATAGGAATCATTTAAAGCTTATAAAGATTAACTAATTTGTCAGACAAATTCACCTTCTTACCTGTCAGTTACATTGTTACTAAACCCAGGACCCTGCATTCACTATATCTGGTCTCACAGTACACAGAACATTGAAATGCCCACAAGCAAACTAAACTGTAGTTTTTCCCCTGCAGTTTTCCCTAGTGGCAGAAATGCATATTCTTTTATATCTCTAGTTTGAGATCTGCATTGAGAATAAGCGTTACTTAATTTGTAATTTGTATTTGGTTGTCTTCAGCTCAGAGAACTTACAATAATTTAAGAGTTTACATAAAGTCTTAGAAATCTTTCATTAAGGTCTTCGTGTTTTATAGTTTAACTACCATGTCATAAGCCTCGTACACACGATCCGACTTCAAATAAAACATTTATTGGATTTTTGTCCGAAGGGAGTTGGGTGAGCACACCCATAGCATACACACGCTTGGACTTTTCTGCAAACTTTCCTAAAACTTTCCCAACACATGGTTTTTCTGCTCTTTCTGCTCTTTACCGCCACCCTTTGGTCAACTTCTGCTATTGTTGGTTGATTTTAACATTGGTTCTGGTCATGCGTATTTGCACTTTGTACAAAGTCCGATGGCTTGCTGTACACATGGTCGGACGAGGCACCATCGGACTTTTGTTTCCGAAAAAGTTTGTCCGATGGAGCATACACACGGTCGGATTTTTTGGAAAACTTGCTAATTTTGAACTTTGTTGGCAAAAAGTCAGACCGTGTGTATGGGCCTTTAGATATATTAGTTATATGCGATTATATTATATTATAGATATATTAGTTAGATGCGACCGTCGGAAGCCTGTCGGAAGACTGTCAATCAAATAGGAACGCCCAGTCCCCAAGACCATACCCGGAAGCGGCGGAGAAGATCGCTCTCTAAAACGGTAAGTACTGCTTCGTTTTTAAAAAAACTACCCGATTCCCCTTGACAAAATGAGCATGAATCTAATGTTAAAAATTTACATTTCTGGGTGAACCTCCACTTTAAGGTCTCTAACTCACATTCATATACTGGGTTCAATTTGGACAGACGCCAATTAACCTACCAGCATATCTTTGGAGTGTGAGAGGAAACCGGAGTACCTGGAGGAAACCCACGCAGGCACAGGGAGAACATGCAAACTCCAGGCAGGTAGTGTCATGGTTGGGATTTGAACCAGCGACCCTTTTTACTGCTAGGTGAGAGTGCTACCCACTACACCACTGGACCCTTATCAGGGCATGCAGCCTGGCAGGTCAGGAAAAGGGGGAGGAACGAGCGAGCGCTGTCTCCATTAACATGTTGTCAATGTTCTTTGGGGTGGGGGCACACCCCTGACTCAAAGCACTCACCTCCTCATGTTGAGGGCATGTGGCCTTGTATGGTTCAAGAGGGAGGTGCTTGTTTCCCCCCCCCCCTTCCTGACCTGCCAGGCTGCATGCCCTGATAAAGGCCTGGTATTGACTGGGGGATTCCACACAGTTTTTTTTCTTCTTTTATTTTTTTTGTTATTCAGAGTTCATTGGGGTAACCCAATGACAGCTGATGACTCGTCGGTTGTTATGGATGCGGCAGCCAGCTTCCTGGCCCTGCTCCCTAACAACCAGCTTATAATGTGTGCTGATTGGGCAAAGCTTTGCCCAATCTGGGTGCAGAATGTACTGTGCAGCACGCAGTGCATTACAATGCATTCAGTGGGGTAAACACCCGCCGAATACCCTGAAAATTTGGGTGTTAGATGAACAGGCCAAACAGCCAGTGTTCAGCCTGAACTCATGCTCAGGCCAAACCGTCTGCCCAACACTAGCTGTAACATGTTTTGATGCAGGTGCCCTGATGCCCTTCCTTGATTTTCAGTTGCCACGTCATAAGCAGGTGAGTTAGAGAAAGGCTAAGATTCAACCATATAGGGGCAGAGTTCCCAGTGAGTAGGGAACACAATAGTAAACTTGGAAAAATGTTCCACAAACACTAGAGCATACCAGTAGCCTGCAGAAGTTTCAGACACTTTTAAAAAGTTACCAGTTCAAATGGCTCTAATGTGGAGATCTCAAGGGTAGTAGTATGTTCAGGCAGCACCTTGTGAAGTGTACATTTATGGCACTCCCAGAAAACTGTCTGACTGTGGCTAAACAATATTCATGCTCTTGATATGTGGGCTAATGGTTCCTGGAAAGGAACCCCCATGTATGTGCCATATTGGGATCCTGTTTCTGCAGAGAGGCCCACTCATCTAGAAAGTGTATCTCGGCTACTGGTTGAAACTCTTGTCTTTGCTGCGTTGCCATTGCAACTCTTCACTCAACTGACGTGTTTAGAACTGTCCCTGCACAAAATGAGATTACTATAAGAAAAAAGTAATTTTAAACTGCTTGCGGCTTTAATGTAATGTCTGGTGCCTGCAATATGGATGAAAATCATTGAGAAAAATAGCATGGGTTTCCCCCCCACTCCCCCCAGGTCATTACAAGCCCCTTTGGCCCTATATACTTTGAACAGCAGTATACAGGCGGTGCAAACAAGACTGGGACTGTAGGTTTGTTGTTAAGTAGTGTAACGGAATGGCAAGCTGTCTTGGGTTGGTGGAATGGAATATCGTAAACGGCGTTAACCCCTGACCGTTACAATTGGTGGCAGCAGTGGGATGATTCCATCGCCAGAAGAACAGCTACAAGGACACAGGACAATGGAGACGCAGTATGAACGGCTGAAGCTCTCTTCCCTCAAGGACTTACTGGAGAGCCGGGCAGACCGGCCAGCAACCGTAAGAAAAGGGACATTATCGCAGAACTTGTCGAAATGGATAGAGCTGAAAGGCTTAGCGTAACAGACAGGACACCCGAGGAAGAAAGTTTTGATCGGGATGTTAAATGAGGACTGGCACAGTATGGTCCTAATCCTCCACCGGAGATCATAGACCTGGTTATAGAGATTGTGGCTGCCACTTGGCTACATCAAAGTCACAGCAGCACCAACTGAAGAGAGAGGAGAGGTACAGATACCAGTCTCCATGGAAGAGGAATTCAGAAGGAGGTTACAAGAGATGCGGATACAGCACATAGGACCAGTATCAGAGGAGGCCCTGCTGGGATGGTCGGATTTGATCCGTTGCCAACTCTGGAAGGAAGCGCTAGCTCTTGAGCAGCAACCGAACAACCGAAGCAGGAGTGGACAGCCGAGTTAAGCAAGCTGATCCGGGCAGAGATGCGGTTGGATGAGAGCTACAGAGCCCTCCGGTGGTATGTAGCCCAAGAGTGCCCGTAGTCAGCAGATGACAGCCCCACGGAAGGCTATGAATATGATGGCCTGGGATTGTTGTATTGGAGGATGTCCAGTGACCCTGACTTTGGGGATGATCGGGAGTGGTGCTTGGATGAAATAATGGAGCACAGAGAGCAAAAATTGAATGTCTCGGAAGGGCACTGGTTACAGGAAGATTTGGAGTTTCTGGCCATTCAGGAATGGGAGCTGGAGATCGCCTACAGACAGCTGCTAGACTCAGCTCAGCAGTAGGGTGGGGCTCCCGTTGCCTGGGACTATGAGGAAATTTCAGATGACAACTCTGAAATCCTGGCTGATGAATCGGCAGTGGAAAATATAGAGATTGCCATCCCTAAAGCCGAAGCAGATGATGTGGAGTTCCAGGGAGCCGGGGCAGTTGGCCCCTCTCTCCAGCAACAAACTGAGGTGGTAAAGCCTTTGCTCCCAGCTGAATCACTGGCAGTGGGGCAGGGTGTTGCTGACTGCTGCACACCACTGCAGCTTGAGCTGATATCGGGGGATGGGACTGTGGTCTCCACTCACAGCAACCCAGCAGAATAGCTGGCAACGGGGTAGAGTGCCACGGGCCTCTGCTCCCAACTAACAGAAGAGGGAGTTCCTGTGGTAGTGGATGGGACTGTGGTCTCCACTCACAGCAACCCAGCAGAAGAGCTGGCAACAGAGCAGAGTGCCACAAGCCTCTGCTCTCAACTAGCAGGAGAGGGAGATCCTGTGGTGGTGGATGGGACTTCAGTCCCCAGGGATGGGGGGCAGTTGGCCCAGATCCCCAACAGCATTATGAACTGAGCCCAGTCAGCCTGTCTTCTCTCCAGCGGCTGAAAGGACTCCAGGGAGAAGGTCCAGGCCTCTCCCCAGCGGCAGGCATGTTCTCTGAGAGACGCAGAGGTTGGCTGGGTGAGTAATGCTCTGTTTGGAGCAATTTATTTGGGGTACTGTGGGGATACCAGCATTGGAGGAATGGAACTATGGACTAACTTCAGAGTCAACCCGTCTGGGGTCCCCTCCTGTGTTAGTCTCCCACCGAAAGGGGAGAGATGTAACGGAATGGCCCGTGATACCCAGAGACTTTTGAAGGATGCGGGGTATTCCTGTGCCAGCTTCCCTAATGACTCTTATGTCTAGGGTCATCCTATGTCCAATAGGGGCATAGGATGACTGAGAAATGATATCTCGGATTACATGAGATGGGACAGTAATGATAATTCATGTATTGCAGGATATCTTGAAATATTACAGGTGGTTAATTCTGACCCCAACAGGTCAATAGCAGAATGACTCATTCATGTGGGGACACAGACTGTTGAGGTGCTAATTAAGTCTACCTGGCTGTAGTGATAAAAGCTTGCTGTGTTTGCATTCTATTGTCTTTTGTGCTAATTAAGCCTGCGTCTCAAGAACCTTTCATTGTGTATGCTAATAACACTGTATTGTGTGAAAGTTCTATTGATGATAGATATGTGTTGGCAGTCTGAAAGGTCAGATGTCTGACCTTTCAGGTGTAGTGGATTAGCATGTCAATTATGTTTACTAAAGGAATGTGTTTTATGTAGCAGGTGAGAATAACTTATCGCAGAGTCAGAACGTCTGGGGAATGATTAGTAATTAGCTCATCTGAATGTCATTATCTAACGGAATGTGTATTGAGCACCCATTGTGTCATGTTGTGGGTGGAGTTGAGTCATTGTCCATATTTGGCTTCTAACTGTATAAAAACCTGAGAGTTTACCATTAAAGTGTTGATTTGTTTTGGAACCAGAGACAGAGCTGTGTGTGTCTCGTTTCTGGGGAAAATCCAATGGATCCTGTCTGCTGGATTGTGGAGTGTCGGATAAGCTGTCTTGGGTTGGTGGAATTGAATATCGTAAACGGCGTTAACCCCTGACCAGGCCCAGATTTACTCCCTTTGCCTCCCCAAGGCCGGGTCCTTGGGAGGTGCTGCCGCCAAAACTGACATTGAGAACCGGGGGGGGGGGGGGGGTGTTGCTGCTGCCGAAAATTACATTGAGAGCCATCTCACCTCCTCTTCCCTCTGTTTTCTCTCCTCTCACCATCTGTGACATGACAGGGGGGAACTCCCAAAATAAAAATGAAAGTGTTCTCTCCTCTCAGCCGCAGTGCCGCCCCTGCACCCACTGCCACCCCAAGGCCTGGCCTTGTTGGCCTTGTCTGGAATCCGGCCCTGCCCCTGACCGTTACAAGTAGAATCTGTTTGCAATTGTGAACTGGTACATTTTTAAAGTGTAGCTCCAGCCATAAAATCTATTTTTAAGCTTTTCTGAAAACATAGAGAAGGGTTATCACCCCTGTAACATTTGTTTTGCTGTCTGTGTGCATTTGTTCAAAAGATTGCAATTCACTTTCTGTCCCAATGACAAATGATTTTTTGAAAATTTGGGTTTTTTACCAAAACAAGGATTGGTGATAAAGCATCAGTGGACAGGAGACACCTCTTACTGAAAAGAATTTCCCTTCCTAGGGGTAGATTTCCCCTCACTTCCTGTTGTCTCCTTCCGTTTGCAAGTAGGAGTCGTTTGTAAGTTGGATGTTTGAAAGTAGGGGCCTGCCGTATATACTCTGCATACATTTGGGCCCTAGGTGTTGGTGTTGCCACAACACTGTAAGCCCTCACAGTTAGTCTTGGTGGGCGGCGAGCGCTGGAACGCCCTGCTGTGTGAACTATTATATCAAGAACTCTAATTACATGCCATTGTTGAACAGTGGTAGAAAAAAATGGGCCTTTGGTGCTGGCGCTGGTGCCACAACACTGTAAGTCCTCACAGTTACTCCTGGTGGGTGCAGGAATGCGTCCTGCTGTGAAATATTAGATCAAGAATTGTAATTACATGCCCCTGTTGAAAAGGGACAGAAAAATTGGGCCTTTGTTGGTGATGGTGGTGCTGGTGCCACAACTCTGTAAGCCCTCACAGTTACTCTTGGTGGGCACAGGAATGGGCCCTGCTGTGAAATATTAGATCAATAATTGTAATTACATGCCCCTGTTGAACAGGGGCAGAAAAATTGGGCCTTTGTTGGTGGTGGTGCTGGTGCCACAACACTGCAACCCCTCACATATACTCTAGTTAGAGCGCAGGAATGAACCCGCTGCAAAGTATTGCATCAAAAATTTTAATTACACGCCCCTGTTAAACAGGGGCAGAAAAATTGGGCCTTAGGCACTGGTGCTGGTGCCACAACACTGCAACCCCTTACAGATTCTCTAGTTGGAGCGCAGGAATGAGCCCGCTGCAAAGTATTGCATCAAAAATTGTAATTACACGCCCCTGTTAAACAGGGGCAGAAAAATTGTGCCTTAGCCACTGGTGGCGGTGCCCAGAACCAAAAATGTTCTTACAAGCTATCAGCATGATCATTGAGGAGGAAAAGGATAGTCACTCAGCATAACAGGATAGTCACTCAGCATCAGCATAGTCAGTCTTGAAGGGATCTGACATTTCAAAAAAAATTATTCAGTTACATCAGCATCGGGTGCTTAGTAGCTGGTGGTGATCCAAGCCTGATTTATTTTGATGAAGGTCAGTTGATCGACCGAGTCAGTGGAGAGGCGCACCCTGTGATCGGTTACAAAGCCTCCAGCAGCACTGAATGTGCGTTCTGAAAGAACGCTGGATGCAGGACAAGCCAGTAGCTCAATTGCGTACTGTGCAAGCTCTGGCCAGTGATCCATCCTCAAGACCCAGTAAGCCCGAGGATTTTCGGTGGGAAAGGTGTCCAAGTCTGATCTTGCCCCTAGGTATTCCTGCACCATGTAAAACAGACGCTGGCGATGGTTGCTGGAACCGGTCATACCTTGGGACTGCGGACTAAAAAATTGTCTGAACGCATCGGTCAGATGGCCACCTTCTCCGCCGCTCCTTCTGTGACTGACCGAAGCCTCAGCAACACGTTGTCCAGGACCAGGATTTTGTAACCACCCAGTCTCTGGGAATGCATTGCACAGACCTTTCTGCAAGGCCTCCCGAAGATGTTTCATCTTCTGCTCCCTCTGCGCCAGCAAGATAAGGTCCGCAACCTTATTCTTGTAACGTGGATCAAGGAGAGTTGCCAGCCAGTAATGATCCCTCTCCTTGATAGCACGAATACAAGGATCCTTCTGCAGGCTTTGCAGGATCAGCGAGGCCATGCAACGTAGGTTTGCTAAGGCATTCGGTGCAGAGTTCTCTGGGTCACTGAGGACGACATGATCCACAGCCACCTCGTCCCAGCCACGTACAAGTCCATGGGTTTCTTGGGACTGTTATTTGTTTCCTTGAAGACTGTTGCTGATGCTGAGTGCTAGGCTCCCCCTCCATGCTGACACAATCCTCCTCCTCCTCCTCGTCCTGTGTGATAGGCGGGCAAGCAGGAACACTGTCTGGATAAAGGGGGCCTTGAGAGGTAAGGAAGTTCTCCTCTTCCTCCCTCTGTTCTGCCTCAAGGGCCCTGTCCATTATTCCATGCAGCGTGTGCTCCAACATGTGAATAAGAGGAACAGTCTCACTGATGCATGCACTGTCACTGCTCACCATCCTTGTGGCCTCCTCAAATGGTGACAGGACAGTGCATGCATCCCTGATCATGGCCCACTGGCGTGGGGAAAAAAAACAAGCTCCCCTGACCCAGTTCTTCTGCCATATTGTCACAGATACTCATTGATGACCCTCTGCTGCGTGTGCAGCTACTGCAGCATGGCCAACGTAGAGTTCCACCTGGTGGGCATGTCACAGATTAGGCGGTTCTTGGGCAGGTTGTATTCCCTTTGGAGGTCTGCCGAGCACTGGCATTATATGACCATCGGAAATGCACACAGACTTTCCTGGCCTGCTTCAGGACATCCTGTAAGCCCGGGTATCTGCCCAAGAACCACTGCACCACCAAGTTAAGGACATGAGCAAAACAGGGCACATGGGTCAGTTGTCCCTGTCGCAGGGCGGAGAGGAGGTTGGTGCAATTGTCGCAAACCACCCTTTCTGGCTTAAAGGGTCACTAAAGGATTTTTTTTTTAAGCTAAATAGCTTCCTTTACCTTACTGCAGTCCTGGTTTCATGTCCTCGTCGTTCGTTGTCACTAATCAAGGAGGTGTGATTACTGTGGGCCAGATTCAGGTAGGAGATACGCCTGCCAGTAAATTAGGAAGAGCTGATCTAGCTAAACTATACAGTGTCAAAATATATATACAACACCTGGGATGCAAATATATCCTCTACACACTGTAACTTTAACTGACTAGCCTGCCTGCTCTATCTACCTAGAAAAAATGACACTATCTCTCTCTCTCTGTCTCTAACCACAGCCGCAACACACTACACAAGGCGGCCTTTTTTAGTGTGGGGCGTGTACTAAACCCCCTGAGCCATAATTTGTCAAAGCCACCCTGGCTTTGGCTAATTATGGCTCTCCGTTTTTTGCTCGCTGTGATTGGCCAAGCATGCGTGTCATAGTGCATGCTTGGCCAATCATCAGCCAGCAATGCAATGCGATGCCGCAGTGAATTATGGGCTGTGACACGCCACTCGAATTTGGCGTGAACGGCCCGTAACGTTTGTAATTCGATGAACGGTTGAACATACGATGTTCGAGTCGAACATGGGTTCGACTTGAACACAAAGCTCATCCCTACACAGGACATGGTTCCAGTAATCTAGGTCCTTAGTCTGCTTGACTTTAGCAAACAGTTTGCAGGCTTTTTGGTACATCATCTTTAGAAGAAGGCTTCCTTCTGGGACGAAAGCCATAGAGACCAAACTGATGCAGTGTGCGGCATATGGTCTGAGCACTGACAGGCTAACCCCCACCCCTTCAACCTCTGCTGCAATGCTGGCAGCACTCATACGTCTATTTCCCAAAGACAACCTCTGGCTATGATGCTGAGCATGTGCACTCAACTTCTTTGGTCGACAATGGCGAGGCCTGTTCTGTGTGGAACCTATCCTGTTAAACTGCTGTATGGTCTTGGCCACTGTGCTGCAGCTCAGTTTCAGGGTCTTGGGAATCTTCTTATAGCCTAGGCCATCTTTACGTAGAGCAAAAAATCAATTTTTTTCAGATCCTCAGAGAGTTCTTTGCCATGAGGTGCCATGTTGAACTTTCAGTGACCAGTATGAGAGAGTGAGAGCGATAACACCAAATTTAACACACCTGCTCCCAGTTCACACCTCAGACCTTGTAACACTAATGAGTCACATAACACTGGGGAGGGAAAATGGCTAATTGGGCCCAATTTGGACATTTTTACTTAGTGTGTTGAGTTATTTTGAGGGGGCAGCAAATTTACACTGTTATACAAGCTATACACTTACTACTTTACATTATAGCAAAGTGTAATTTCTTCAGTGTTGTCACATGAAAAGTTATAATAAAATATTTACAAAAATGTGTGTACAATATAACTACAGTGCCTTGCAAAAGTATTCACCCCCTTGGCATTTTTCGTGTTTTGTTGCCTCACAACCTGGAATTAACATAGATTGTATGAGGATTTGCATAATTTAATTTACAGAACATGCCCACAACTTTGCAGATGTTTTTTTTTATTGTGAAGCAAACAACAAATAGGACAAAATAACAGAAAAAGTGCATGACTATTCACCCCCCTAAAGTTAATACTTTATAGAGCCACCTTTTGCGGCTATCACAGCTCCAAGTCTCTTAGGCCTCGTACACACGACCGAACATGTCTGCTGAAACTGGTCCGCGGACCAGTTTCCGCGGACATGTTCGGTCATGTGTAGGGCCAACCGGACCGGATTCCCGGCCTAGCGGACAGGTTTCCAGCGGACCAATGTTTCTTATCATGCTAAGAAACATGTCCACTGGAACCATGTCCGTCGGACATGTCCGATGGTCAGTACGACTCATCGGACATGTCCGCTCGGCCGAAATCCCTCGCATGCGTTGAAGTGATTCGACGCATGCGTGGAAGCATTGAACTTCCGGGGTCGCGTTCGTCGCCGCGTCATCGTCGCCGCCACGTCGCTGCAACGTCACCGCCACATCACCGCGTATCCTGTCCGCGGGGAATTTGGTCTGATGGTGTGTACAGCCATCAGACCAAATGATCCCAGCGGACATGTCCGATAAAAACGGTCCGCGGACCGTTTTCATCGGACATGTTGGGTCGTCTGTACGAGGCCTGAGGATAAGTCCCTATGAGCTTGACCCATCTTACCACTGGGATTGTTGCCCATTCCTCCTTGCAAAACTGATCCAGCTCCTTCAAGTTGGATGGTTTGCTTTTGTGAACAGCAATCTATCTCTGACCACAGATTTTCTATTGGATTGAGGTCTGGGTTTTGACTAGGCCATGCCAACACATTTACATGTTTCCCCTTAAACCACTCAAGTGTTGCTTTAGCAGTGTGTTTGGGGTCATTGTCCTGCTGGATGGTGAACCTCTGTCCTAGCCTCAAATCACACACAGAGTGGTACAGGTTTTGCTCAAGAATATCCCTGTATTTAGCACCATTCATCTTTCCCTCAACTCTGACCAGTTGCCCGGTTCCGACTGCTAAAAAACATCCCCACAGCATGATGCTGCCACCAACATGTTTCACTGTGGGGATGGTGTTCTTTGGGTGATGTGATGTGTTGGGTTTGCGCCAGACATAGCATTTTCTTTGATGGCTAAAAAGTTAAATTTTAGTCTCATCAGACCAGAGCACCTTCCTCCATACATTTTGGGAGTCTCTCACATGCCTTTTCGCAAACTCAAAACGGGCCATTTTGTTTTTTGCTGAAAGTAATGGTTGTCTTCTGGCCACTCTGCCATAAATCCCAACTCCATGAAACGTATGGCTTATTGTCGTCCTATGTACAGATACTCCAGTCTCTACTGTGGAACTCTGCAGCTCCTCCAGGATTACCTTAGGTCTCTGTGCTGTCTCTCTAATTAATGCCCTCTTTGCCCGGTCCGTGAGTTTTGGTGTGCGGCCGTCTCTTGGCAGGTTTGCTGTTGTGCCATGTTCTTTCCATTTGGTTATGATAGATTTGATAATGCTCCTAGGGATCATCAAAGATTTGGATATTTTTTTATAACCTAACCCTGACTTGTACTTCTCAACACATAGTATACATAGACATAGTATACATACATGGGCCCGGATTCACAAAGCACTTGCGCCGACGTATCTCCAGATACACCGCGTAAGTGCAAATATGCGCCGTCGTATCTATGCGCCGGACCCACATACTAAGATACGCCTAAAAACAGGCTTCATTCCACCGACATAACTTGTCTATGCCGGTGTAGAGTGGGCGCATATTTACGCTGGACGCATGTGGCGCTCCCATGGATTTTATATTCAAATATGCAAATGAGGGAGATACGCCGATTCACGATCGTACATGCGCCCGACGCAGGCTACGACTGGTGCGCGTAAGTTGTACGTCCGGCGTAAAGTTAAGCCCCATAAAGCAGGTGAAACTCAGCAGCAGACGTGGAAAGGTCTGCACCAGGGAACTCAAGCCCGCGTATTTTACATAGTTTACGTTGGACGTGAATATGACTAGGCGTAGGTTACGTTCACGCCGTAGGCAGTGATCCGGTGTATCTTAGCCAGTTTTTCCGACGTGATTGTGAGCATGCGCACTGAGAAACGTCCATGGGACGGCGCATGCGCCATTCGTTATACGTATCTGTCTGGCGCTCGGCCCATCATTTGCATGGGGTCACGCCTCATTTGCATGGCTCACGCCCACTTCCACCTACGCTGGCTTACGCCTAGGAAACCCAGCGCAGTTTTGGGAGGAAGTGCTTTGTGAATTCCATGCTTCCCTCTCTGGGCTGCGTCGGCGTAGCGTAAAGGAGATACGCTACGGCATTATAAATGTGTGCCAGTGTCTGTGAATCCGGGCCATAGTATACATAGTTAGTCAGGTTAAAAAAAGAAACAAGTCCATCAAGTTCAACCATAAGAAATAAAATAATAATATCATACAATCACATATACAACACAACATTGGGCCAGATTCACGTATCTGGGCGCATCTTTGTGCGGGCGTAGCGTATCCTATTTACGCTACGCCGCCACAACTTAGACAGGCAAGTGTAGTATTCACAAAGTTGACGCCGCCGCTCCATAAGTTGCGGCGGCGTAGCGTAAATGGGCCGGCAAAAGCCCGCGTAATTCAAAGTAGGCTGGTAGGGGGCGTGTTGTATGGAAATGAATCGTGACCCCACGTAAATGACGCGCCTAACGAACGGCGCATGCGCGTGCATGCTCAGTATCATGTTGAATTTTCTCCCTAAATTACGCCGGCTCAATGCTTAGTCGACGTGAACGTAACCAACGCCCATCCCCATTCACGTACGACTTACGCAAATGACGTAAAATACGACGCTGTTCGGACGTTTCCAACGTCCATACCTTAACATGACTTCCCCCTGCTTTATGAGGGGTAAAGTTACGCCGGTCGTACACCTTACGTAAACAGCGTATATTAATACGCCGGGCGCAAGTACGTTCGTGAAACGGCATATCTAGCTCATTTGCATATTCAACGCGGAAATATACGGAAGCGCCCCTAGCGGCCAGCGTAAATATGCACCTAAGATACGACGGCGTAAGAGACTTACGTCAGTCGTATCTTAGACAAATTCTGGCGTATCTGATTCTTTGAATCAGGCGCCGAGATACGACGCCTCACATTCGGACTTATGACGGCGTATCTGGAGATACGCCGTCGTAAATCCTTTCTGAATCTGGCCCATTGTCTTTAACTTGTTTGGACAGTTCCTTGGTCTTCATGGCAGTGTTTGGTTAGTGGTGCCTCTTGCTTAGGTGTTGCAGCCTCTGGGGCCTTTCAAAAAGGTGGGTATATGTAATGACAGATCATGTGACACTTAGATTGCACACAGGTGGAAATCATTTCACTAATTATGTGACTGAAGGTAATCGGGCTTCATTCGGTTGGAGGAGAACCACTTGACGTTCAGGAGAAAGATCAAGACTCATCTCTTTTGATACCAAAGGAGACAGGAACAACAAGCGCCCAGAGGCGATTAAGTTCGCATGTGCTGCGCTATATAAGTTTTCATTCATTCATAACATACGCACATGCCAATTATCATTACCAATTATCATTATTTTATTTCTGAAAAATAGTTTTTATGTATATATTTTTCTAATTTTACTTCACCAATGTAGACTATTGTGTTCTGATCCATCACATATAATTCAGATTAAAAAAACATTGAACTAAAGACTGTAATGTAACACAATACGTAAAAAGCCAAAGGGGTGAATACTTTTGCAAGGCACTGTATATAGAGAGCTGAGAATCCTGGGAGCTGTAGACTGAGACGACAACCATATGATGGGGCCAATTGACCTCTTAGGTCTTGTACACACGACCGAACATGTCCGCTGAAACTGGTCCGCGGACCAGTTTCCGCGGACATGTCCGACCGTGTGTAGGGCCTACCGGACAGTTTTCCGGCCTAGCGGACAGGTTTCCAAAAGTTTCTTAGCTTGCTAAGAAACTTGTCCGCTGGAAACCTGTCCGTCGGACATGTCCGCTGGTTAGTACGTCTAACCAGCGGACCGAAATCCCGCGCATGCGTCAAATTGATTTGACGCATGCGTGGAAGCATTGAACTTTCGTGTCAGAGAACGTTGGTGTCTTCTACGTCACCGCGTTCTCTGTCCGCGGGGATTTTGGTCTGATGGTGTGTACACACATCAGACCAAAACCTCCCAGCAGACATGTCCGATGAAAACGGTCCGTGGACCATTTTCATCGGACATGTTTGGTCGTCTGTATAAGGCCTAACACTACAAATCCCCATAGGCACTGTGCAGTAGGAGGCGTGAGAAATTATTTTTATTAAATTGCCAGGGAAAGTTCTTCCTCCTGACACCAAGGGAGTTAGAGAGAGAGCACCTCTGTCTGAATATTCGCATGACAGCAGGAGACCACACCAGCAGAGATCTGAGCCTGAGACTGGGAGTGAGGACACTTGGAGGCAGTGCAGCACTGCCCATATTACAGCATTTGCACTGCTGCCACAGGGTAACTGGAGCATCCATTTACTTTCTGCTTCCCACCGCTGATAAGCAGAGGCCTTTGGGGAGAGACCAAGGGGTCTCCCCTTCTACAGTGGGAGGTTACCACAGCATCCCAGGGACTATTCACCTATTTCTGATACTGCTAGCAGGGACTGAGCCACTGAAAGCAGACACCAAGTGTACCCAGTCCATACTGCACCCATACTGCACTCTATACCGCACTTATTCCAAATCTAGACTGCATTTATAGCAACCCACATCATACCAAACCTTTACTGCATCTAAACCAGATCTGCCTTACACCTGGCAGAGACGTTACTGTACCTGTACTGTACCTATACCACATGCACGCTAACTGGGAATGTCGTTAAGTGCACCAATGCTCTCAATGAACCAAAGAACCCTCCAAACAAGTAAGAGACAATGTTGTTAAGAAGTACAAGTCAGGGTTAGGTTATAAAAAAAAAAAATCCAAATCTTTGATGATCCCTAGGAGCACCATCAAATCTATCATAACCAAATGGAAATAACATGGCACGACAGCAAACTTGCCAAGAGATGACCACACACCAAAACTTACGGACTGGGCAAGGAGGGCATTAATTAGAGAGGCAGCACAGAGACTTAAGGTAACCCTGGAGGAGCTGCAGAGTTCCACAGCAGAGACTGGAGTATCTGTACATAGGACGACAATAAACCGTACATTCCATAGAGATGGGCTTTATGGCAGAGTGGCCAAAAGACAGCCATTACTTTCAGCAAAAAACAAAATGGCCCGTTTTGAGTTTGCAAAAAGGCATGTGGGAGACTCCCAAAATGTTGTGTGCTTCACACAAAAAAAAAAACATTTTCAAAGTTGTAAGCGTGTTCTGTAATTTAAATGATGCAAATCCTCAAACAATCCATGTTAATTCCAGGTTGTGAGGCAACAAAACATAAAAAATGCCAAAGGGGGTGAATACTTTTGTAAGGCAGAAGTCTATAGGTTTGCATGGCTTTAGCACTCCCCCTGCTGGCTGGAGGATAATGGTGCAGCATAAACACAGTATCTCAGTAGAGTGGAATAAAAGGCAATGTCTCCTTCATATTGCTGGAGCCCAGCACCTGACTACACAGTGTTAAACCTCTGACGCGTTTCAGCACCCCAGATGACGATCTAGTGATCGAAACGCGTCAGGACCCGCTGACCCTACTGCTTATATGATTATATGCCTGATTTTTATCTGCTGAAATGTGAGTGTAAACTTTAAATCTTTTTTCTGCCAAGTAAAATCATTTTATACAGTTTTACACTATGTGCATCTTCGTTTTCTCTTTTATCCTTTTCCATACGCTGAGTTTTTGGATTTGATGATATTGGCACAAGCCTTTATCATTATTGGCTGATATTGGGGTAATCTCCTTCTCCGGTATACCATATACTGCATCGCAGTGGAAATCACCTTCCTGCCTGTCATTCAAGACACCTCCGGAACCAGGACACCATCACCTTTTACCCTATATGACTCAATAAGTATATGCTTAATTGGGTCCATACATTCTGGTAAGCCTTCATTTTACCTTGGTGGTGGATTTACTATCGATCTTCACTACATGTTCTCAACATTAAGTCACTTTTTGTTGGACTAACTGATTTTGAATTTTCGATGGGACTTTATTATTCCAATGAATCTTGATTTATATATGTTTTTATTCACGGACTTTTGAGTACTTATGGTGACATCAATTTACGTTTTTTAGATCTGTTTTACAGTCTTCCATATCATTTCACATATATTTAGCGCTACACCTTTTTTGTTTCACATGTTTGTTTGCCTGCAGAATTGATCTTATTCTGTGGTGTCGGCTGCCATTTGTATGTTATTATAGGTAGCGCGGTGATATATATACATATTTTGTATATTGTTTGTATACCTATGCCTGTCCACCTAAACTGACAGGCCGGGCAAGGAGAGCATTAATCAGAGAAGCCCGAAAGAGAAGGGGCCCATGGTAACTCTGAAGGAGCTGCAGAGATCCACAGCTCAGGTGGGAGAATCTGTCCACAGGACAACTATTAGTCGTGCACTCTACAAATCTGGCCTTTATGGAAGACTGGCAACAAGTAAGGCCATTGTTAAAAGAAATCCATAAGAAGTGCTGTTTGCAGTTTGCGAGAAGCCACGTGGGGGTCACTGAAAACACGTGGAAGAAGGTGCTCTGGTCAGATGAGACCAAAATTTAACTTTTGGCCTAAAAGCAAAATGCTATGTGTGGTAGAAAATTAACACTGCACATCACCCTGAACACACCATCCCCACCATAAAACATGGTGGTGGTATCATCATGTTGTGGGGATGCTTTTCCTCAGCAAGGTCAGGGAAGCTGGTCAGAGTTGATGGGAAGATGAATGGAGCCTAATACAGGGAAAACTTAGGCCTCGCACAGACGAGAGGATATCCGTTGGAAACGGTCCGCCGGACCGTTTCCAGTGGACATTTCTGCTCCCGATTTTGATCTGATGGGCTGTACACACCATCAGATCAAAATCCCAGCGGAAAACATACGCGGTGACGTGCCGCGCCGTCGCCGCGACGATGACGCGGCAAGTGCGCGACCCTGGAAGGTAAATACTTCCACGCATGCGTCGAATCACTTCGACGCATGCGAGGGATCGGGCGGACTTATCCGGTGAGTCTGTACAGACGACCGGATAAGTCCGAGGGACTGGATTCCAGCGGATAGATTTCTTAGCATGCTAAGAAATTTTTATCCGCTGGAAATCCGTCGGCTGGATTTTTATCCGCTGGGAAATGTCCGCTCGGGCCTACACACGACCGGATCTGTCCGCTGGAACTGATCCGCGGATAAATCCCAGCGGACAGATCCGGTCGTGTGTACGGGGCCTTAGAAGAAAATCTGTTGGAGTCTGCATAAGACTTGAGACTGGGGCGGAGGTTCACCTTCCCGCGGGACAACAACCCTAAACATACAGCCAGAGCTACAATGACATGGTTTAGAACAAAGTATATTCATGTGTTAGAATAGCTCAAAGTCCAGACCTAAATCCAATTGAGAATCTGTGGCAAGACTTGAAATTTGCTGTTCACAGACGCTCTCCATCCAACCTGACAGAGCTTGAGCTATTTTGCAAGAAGAATGGGCAAAAATGTTACTCTCTAGATGTCCTAAGCTGGTAGAGACATCCCCAAAAAGATTTGCAGCTGTAATTGGAGCGAAAGGTGGTTCTACAAGTATTGAAAACAAATGCACACCACACTTTTCACATATTTATTTGTAAAAAAAAAATTAAAACATTTATCATTTTACTTCCACTTTACAATTATGTGCCACTTTGTGTTGGAAGTCCGATGGATTTCTGTACACACGGCAGGACTTTGCACCATAGGACTTTTGTTGCCGGAAAGTTTGTCTGTTTGCAGAGCGAACTTTTGTCTGATGAAAACCAAAAAAGTTTGTCCGTCGGATTTTTTTAAAAACCTGGTCATTTTAAAGTTTTTTGTCAAAAAGTCCTATCGTGTGTATGGGCCTTTAGACTGTCCAATATTCACAGTTGCTTAACCCCCCTGGCGGTATTCCCGAGTCTGGCTCGGGGTAAGATTTTTATACCAAAATCGGTATCCCCGAGTCAGACTCGGGCTCGCCACGCTGCAGCCAGAGACAAAGTTACTTACCTTGTCCCTGGATCCAGCGATGCCGCCGCACTGTGTGAGCGAGCGGGACCTCGCTCGATTCACACAGTGTTCTCATGTGCCCCCAATCTCCGTTCCCTGCGACGTAACGATGCACGGGGGCGGGGAACGGCGCCAAATTCAAAAAGGTAAACAAACACATTACATACAGTATACTGTAATCTTATAGATTACAGTACTGTATGTAAAAAATACACACACCCCTTGTCCCTAGTGGTCTGCCCAGTGTTCTGCAAGTACTTTTATATAATAAAAACTGTTCTTTCTGCCTGCAAACTGTAGATTGTCCAAAAGTGTCCCTTTATGTCAAAAATGGTTTTAGAGCAGCTAAAAAACAGCGATAATAAATTATAATCACCTGCAGAATTGTGCGATAGCGATTTGTGGGGAAATTCGTCATAAAAAAATTTAAGTGAGTTATTCCTAAGAATTACAGGCCTACCGTATAAAACGCCAAATTTCCTTGCAAATAATGGTACCGCTTTCAGCACCTTTTTTCTGAAATAATCATACCACCAGGGAGGTTAAGGAGAAGATTTTCCTCTCACAGGCAATTTTTAACCATTTTGGAGTATCCAAATGCTCCAATCCCTCTCCTGTTAAAGTTTATTCAGCAATAAATCTCAAAAAGACCACCCCTAGACTGTTTATTGGAGCCAGGGTAAATGGACTGTTGCTTGGGTGGATGGTGGCCTCTGTACCGTTCGGGGGAGAACCAATTAAAGTCAGTGGCCCCTACGGGGGTTAGTGCTACACAGCTATCAAACACAATGCCACTGCCTATTGGCGGAACACTATAACCACAGAAAAATATATGAGAATGGTTATTGGAACTATGTCAGTATAAAAAGTATGCTAACAAACTACCTGGCACAGAAAAATGAGGACCCTCATGTAAAAAAAAAAAAAAAAAAAGAAATAGTTTTAGCTAAATGCAATGAGATTTATGGTTGGATAGCTAAATAAAGACCTCTATCCTTGTGCTGAAGTTTTGTGAATTGTTTCTAATACACACAACATTAATGTTGACATGCAAGAATGGACTTCTCTTTGCTGTGCATTTAGTTATTCCAGAGGCAAACATGTAAATTCCTGCCTCCAAAACCAATAAAAAGCAAAGAAGTAAAGTCCTACCTCTAAAACTAATAAAAGGTCGGCCTCCAAAACCAATAAAAGAGGCAATAAATTTGACCCAACCTTCACCTTAATTAAATTTCATAGGATACATATGAGTCCCTCAAACAAGAAAATGCTGAATTGCATTAGAGCCTGTTGCATCAACTTTCCTCTCAGGCCTAGTACACACGAGAGGATTTATCCGCGGATACGGTCCACCGGACCGTTTCCGCGGATAAATCCTCTCGGGGATTTTCGAGGATTTGGATCCGATGGAGTGTACTCACCATCGGATCGAAATCCGCGCCGAAATCCCATCGCGATGACGTGTCGCGCCGTCGCCGCGATGATGACACGGCGACGTGCGCGACGCTGTCATATAAGGAATTCCATGCATGCGTCGAATCATTACGACGCATGCGGGGGATTCATTCAGACGGATTGATCCGGTGAGTCTGTACAGACCAGCGGATCAATCCGTTGGGATGGATTCAAGCGGATAGATTTTAAAGCATGTCTTAAAATTTTTATCCGCTGGAAATCCATCCCAGGGGATAAAAATCCGCGGAAACAGATCCGCTGGATTGTACACACCAGGGGATCTATCCGCTGGAGCCGGTCCGCGGATCAATTTTCAGCGGATGGATCCTCTCGTGTGTACGGGGCCTCAGTCTAATGCCCTGTACACACGATCACTTTTTGTGATGAAATAAAATGACATTTTTAAAAAAGTCATTTAAAATGATCGTGTGTGGGCAAAATTTAATTTTATGTCTTCTGAAAAATGACAAAAAACAAATTCGAACATGCTTGATTTTTTTATGTCATTTTTTAAAATGTCGTTTTTTGTGTCATAAAAAATGATCGTGTGTGGGCAAAAATGACATTTTAAACCCGCACATGCCCAGAAGCAAGTTTTGAGACAGGAGGTAAAACTACCATTCATAATGGAGTAAGCACATTCATCACGCTGTAACAGACAAAAAAGCACGAATCGTCTTTTACTAACAAGTAACCAGCTAAAAGCAGCCTCAACGCGAATAGAACTTCCCCTTCAGAGTGCCGTCACTTTGTTCATCATTTTTCAAAAACGATGGTGTGTGGGCAACATCATTTTTAATGATAAAGTTGGAAAAATTTCATTTTTTTTCATGATAAAAAATGACATTTTTTTTCATCACAAAAAGTGATCATGTGTACAGGGCATAATACCCCAGCATGACCAGCGTAGCATGCAAATGTGTCACTGACTGGGGTCAGTAGCAAATGAATGCCTTTTCTTACTAGTCCATCCTCCATAGCTTTGTTGCTCCAGGAGTAAACTCTGCATAGGTTTTTTGTAGAAAGGTGCTGGAGCTTACACAGGTTTAATGACTTTGTACTTGTGATCAAGTGACAGCGTTCTGAAAGACTACCTTATAAAGTGTACTTATTCAGGACAATAAAGAATGTGGGAGCATGTGTCGTCCACCGAGGATGCAGTATTCGGGCCTGTCACTGGCCCAGGCACTGCATTCCAGTATGAGGTCACATGCCTACTCCCCCCTTTCTTCAGACTCAGTGGGAAATAGTTTGCTGCACCTTCAAAGTGAAGAGAAGAACAGCAGGTTATTAGCAAGAAGGCAATTATAAGCAGTTGCGAGGGCTTGTGCAGAAGCCATGTGCAGATAAACTTTTTCTGCTATATGTATTTCACAGTTCAGTTTTGACTGGAGTGTAACCTAATGAAAAACACAATGGCTCAGATTCTCAAAGACTTACGAGGGCGTATCTCCAGATACGCCGTCGTAAGTCCGAATGGGTGCCATCGTATCTATGCGCCTGATTCGTAGAATCAGTTACGTATAAATTCTGCCAAGATACGAGCGGCGTAAGTCTCCTATGCCGTCGTATCTTGGGTTGCAATAATTACGCTTCCGTTGATTTCCGTGTCGAATATGTAAATGAGCAGGATACGCCGATTCACGAACGTACGTACGCCTGTCACAATTAGTTACGCCGTTTACGTAAGACACACGCAGGTGTAAAGATAAAGCTGGTCTCTAGGTGGCGCAGCCCATGCAAGGTATGGACGTCGGAACAAGCGTATCTTTTTACGTCGTTTACTTAAGTCGTACGTGAATGGGGCTGTGCGTAGGTTACGTTCACGTCACAGGCATTGAGCCGACGTATCTTTGGGCGTAAATACGACGTTATACTGAGCATGCGCGGGCATGCGCCGTTCGTTCGGCCATGCATCTACATGGAGTCAAGCTTAATTTAAATACAACACGCCCACGACCTGCCTACTTTGAAATACGCGCACTTACGCCAGCCCATTTACGATACGCCGCCGTAACTTAGGACGCAAGTGCTTTGTGAATACAGCACTTGCCTCTCTAAGTTGCGGCGGCGTAGCGTAAATAAGATATGCTACGCCTGCACATAGTTACGCCGCCCTACGTGAATCTGGGCCAATATTTAACATTGAAGAAACCTATGGTAAGTATCTCAATTGCACAAATTTATAAATGTGCACAATGACCACAAACATCCTTACATACAACATTCGTCCCTGACTAGATATGAAAGCATTTGGTTATTTTAATGTAAATGCATATCGTTTTAACAATTGGAATATATATCTATTCTATAGCTATCTATCTATACATATATATATATATATTGTCCCCTCTAGCCCAGCTAGAAATTAGAAATGGATTTTGACTGCAGAAGGTGTCTTTTGAGGCAGAAAGTTTTTTTTCTTTGAGTTGGCTCTAGTCTTATTAATGCTTGGGGAAAAGAACTAACCATTCATTATTCATAACCATCCAGGGAAAGGACAGTGCAGGACTAGATAAATCCTCACCTAGGTGACAGCAGGTGACAGGGGCTTCAGTTTTATGGCTCGTGTCCTGTCTCTTCGTTGTGCTGAGGGCCAAGCTGGAAGAGAAGGATGCACACTAATGACCAGTGTGATATACGTGTATCTGCTGATTCTATGACATGAAGAGGCCTCTGCTGAACATTGCATTCATGGGATGTTTCAAAACGGGGACATCTCATGTGGCAGGAGGAAGATGATACCTGCATCACATCAGAATCTGCTTCTCATTGATACAGGGGAATGTCCAAGAACCTACATCCATACCAAGCACCCTAAGCGTGGGACTAATATTCTGCTAAGCATGTAAAGTAATTATTTTAAATCTGCACAATAGATGCAACTTTTTGGTAATGGTTTATTATACAGTAATGACATTACTAAACTGAGAAAAACACATTTGCAGGAGGAAAGCATGAGAAACGTTTTGAAATTTAGCTAGTTTTCAGAAGTATTTATTAAACCATGCAGAAGTTTAGAATTTGGAAATGGAAACAACGTGAGTCTTTTAAGACTCTAATGTCGCGTACACTCCATCGGAACATTTGCTGTCGGGATTTCCGACAAGAAAAATTTGAGAGCTGGTTCTCAATTTTTCCAACAGCAAAAGTTCTTGTCGGGAAAAATCCTACGCAAGCTCGAGTCGTAGTGTTGTACGTCGCCGCGTTTTTGACGTTTAGAATTTCCGACAACATTTGTGTGACCTTGTGTATGCAAGACAAGTTTGAGCCAAAAATCAGTCGGAAAAAAATCCACGGAATTTCCGATCGTGTGTACCCATAACCCTTTTTTTTTGCATTATCTGCTGTACATAACAGTTATCCTTATATCTTTATAAACTAAAATTGGTACAGTTAGATTATTTTGATTGTATGGCTCTTGGCTTGCTTTTAAACTATGTATACTACCATTTCCAGCAAAGGGCAATGTTAAACTGGTAAACTGACTGCATATCAGCTTTGGCGCTCTGTAGAGTAACCAAAGTGAAGAAATGTCATTAGCACACCAAGGATTCCTTGAAAGAGTCCAAAGCTTTATTATCCTGGTCACATTATAAACATAGAGCAAGGTTTCAGAGCCATGCAGGGCCCCGTGACGTCACTTGCCTGAGCAGTCATTTTGATAATGCTTAAAGTGAAACAATAAAAGTGAAATATTCCTCTACATTTCGTACCTGGAGGGTGTCTATAGTATGCCTGTAAAGTAGCGCATGTTTCCCGTGTTTATAATTGTCCCTGCACAAAATGAAATTTCTAAAGGAAAAAAGTCATTTAAAACTACTCGCGGCTATAATGAACTGCCGGGTCCCGGCAATACAGATAAAGGTCATTGAAAAAAACATGGATACCAGACCCAGTCCATTACCAGGCCCTTTGGGTCTGGTATGAATATTAAGAGGAACCTTGAACCAAAATATAAAAAAAATGTGTGGGGGTCCCCCCTAATTCCATTACCAGGCCCTTCAGGTCTGGCATGGATATTAAGGGGAACCCTGCACCAAATAAAAAAAATGGTGTAGGGGTCCCCCTCAAAATCAATACCAGACCCATCAGGTCTGGTACAGATTTTAACCACTTAAGGACCGCCTCCTGCACATATACGTCGGCAGAATGGCACGGCTGGGCACAAGCACGTACCTGTATGTGCTCTTTAAGTGCCCAACCGTGGGTCCGAAGCTCCGTGACCGCGGCCCCCGCGGACCCGATCTCCGCTGGAGTCCCGCAATCGGTCCCCGGAGCTGAAGAACGAGGAGAGCTGTGTGTAAACACAATAATGTGAGATATCTGGCGCATAATTATGCGTTAATACAGTGTGAGTGTGCACAGAGGTGAAGCATGCCCCAGAGGCTGCTATATAACCAAGAAAATATATAAATAATATATAGTATAATAATATACAGTCGTTTATATATAAAGTATGTAAGTGTTAATATAAATGCGCAAATTATGCGCTATATGACTTAAATAATAAGTGCGATACTTGTGTGTGTGTGAATACACAAAAAATACACAAACATGAAATATGTCAATAATCCGCAATCCTCAGATAAAACATAAGAGACAGGCTTCCATGGTGTAGTAAAGTATAGCAGCCTCTGGGGCATGCTTCACCTCTGTGCACACTCACACTGTATTACGCATAATTATGCGCCAGATATCTCACATTATTTATCCTTGTGTGTGTGATATCACGGGTAAACTTACCAGACAAATCTATTGCTGATCCTGGCTTGGAAATCGCCTTCTTAGCAGTACAGATTGGTGACTTAGGGCTAGATTCAGTAAGAGTAAGGCCCCATACACACCATAGAATCCATCCGCAGATAAATCCCAGCAAATGGGTTTCAGCGGATAGATCCTATGGTGTGTACACGCCAGCGGATCTTTATCCGCGGATAAATCTCCCCTGGGATGGATTTCCAGCAGATGAATATTTGCTGACATGCTCAACAAATCCATCTGCTGAAGTCCATCCCAACGGATGGATCCGCTGGTCTGTACAGACTCACCGAATCCATCCGTCCGAAGGGATCCCCTGCATGCGTCGCAATGATTCAACGCATGCGTGGAATTCCTTATATGACAGCGTCGCGCCCGTCGCCGCGTCATAATCGCGGCGACGGCGCGACACGTCATCGCCAGAGGATTTCGGCGCGGATTTCAATGCGATGGTGAGTACACTCCATCGCATTAAAATCTGCTGAAATCCTCGAGAGGATTTATCCGCGGAAACGGTCCGCTGGACCGTATCCGCGGATAAATCCTCCCGTGTGTATGGGGCCTTAGGCCGGCGTATCAGTAGATATGCCGACCTAACTCGGAATCTGCGCCGACCTAAGTTTAAGTGTATTCTCAAACAGAGATACACTTAAACCTATCTAATGGGTACAGACGAGAGGATTGATCTGTGGATACGGTCCGCCGGACCGTATCCGCAGATAAATCCTCTCGAGGATTTCCGCGGATTTGGATCCGATGGAGTGTACTCACCATCGGATCGAAATCCGCGCCGAAATCCCATCGCGATGACGTGTCACGCCGTCGCCGCGATGATGGCGCGGCGACGTGCGCGACGCTGTCATATAAGGATACCCACGCATGCGTCGAATCATTACGACGCATGCGAGGGAGGGAATCAGACGGATCGATCCGGTGAGTCTGTACAGACCACCGGATCGATCCGCTGAAGCCGATTCCAGCGGATAGATTTCTTAGCATGCTAAGAAATTTTTATCTGCTGGAAATCGGTCGGGCCGAAAAAAATCCGCGGAAAAAGATCCGCTGGGATGTACACACCAGCGGATCTATCCGCTGGAACTGATCCGCAGATCAATTCCAGCGGATAGATCCTCTCGTGTGTACGGGGCCTAAGATAGGACGGCTTGCGCCGTCTTATCTTAGGGTGTAATTTTTAGGCTGACCGCTAGGTGGCGCTTCCATTGCGGTCGGCGTAGAATATGTAAATCACTAGATACGCCTATTCACGAACTTACGCCCGGCCGACGCAGTACAGATACGCCGTTTACGTAACGCATTATCAGGCCTAAAGTTATTCCATCAAATAGCTGGAATAGTAATGTTAAGTATGGCCGCCGTTCCCGCGTCGAAATTTGAAAATTTTACGTTGTTTGCGTAAGTCGTCCGTGAATAGGGTTTTACGTCATTTACGTCCACGTCGAAATCAAAATACGTTAATCACGTCAGGTCAAGCTCCATTAACATAAAACACGCCCCCTCGGCTAAATTTGAATTAGGCGCCATTACGCCTGCCCGATTTACGCTACGCCGCCGTAACTTAGCAGGCAAGAATTTTATGAATCATGTACTTGCCTCGCTAACTTACGGCGGCGTAGTGTAAACACGATACGCTACGCCGCCGCAAAGTTAGGACGCCCTTTCTGAATCTACCCCTTATTGTGTAAGTGGCCAGCCCAGTTACTACCTCTAAGGCCCCATACTCACGAGCAAACATGTCTGCTGAAACTGGCCCGCAGGCCAGTTTCAGCAGACATGTTTGGTCGTGTGTGGGCGCGAGCGGGCCGAATTCCAGCAAACATTTGCCCGCCGGGCCTTTTCCCAGCAGACAAATATTCCTGGACTTGTTTTAAAACAGTCCGCTGGAATTCTGCCCGCTCGGACATGTACGGTCGTCAGTACAGACCTACCGTACATGTCCAGGCGCCCGCCGTCCCTCGCATGCGTCGAATGACTTCGACGCATGCGTGGAAGCATTTTAAAGGCGGGCCGCCCACGTCGCCGCGCCATTGTCGCGGCGACACCGCGTCATCGACGCGGCGACACCGCGGACACGCCCCGCGTATTGTTTACGCGCGGACTTCTGTACGATGGTGTGTACAACCATCGTACAGAAGCCCTCTGGCAGACATGTATGGTGAAAACGGTCCGACGGACCGCTTTCACCATACATGTTTGGTCGTGAGTACCCGGCCTTAGTGGAAGGGGAAAGTAAAGACAGCGCCACCACCCTCTTTTTTATTATTATTCTACTTGTTATATGCTCTCTTTAGGGGGAACATAGTAGAGGGGGCTGCAGTCTTATAATAAGCCACTCCTAAGCGCAGATTCTCCATCTTATATTAATGTGTGTAAACACAGCTTCCCCGTTCTTCACTGTGGCGCTGTCATTGATCGTGTGTTTCCTGATATAGGGAAACATGATCAATGATGTCACACGTCCAGCCCCGCCCCCCTACAGTTAGAAAAACATATGAGCTCACACCTAACCCCATCAGCGCCCCCTATTGGTTAACTCCCAAACTGCAATTGTCATTTTCACAGTAAACAATGCATTTTTATAGCATTTTTTGCTGTGAAAATGACAATTGTCCCAAAAATGTGTCAAAATTGTCCGATGTGTCCGCCATAATGTCGCGGTCATGAAAAAAATCGCTGATCGCCGCCATTAGTAGTAAAAAAAAAATTATTAATAAAAATGCAATAAAACTATCCCCTATTTTGTAAACCCTATAATGTTTGCGCAAACCAATCGATAAACGCTTATTGCGATTTTTTTTTACCAAAATTAGGTAGAAGAATACGTATCGGCATAAACTGAGGAAATTTTTTTTTTATATATATATATTTTTGGGGGATATTTATTATAGCAAAAAGGAAAAAATATTGCATTTTTTTTCAAAATTGTCGCTATATTTTTGTTTATAGCTCAAAAAATAAAAACCGCAGAGGTGATCAAATACCACCAAGAGAAAGCTCTATTTGTGGGAAAAAAAGGACGCCAATTTTGTTTGGGAGCCATGTCGCACGACCGTGCACGACCGTGCAATTGTCAGTTAAAGCGACGCAGTGCCGAATCGCAAAAACTGGCCGGGTCCTTTACCTGCATTTTGGTCTGGGTCTTAAGTGGTTAAGGGGAACCCCACGCCAAAATAAAAAAAATGGCGTGGAGTTCCCTCAAAAATCCATACCAGACCCTTATCCGAGCAAGCAACCTGGCAGGCCGCAGGAATAGAGGGGGGATGAGAGTACGCCACCCCCTCCTGAACCGTACCAGGCCACATGCCCTCAACATGGGGAGGATGTCCCTATGTTGATGGGGACAAGGGCCTCATCCCCACAACCCTTGCCCGGTGGTTGTGGGGGTCCGTGAGCGGGGGGCTTATCGGAATCTGGAAGCCCTCTTTAACAAAGGGGACCTCCAGATCCCGCCCCCCATGTGAATTGGTAAGGGGTACATTGTACTCCTACCATTTCACCCAAAAGAGTGCCAAAAAAGGAAAAAAACACACACATAGCTTGGGACTTTAAACTTAAAGTCCTTTATTAAAAAAAAAATTCCAGTGCTGTAATCCTTCTACGAGTCCGTCCCGCCGCTATGAACTATAAAGCCTCCATAGGAGGCACCCGGCCGAATGACGCCCAAGCCATCTGACGGCTCTTAAATAACCGAGGGCGGGGACGGTGGTTTCTCATGATGCGTCAGAGGGGGGCGGGGCCCCTGGTCCGTCATAGGGGGAAGGGTCACTCGTCCATGTCACGGGTGGCCCTGCCCTTGGTTATTTAATAGCCATCAGACAGCTTGTGCGTCATGCAGCCAGGCGCCTCCTATGGAGGCTGTATCGTTCATAGCGGCGGGTCGGACTCGTAGAAGGATTACGGCGCTGGAATTTTTTTTTTTTTTAATTAAAGCTTGTCCCAAGCTGTGTGTGTTTTTTTCCTTTTTTGTCCCATAGACATTAAGGGTGTTTGCGTGTTCGAACTAATTTCTTGCCTGTTCGCGCCGGGGTGGGGGTGTTCGGCTCATCCCTAGCACTACTAAACAGCCAGTTTGTTGTACGTGTGCAAGGGGAATATTGTGCTTGGACCTGTAGAGTGACCAGGGACTGCTAACATTTTGGATATTCTATAGTGCAACTATGCATGCCAGCGTGGTTGCTGTTAATGACCAACCCACTCTCTCCTTACTACTGGTCCTTTTTAGTGATAAGTGACCCCACTAACCAAAAGCAAAAAAAGGCAATAATAAATAACAATATTTTTGCTAATAGTTTTGCTGTCACAAAATGATGTGGAATTATTAAAAAGCAGTAGTATAGTAACTTACAGAAGAATTCTAATGTAGCGGTACCCCCGGAGGGGCTGATCGATATTGTGGTCCACCTGTCAACCGGTCCAGCCTGGCAATCACCTCCCAGCAGTGGCGGCTGGTGCTTAAAATTTTTGGGGGGGCGCAAACGGAAAAAAAACAAACAATTGCAGCCTCACTGTGCCCATCAAATGCAGCCACTGTGCCCATCAAATGCAGCCACTGGGCCCATCAAATGCAGCCACTGTGCCATCAATTGTCACCACTATGCCATGCCATCAAACGCAGTCACTGTGCCATGCCATCAAACGCAGCCACTGTGCCATCAATTGTCACCACTGTGCCATACCATCAAACGCAGCCACTGTGCCATCAATTGTCACCACTGTGCCATGCCATCAAACGCAGCCACTGTGCCATCAATTGTCACCACTGTGCCATGCCATCAAATGCAGCCACTGTGCCATGCTATCAAACGCAGCCACTGTGCCATCAATTGTCACCACTGTGCCATGCCATCAAACGCAGCCACTGTGCCATGCCATCAAACTCAGCCACTGTGCCAATTGTCGCCACTGTGCCAATTGTCGCCACTGTGCCCTTTAATTGTCGCCACTGTGCCAATTGATGTCACTGTGCCCATTGTCGCCAGTGTGCCCATTGATGCCACTGTGCCCATTGTCGCCACTGTGCCCTGTATAATTCCCCCCCCCCCCCTGCCCGGCACTTACCTTTCTGGGGGTCAGCCATCCTCCTTCCACGTCCCTCGATGTCTTCTCCCACCCTCGATGATGCTTCACCCAATCAGGTTACGGTAACCAGAACCGGTGGACCTGATTGGCTGAGACGCCTGTCAGTCCTATCTAAGGAACGCACCACCCGTACGTCCCTTAGATAAGTTTCCGGGAGCCACTGTGCCATCAATTGTCACCACTGTGCCATTCCAAAAAACACAGTCACTGTGCCATGCCATCAAACACAGCCACTGTGCCATCAATTGTCACCACTGTGCCATGCCATCAAACGCAGCCACTGTGCCATCAATTGTCACCACTGTGCCATGCCATCAAACGCAGCCACTGTGCCATGCCATCAAACGCAGCCACTGTGCCATCAAAACGCAGCCACTGTGCCATGCTATCAAACGCAGCCACTGTGCCATCAATTGTCACCACTGTGCTATGCCATCAAACGCAGGCACTGTGCCATGCCATCAAACGCAGCCACTGTGCCATCAAAACGCAGCCACTGTGCCATGCTATCAAACGCAGCCACTGTGCCATCAATTGTCACCACTGTGCCATGCCATCAAACGCAGCCACTGTGCCATGCCATCAAACACAGCCACTGTGTCAATTGTCGCCACTGTGCCAATTGTCGCCACTGTGCCCTTTGTCGCCACTGTGCCCTTTAATTGTCGCCACTGTGCCCATTTATGTCACTGTGCCCATTGTTGCCAGTGTGCCCTGTATAATTCCCCCCCCCCCTGCCCGGCACTTACCTTTCTGGGGGTCAGCCATCCTCCTTCCACGTCCCTCGATGACGCTTCAGCCAATCAGGTTACGGTAACCAGAACCGGTGGACCTGATTGGCTGAGACGCCTGTCAGTCCTATCTAAGGAACGCACCACCCGTACGTCCCTTAGATAAGTTTCCGGGAGCCACTGTGCCATCAATTGTCACCACTGTGCCATTCCAAAAAACACAGTCACTGTGCCATGCCATCAAACACAGCCACTGTGCCATCAATTGTCACCACTGTGCCATGCCATCAAACGCAGCCACTGTGCCATCAATTGTCACCACTGTGCCATGCCATCAAAACGCAACCACTGTGCCATGCCATCAAACGCAGCCACTGTGCCAATTGTCGCCACTGTGCCCTTTAATTGTCGCCACTGTGCCCATTGTCACCCCTGTGGCCATTGATGTCACTGTGCCCATTGTCGCCAGTGTGCCCATTGATGCCACTGTGCCCATTGTCGCCACTGTGCCCTGTATAATGCCCCTCCCCCCCACCCGGCACTTACCTTTCTGGGGGTCAGCCATCCTCCTTCCATGTCCCTCGATGTCTTCTCCCACCCTCGATGACGCTTCAGCCAATCAGAACCGGTGAACCTAATTGGCTGAGACGCCTGTCAGTCCTATCTAAGGAACGCACCACCGTACGTCAAAAGTAGAATCAATTGGATGATCAGTTGGAACCTCTATTTACACCACTAGAGTGTATATTTCTTCCGGCGTAACTTATCTCCGGATATGTTTTATAACAGAAAGTTTTTATTTTATTTTTCAAAATGTATGCCCTTTTTTGTTTATAGCGCAAAAAATAAAAAACCAAGTGTTGATCAAAGACTACCAAAAGAAAGCTCTATTTGTGGGGGGGGGAAATCATATACATTTTTTTGCGTACAGCATTGCCAAATAACAAAAAATGGCCTGGTTATCACTCCAAACTGAATAATTTTACCCTGAAGAAAAAGCATGTTTGGCTGCAACACCTGATGTTTTTTATCAAGTGGAAGTAGGCCTAAAGTGGAAGAAGCAGCTAGAACAGATTTAAAAGTTAAAGAAAAGTTAACTTGAAGCTTTCGCCTTTGTACAAATTGACTAGTGTCATCACAGTTTAATAGTATATATATATATATATATATATATATATATATATATATATATATATATATATATATATATGTTTTTTTTTTAATTTATTTTTTATTTATTTTTTATATTACCACAATGTCTAAACAGAGTAGTAGACAGAAACACTTCAAAACTACAACTCCACATTCCCTGAACCCCCTTCCACTCCTATATATCTGATTATTCACAAAATATTTAAAATACAGACTTCAAGTGTGTGCTTGGTAGAAACTGTCTGGTACAGTAGGCAAGCACTTGAACAGGCAGCAAATAGAGATAGATGAGGCAGGTTCTATCCAGTAATAAAAAGTAGAGTACATTATCTGGGAGTATATGGCCACAAACATTTTATAGTGGCTGTACATTGGATAGAGCAAGGGAGGGTCAATTAATTTTTTTTTTTGCCATCTGTGTCCCATTGAGGAGATTTCCCCTTACTTCCTGTCTCATGGCCAAACAGGAAGTGAGAGCAAATCCCTGTAAATCAAGAGAATTTCTTAGAGACCCCCAGGTCACCAGAACTAGTGTACCCATTGGAAGATTTCACCTGTATTTCTTTTTTGGTGACAACTTGGGTCATTTATTTTACTTTCACTTTCAATGATAATGGTAAACAAGACCAATAGAAAGGGTGAGTCTCCAGACAGCAATAAAACCTGGCAGGTGTTCTAATCCATCTCCACGCTATCCCAAACTAAAAAAAAGTTTTTCCTTTAGTCATACATTAAGCTGCAATTAAGTGAGGGCGAGGCAGGGCAGGTTTTATCTTAAACAGAGGCGTCCCTAGGGGGGGGCCAGAGGGGGCCCTGACCCCCCCCCCCCCCCAACATCATGCTGTGCCTCACCATGTGCCCCCCCCCAAAAAATATATATATATTTTTTGTGCAATTCTTGTATTTTGCTCCCCGAGAGGGAGAGCGTCCCCAGTCAGCTCTGCGGGGGATTCCTCCCCCTCCCTCTGCTCGCCGACACTGCATAATGCGAGCGCTCACACAACCAGATATTCTAGCCTGGACCGTGTTTAAGTGTGTGCACTGCAGACTGCAGTACACTGTAATCACTGAACTACATTATCTCCATCTCTTCTCTCCCTCCCATCTGTCTCCCTCCCCCTCTCCTGTTCTTTCAAAACATTCACAATTTACTTTCACTTTCAGTTAGGCAGATAATATACGGTGCAAATTTCTTTTCTGCATCCACAGATTGCAGGAAAGAAACTTGCATGATTCCCCCATCAACAGACAGTGGTGACAGGGGAATATTCCTCCTGCCCAGCAATTATATTCTCCCGACAAACAGTGATTATCACCAGTGGCTATACAGCAACCACTAGTGATAATTATAAGAGAATCTGCTCATTAATGGTTCAAATCTCAGCCAGTTTCTGCTGAACCAGCTGAGATTTACACTGTCTATGGCTGGTCCTAGCTCTTAGGCAGCCCATACATTGATTAGCACTGTGGAGTGTCGGCTTCCTGGCGGGATTGGGCATGTGGGATTTTAAACACACCCAAGCCCATCTCTATTGGTTGTAGACAGTTGAGCTCCCTGCAGGTTGCTTAGCAGCAGTGGACCCTTCTCTGACATGCTGATCGGGATGCAATCCAGGTGATGCTCTTAGTCAAATCCTAGTCATAAACATCAGTGATTTTATTGATCAAAGCCCACACTTTACAGGCATAGAGTCCACATGGCTGCTGATCATACGGTTGATTATATTTATGTGGTTGTACTCTTGATGCTAATAAATACTGTGTTTATTAGATCTGACTGGGAGCATCACCTGGATCACATGCCGATCAGCATGTCAACAGAGAAGGTTATACAGCATTACTGCTGCTAGGTGACCAGCTGGGGGCTCGGCTCTCTATAACCAATAGTGCCAGCCTTCCCCTGCATGCACCCATAATGTCACCAGCACTAGGTCCTAATAGACTGCCGCCGCTGCCAAGGAGACAGATGCCAGACCAGCGCTGTAAATAGCAGGGACAGGACAGCTGGGGATCCCCACTGTGGAAGAACACCAGGGCCCGGTGGCAAGACAACCTTTGCAACAATGATAGTTCTCCCACTGCTTTGGACCCTTATATTTTCTTGGTGGGCTGGTGGCATATATCTCTTGTTTTCTGCCACCCTGGGGGGCCCCAGGATAGTAGGAAGGGAGCTCACTGCAGAACATGTGAAAGGGCCCATAGTGGGATGGTAGTAAAGGGCCCCAGGATATATATATATATATATATATATATATATATATATAATTGCATTTTATAGTTGGCCCCCCTACTTTTGTCCCTGTCCCCCCATGTGCCCCCCCTAAATATGAAAGCTGGAGACGCCACTGATCTTAAATAAGTATTAAACCTAAAAGAAAACATTTATTATATTGCATCTTATCAGTTTTTAGATGTGATGGCTGCATTTGTTTTCTTTTTAGACTTTCTTATTTCTATTTTCACTTTGATGATCCAATCATTGGTGTTCAGTGGCTCGGTTCTCAGTGCAGAGACACCGGGGACAGATGCAGCATCAGTCTGATGCTGCATTCACCAAGGTAAGTATGAATAGCCCAAAAAAGCATACTTCTCTTTCAACAGTTGTGTCACAAATACATATTTCCTCTAAGGAAGAGACTCCTGGCCTATTTAATAAATCACAGAAATACGCATATCGGGATACATTAATTATCCATGACTTATAGAATAATCTTTAAAACTCAAATTTTCAATCAGACAACTTCCTCTTATCTGTCTGACAAACTGAAATGCCAAGCTACAGGAAGAGAAGGGCGGAAGGAGGGGGCGAGGGGAGATGGTTTTTACATGCAGATGCTAAGATGTCAATTGTCAGAAACTGTAATTAGAACCGTTTTGTTCAATGCAGCCATATTGTTTAAATGTTGTCCCTTCCACTGTACCAGTTATAAGATGTGATGGCTGCATTTTTTTTTCTTTTTTAGGCTTTTTCTTCTATTTTCATTTGGTGATCCAGCCAGGAAGTCTGCTGTTTTTAAAAGGATAAGCACTCAGAGTGTTGAGACAAGTCGTTTACCACTGGGTGCTTACAATGATTAGCTTTTATTTAAAGGAGTTGTAAAGGGAAAAAAAATGTTTTTGCTGAAATGACTGTTTACAGGGTATATAGACATAATAGTTAACTGATTCCTTTTAAAAATGATTAAAAATAGATAAAAATCAATCATATAATGTACCTACAGTTTCAGTTTCCTTTTTGTATGCTGTTTCCTGCTTCTGTGATGTACAGAGACACAGGGCCAATACAGGGCAGTGATGGTTTGTAAAACGAAACTGATTGGTGTTGAGGGGTTTTAGACACACAGTAATCACACCTCCTTGATTAGTGACGACAGAGAGAAGGCTCCCAGTACTGTGGTTACCAGGAAACAGACAACCAGGAAGTGTGGAGATCAGAGAAGAATTACAGCAACTTGAGATCAAAAACGAACAATGAGGACATGAAAACAGCACTGCATTAAGGTAAAGGAAGCTATTAATATAAAAAAATAAATTCCTTTACAAACCCTTTAATAATGTAAAACCTTTATCCCAAAGGAAAAAACATGTGCTGTAACTGCTTATAAAGTATTATTTGGAGTTTAGCTACAATTAGCTAGTGTATTTAAATATTATAGTACATGTAGCACTTCCCTCCCCCAGACTGACAATTCTGCTGTCCAAAATTGCCCTCTGTGCTTATTCATCCAGAGTGGAGGCACTAGTATACAGGAGGTGTGTTACTGGCCAGGTCACAAGGTGAAAACACAGGAAAAAATCCTAAAAAATAAATCTAATGCAGCCATATCTAATGATTGGTAAGCTGCAATATATTACATATAGTATATTATATGAGAGACTATAGCCACAAACACTGTACAGTGGCTGGACAGTATGTAAGCAGTTTTGTATGGCTGCAATATAAAATGGAGAGACAAGGCAGGTTCTATCTTGAAATAAACATTATAATTTATTATCTGAGAGAAAAAAGTCACAAATATTTTGTAGTGGCTGAAAAGTATGGTTTAACCACAACATAAGAGGGAGAGACTAGGCAAGTTTTATATTGAAAGAAACATTAGAATGTATTATCTGCTGGATTCATAACAAAACCTCCTGCTGCACTGCAGGCCCTCTAAAACAGCACACTTATCAAAGGTTAAAGCGGTGGTTCACCCTCCATAGCATCATTTTAGCATACAATTAGGCATAGTAGCGCGAGCTACAGTATGCCTGTCTTGATTTTTTTCGCCCGGTACTCACAGTGCAATCCTCTATAGAAGATTCCGACTCCCCGCGGGGAATGGGCGTTCCTATCCAGACGGAGGATGATTGACGGCCGGCTCTGGCACGTCACGCTCCCCGAAGACAGCCGGAGTAGGTCTCGGCTCTTCACGGCGCTATACGGCGCCTGCGCACAGACTGTGCGCAGGCGCCATGAAGAGCCAAGCCTATTTCGGCTATTTCCGGAGAAGCGTGACGTGCCAGAGGCGGCCGTCAATCATCCTCCGTCTGGATAGGAACGCCCATTCCCCGCTGGGAGTCGGAATCTTCTATAGAGGATAGCACTGTGAGTACCGGGCGAAAAAAATCAAGACAGGCATACTGTAGCTCACGCTACTATGCCTAATTTTATGCTAGAAGAAAAAAAAAATTGTGTTTTTTGTTTATAGGGTGAACCCCCGCTTTAAGCCAGAATCCCCAGCGCATACTGTGCAACTTTAGCCAGTGATCCAGCCTGGACACTCAATAGTCCATTGGGGCCTCATTTCTGGGAGTACCCAACTCAGACCTGGGCCCAATGTAATCAGCAATCATGTGATTCAGGCTGGCAAAGAGTTATGCCACGTACACACGACCATTTTTAATGTCATGGAAAAAACTATGGGGTGGATCCACATACATTTAGATCCGCGCAGCGTATCAGAGATACGCTACGCCACCGTACCTTACCTGGCGTTCTTTCGAATCCTCAAAGATTTTGCGCCGTAAGTTACGGCGGCGTAGTGTATTTCTGGCGGCGGAATTCAAATCGGCGATTAGGGGGCGGGTTTCATTTAAATGAAGCGCGTCCCCCCCCCCGAATGAACTGCGTATGCGTCGTCCCAAAATTTCCCGCCGCGCATTGCGCTAAATGACGTCGCTAGGACGTCATTTTTTTAACTTAGACGTGAGTTATGTCTATCCCGATTCACGGACGACTTACGCAAAAAAAAAAATTTCGACGCGGGAACGACGGCCATACTTAACATGGCAAGTCTAACTATGCGTCGCAAAATACCAGCTTTAACTATACGCCGGAAAAAGCCGACTAGAGACGACGACGTAAGAGAATGCGACGGCCGCGCGTACGTTCGTGGATTGACGGAAAAAGCTAATTTGCATACCCGACGCGGAAAACGACGAGAACTCTACCCAGCGGACGCCGAAGTATTGCATCTACGATCCAAAGGCGTACAAAGCCGTACGCCTGTCGGATCGAACCCAGATGCCGTCATATCTTGGTTTGAGGATTCAAACTAAAGATACGACGCAGGAAATTTAAAATTACGACGGCGTATCAGTAGATACGCCGGCGTAATACTTTTGTGGATCTACCCCTATGTTTTTCTCAATGTGATTTTTGTCAATGTGTAATGGGAAGTAACCTGCGCTGGGATAGGTGGTATAGGCTGCTGCCCCCCTGTGTAGCCCCTAAAAAGGGGATGTAGATGAGTAAAAGGTGTAGATGGGGTGGTGGCGCTGCCTAGTGCACGTAGGGCCTACTCTGATGTGAGTGCCTAGGTGCACCCAATAAGGCCATGAGTGGCTGGGGTCCCAGCAGTGTAGGTAAGCTGGGAGCCCACTCAAATATGTGTTATAGAGATAGGTGGTGCAGATGTATATGGGTAACAATATACCAAATATGTATGCACTATGTACCAATATACATATCATATAACACAATCTACATATACTTCACATGCATGTACTAAACAGTATACAAAGATTACTGCAATGTAGATAACCAATGAATCCTGCACATACAGAAACAATAAGGAAAAACAGTACAGTAATACACCCTATAGGTAAGTGGGTGGATAGAGACTCTATATTAGCTGGAGATCCACTCACAGCGAAGTGGATGCCGGTGACTGGTATAGGTATAGCCACTATTCCATGGGTATATAGATGCTATATGTTAAACCATACAAATAAAAATGTCCAAGTCCTGCATATGTGACCTACACGTAAAGTGGGCAACATACAGGTGAACCCTATAATGCAAGGGCTATTCAGTACATGTCCATAGAAACAGGCGATAGCAGTGCTGTATATGCAGGATGTCCAAAGAGGGTAAGGCGTGCAGAGGGAGTGGTCCTAGGGCTGCAGATACGGAGTGATCCCGGTGCTCCCCTCTGGGTTCCCCACTCACCAGATGGCGCTCCCCGTGTGGGGTGCCAGGCGTATACCGCCTGGCACCCCACACGGGGAGCGCCATCTGGTGAGTGGGGAACCCAGAGGGGAGCACCGGGATCACTCCGTATCTGCAGCCCTAGGACCACTCCCTCTGCACGCCTTACCCTCTTTGGACATCCTGCATATCCAGCACTGCTATCGCCCACTGTGTTCTATGTTTCTATGGACATGTACTGAATAGCCCTTGCATTATAGGGTTCACCTGTATGTTGCCCACTTTACGTGTAGGCCACATATGCAGGACTTGGACATTTTTATTTGTATGGTTTAACATATAGCATCTATATACCCATGGAATAGTGGCTATACCTATACCAGTCACCGGCATCCACTTCGCTGTGAGTGGATCTCCAGCTAATATAGAGTCTCTATCCACCCACTTACCTATAGGGTGTATTACTGTACTGTTTTTCCTTATTTTTTCTGTATGTGCAGGATTTATTGGTTATCTACATTGCAGTAATCTTTGTATACTGTTTAGTACATGCATGTGAAGTATACGCATGTGAAGTATATGTAGATTGTGTTATATGATATGTATATTGGTACATAGTGCATACATATTTGGTATATTGTTACCTATATACATCTGCACCACCTATCTCTATAACACATATTTGAGTGGGCTCCCAGCTTACCTACACTGCTGGGACCCCAGCCACTCATAGTGATTTTTGTCAAGCCTGCCTTGCATACACACGATCGTGAAAAAAAATGCTTGCGCAAAGCGCGGTGACGTACAACACGTACGATGGCACTATAAAGGGGAAGTTCCATTTGGATGGCGCCACCCTTTGGGCTGCTTTTGCTAATTTCATGTTAGTAAAAGTTTGGTGAGAGACGATTCGTGCTTTTCAGTCTGTTACAGCGTGATGAATGTGCTATCTCCATTACAAACGCTAGTTTTAACAAAACGAGTGCTCCCGTCTCATAACTTGCTTCTGAGCATGCACGTTTTTTTCTCGTCGTTAAAGCCTACACATGACCGTTTTTCACAACATGAAAAACGACAATGTGAAAAACGACGAGAAAAATTAGAGCATGTTCTAAATTTTTAATGACCATTTTTCACGACTAAGAAAAATGCTCTGGAGCCTACACACAGTCGTTTTTAATGACCAATTAAAAAAATTGCATTTTTCTCGTCATGAAAAATGGTCGTGTGTACGCGGCATCACTTTCACAGAACTTTCTCAAAGTGCCGAATTTGGGGCTTCCTCTGGGAAGGTGATGGGAAACTCTCCATTTTACCCTTGTATCAGGAATCTAATAAAGTGACAACCCAATATAGTTACATAGTAGGCGAGGTTGAAAAAAGACACATCAATTCCAAGTCCATCAAGTCCAACTATGTGTGTGATTTTATGTCAGTATTGCATTGTATATCCCTGTATGTTGTGGTCGTTCAGGTGCTCTTCTAATTGTTTTTTGAAATTATCGATGCTCCCTGCTGAAACCACTGCCTGTGGAAGAGAATTTCACATCCTACCCGCTCTCACAGTAAAGAACCCTTTACGCAGTTTTAGGTTAAAACACTTTTCTTCTAGTTTTAGTGAATGGCCGCGTGTCTTATTAAATAGTGGTCCTTCTCTTTGATGACCCAGGTTCTAGGGCCCTTGTGCAGGCATTTCATTGTCACCAAGAACAACAATTTGCTCAATAATCTCACCCCAAATATGTACAATAGCCGGGGTTTGGGAGAGGTGAAATGTCTTCCTTAAAGACTGTCCCAAATTCCTCCCACTTTCAGCAACCCAACCCTTCCTTATCATTCTCATACTATCTCTGTCTCATATGGCTGGAGACAGTATACCATTTCCTGTTGGCACTGAGGCAACAGTAAGCTCTCATATATCGGTTGCTGTGCATCCAGTGCACATTGTGTAAGGCCAAACCATGTGGGCTCCAGGAGGCAAATGAGAGGGATTGTATCACTATACCCTGCCTCATCGTCATTCACCATTTTGGTCACTTCTTCAAAAGATGCTACTTTCGTCTGTAATGAGGAGCCATTGACATTGTCAAAATAAGCTCACCAGAGCCTGTATGTGTATGATATTCACATGGGTAAGCATTGCTGGTGCAGCTTTTGCAGCATGGCCAATGTTTAGTTCCACCACGTGGGGGTGTCACAGATAAGATGGTTTGCAGGCAGCTGATGTGTATGCTGCATTTCTACCAAGTGAACCATGGGAGGGTATGACCATCTCAAGTGATTACAAAATCTTCTGATGAAGTACCTCTTGGATGCCAGGGTACTTCATGATGAACCGCTGCACCAGCAGGTGCTAGGCAAGAGTATGCATGTTTTTTTTTCAAGTGGAGGGTGGCTAGAAGGTTAGTACCAGTGTATTACATTACTTTTCTAGCTAAAAGATGGCGTATGGTCAACCAGCTTGGCAAAAGCAGATTTTCAGCTGGGCTACATGGAAGGGTAGCAGCCCTTCAGGCTGGAACATTCTCTTCCTGGACAAGAACAGGGCTGCCTCAAGCCCCAGGTTATTGATGCACTCTGCAGCCACCCACATGACACCCTTTCCCAGGGATTGGTAGAGACCACATAAATATTCAGACTGTTGGTTTGCATCCTTCCAACCCCCTATATCCTGTATCCTCCAGAAGGCAGGGGAGAGCAATCAAACCTGCAGCTTACAGAGCCCAGAACAGTCCAAAACAATCACAAACTGCCCTACGTATTACAGTGGAGTCAAACAAAACGAAATGTACCTAACTTTCCTAGCAGCCTATCTGGGAGGGTTCTACATCGACACACAAAATGGTAGTCCTAAAAAAGAACTCTTGGGTCTCTGGACTTTAAACACAAGGGGTTACACAAGAATACCTACAACACTTCAATCCCTGAAATTTAGCACAACATAGCACAGTATTGCAACTATCTCTCCTTAAATAAAGGGTCAGCTCTCCCTTAACTATCCCCATAAACATTAACAAATTGCTACTGGGAAGCCATCCGTTTATAATGAGGTGGCTGGCACAAAACAAAGGCCTCATTTTGGCCATTCTAATCCTATTGAACACAGTCAACATGGATTCTTTAAAATTCAGTCATATGAATATAAATTTGCCACTACTGTGAACCTTGAAACCCTCAGGTTGGCTGCGAAACCCACCGTACGAAGAATCCAAACCTCATTGTTAAATATGGGGTGCACGTTTGCAAACCACATTATATACTGTATATATATATAGAGAGAGATAGATAGATAGATAGATAGATAGATAGATAGATAGATAGATAGATAGATAGATAGATAGATAGATAGATAGATAGATAGACCAAGGGGGCATCAGCATTCCTTCAATTTAGGAAGGGGCAGTAAGAGTGGTTAACGTATATTTAAATACAATAACAAAAATGTAATATATTGCAGCTTACCAGTTAGTTTTGCATTTGTATTGCATTACCTTTGAACTATGGGCAGCAGGCTTAGAAGATCTATGTAGAGGGCTTTTGGATAATTCAGCCCTCTCACAAAGAACAGGGGTGTGGGGGGGTCACAGGGCCGCCGTAATGTCAGTGATTTGGAAGCTGTTTTAGAGAAAGCTTAGGAAAATCTGACAAACTATATGAGGATGATTAAGGCCAATTAGTAAACCGTACTTTAATCCTGATTGCTAGCTCTTTGGGCAGTCAACCTCTTGCTGCCTGTTTTTGTTCCTATTATAAGGGCTTTTTTGTCTTTCATTTTAGTTAGTGGTTGACTTTTAGTTGCTGTCCCATCCATAGCAAACTTTTATTTATACAAGCTTTCCCTATTGAAAAAAAGGCTTTGTTTTCAGGGGGTGGTATTTTGGATTTGTGTTTCTTTTGTGGGTTTTTAAATGTTTTACTTTGATAGGGCTCTTTTTGAAGTGGAGCATTCATTTGTTACTGCTATGTACATCTGTTCTTTAAATAATTCTTGTTAATTAGGATTGTGTTGTCTAAAATGTAGCTTTGCTCCTAACACTTTCATTGGGGTATATTCATTTTTGCAACATGGTCTTAAATAAATTTGTTAGGTAAAAAAAACTTGTTTTGTGTGTGCAAATTAACAAATCTTGGTTGCAATCAATGGCCGGCATTTGTGGGAGTATTTTGTAGTGTAGTATCCCATAGAAAATGTGAATTCTGAAAGGAGAGTAAAGGTTTTCTGACAAATCTGTTGGTGTGTGCTCATTTATGCTGAGCACTAAATATATGTACCGTATTTATTGGGGTATAGCGTGCTCCCGCGTATAGCCCGCACCCCTAAAGTTGCCCTAAATTCCTGTGGAAAAAAGATTTTTTGTACTTACAGTTTTGGTGTCTTGCGCGGCGTCCATCGGCGGCCTCGTCGGGTCCGGTGTCCGTCTGCGGCTTCGGGTGTCCTCTTCGTCGGGTCCGGCGTCCTTCTGCGGCGTCCTCGCGTCCTCCCTGCTCGTTTCCCGCGCCGAGTTTGAATACTGCGCCGACATATACAGAGCGCAGTACACTCGTGTATGGTCGGGCAGGCTCGGCTACTCTCGCGCTGACGTCCTGTACGTCCAGGACGTCAGCGCGAGAGGAGCCGAGACTGGCCGACTATACACAAGTGTACTGCGCTCGGTATATGTCGGCGCAGTATTCAAACTCGGCACGGGAAAGCGGGTATCGGCGTATACTGCGCACCCACGATTTTGCCCTGATTTTCAGTGTGCAGTATATGCCGATAAATACGGTATATGTGTATATATATATATATATATATATATATATATATATACAGTACAGACCAAAAGTTTGGACACACCGTCTCATTCAAAGAGTTTTCTTTATTTTCATGACTATGAAAATTGTAGATTCACACTGAAGGCATCAAAACTATGAATTAACACATGTGGAATTATACATAACAAAAAAGTGTGAAACAACTGAAAATATATTTCATATTCTAGGTTCATCGCTTCGCGATGGTTGACCAAAAAAGTGCACATGCATATCCAGAGGTTGTCTTTGGGAAATAGATGTATGAGTGCTGCCAGCATTGCTGCAGAGGTTGAAGGGGTGGGGGGGTCAGCCTGTCAGTTCTCAGACCATACGTCGCAAACTGCATCAAATTGGTCTGCATGGCTGTCATCCCAGAAGGAAGCCTCTTCCAAACACAAGCAGACTAATGACATGGATTACTGGAACCATGTTCAGTGGTCTCATGAGACTTGATGAACTTATTTGGTTCAGATGGTGTCAAGTGTGTGTGGTGGGAACCAGGTGAGGAGTACAAAGACAAGTGTGTCTTGCCTACAGTATAGCATGGTGGTGGGAGTGTCATGGTCTGGGGCTGCATGAGTGCTTCCGGCACTGGGGAGCTACAGTTCATTGAGGGAACCATGGATGCCAACATGTACTGTGACATACTGAAGCAGAGCATGATCCCGTCCCTTCGGAGACCGGGCCGCAGAGCAATATTCCAACATAATGACCCCAAACAAAAATCCAAGATGACCACTGCCTTGCTAAAGAAGCTAAGGGTAAATGTGATGGACTGGCCAAGCATGTCTCCAGATCTAAACCCTATTGAGCATCTGTGGGGCATTCTCAAACTGAAGTTGAAGTAGCGCAAGGTCTCTAACATCCACCAGCTCCATGATGTCATGGTGGAGTGGAAGAGGACTCCAGTGAAGCTCTGGTGAAATCCATGACCAAGAGGGTTAAGGCAGTGCTGGAAAATAATGGTGGCCGCACAGAATATTGACACTTTGGGCCCAATTTGGACATTTTCACTTAGGGGTGTACTCATTTAGACATTAATGACTGTGTTGAGTTATTTTGAGGGGACAGCAAATTTACACTTACTATTTTACATTGTAGAAAAGTGTAATTTCTTCAGTGTTGCCACATGAAAAGATATAATACATATATATATATATATATATATATATATATATATATGAAAAGCAATGTGTCTCTGAATAGAAGCACTAACAGCGCTAAGGTGACTAATTAAATCTGTAATTAACCTTCTGCTAAATTAGTCTCACTGAGTGAGGATGAATGCAATGTGTATGACCACAAAATGAAATAGGTTTAAAATATAAAATCATGTAAACCAAAAGGAATAAAATGCATAAAGTCCATTCACAGAAAAAACTGTAAAAAGTCTCTTAAACCGATGTATTTCATAAAATCCTTGAAACTTCCAATTGTAAAATAATCTTCATACCGGGTCTCCCTTAGGAGTTCTACTCACCAGATGCCTATGGTGTGTTCAGCATTAAGAACTCCTTGCTCATACTGGGATTCCTTTCAATGGATTGCCTTAAAAGTCTCCTCAATCTTCCAAAAATATCTCCTTCCTCCTGTTGTCACCGTATCTCAGTAGGTTTGGTATAGGTCATAAATGAGGGAGTGTTTCATGTAAGGCAAGTGAAAAGACATATAGTGTAATACTGTTTTTTATTGAGAACCATGCCCCATAAAAATATATATATGCTTACAAATGTTGAAGATAAAATACAGCACATCAAACGTAGTGAACTGCAGCTCTCGTCCGCTCTAGGTGCACAGTCAGCTCAGCTCCAGCTGACAAGCTCCCAGTTCAGTGTTAACGCTGTGTGTAGTGGAAGAAGCACGTCGTGTAGCCACGCCCTGACGCGTTTCGTGATTGGCTCACGTCTTCAGAGGGCCCTCTGAAGACGTGAGCCAATCACGAAACGCGTCAGTGCGTGGCTACACGACGTGCTTCTTCCACTACACACAGCGTTCACACTGAACTGGGAGCCTGTCAGCTGGAGCTGAGCTGACTGTGCACCTAGAGCGGACGAGAGCTGCAGTTCACTACGTTTGATGTGCTGTATTTTATCTTCAACATTTGTAAGCATATATATATTTTTATGGGGCATGGTTCTCAATAAAAAACAGTATTACACTATATGTCTTTTCACTTGCCTTACATGAAACACTCCCTCATTTATGACCTATACCAAACCTACTGAGATACGGTGACAACAGGAGGAAGGAGATATTTTTGGAAGATTGAGGAGACTTTTAAGGCAACCCATTGAAAGGAATCCCAGTATGAGCAAGGAGTTCTTAATGCTGAACACACCATAGGCATCTGGTGAGTAGAACTCCTAAGGGAGACCCGGTATGAAGATTATTTTACAATTGGAAGTTTCAAGGATTTTATGAAATACATCGGTTTAAGAGACTTTTTACAGTTTTTTCTGTGAATGGACTTTATGCATTTTATTCCTTTTGGTTTACATGATTTTATATTTTAAACCTATTTCATTTTGTGGTCATACACATTGCATTCATCCTCACTCAGTGAGACTAATTTAGCAGAAGGTTAATTACAGATTTAATTAGTCACCTTAGCGCTGTTAGTGCTTCTATTCAGAGACACATTGCTTTTCATTTCTTACCCTATTATAACAGCTGCTTGTCTGCAAAACTATTGATTATTACACATATTCCACCACGTCCATAGAGCGCTAGGATCAGTTTTTATCCTTTGGATACCTTCTGATATTTTTTTACATATATATATATATATACATACATATAATCCCAAACTGGTTTAGAGGCACTCAAGGGTCTTGCAGAGGAGGAAGATCGAAAACAGCAGTGTTTTTTTTGTCAACATTTTGACAAAGCTCAATCTATCTTTCTCAAGACTTTCCTCCTCGCATGTGTGTTTGAGTTTTGCAGTGCACACCATGCAATAGGCTGCGCATACCTGTGGGTTTAGATATGATTTCAGCTTTAATAAGCTTTAATAAGCCAGTAATTGGAATTTTCAGTTTAATGCAGTGAATGGAACTGACTTAGGCGTTGTGAAGAACTTTATTTTCTACCATGTGGCAAAATTTAAAACCGTTGCATGGGGGGGGGGGGGGGTTTGAGGTTTGTCTTACCTTCCCCAGAACCAAAATTCAAGAAAATATGAAATACTGAGCATTTTTTTAAGAAAGACAACTTTTGTATCCTCGTTGACCATGTAGCTATGCACAGTAACGTGCAATGATATGATATTAGCATTTGCCATAGCATATTGTTAGACCATAAAGAGGTGAGTTACTTAAAATAATCTAGTTTGCAGTTGACAAGAGTAATATAATAGGACTTATGTTTTAATTAAAATACGTTTCAAGACACACATAATGACTTGTACGTGTATATATAGTAGAGGTTTGGTATTGGCTAGTAAGGATTGCACAATGTAAACAATGATATTTTGCCTATAGGCACCTGTAATGTTAATTCAGCCAAGCATTATTTCTTGCAAGTGACAGAGTGTCAGGAACATCAGACCCGGTGAAGAAGAAAATGAGACAATAGCAGTGAAGTGAGAAGGTGCCTTTGCTTTTAAATAGTTGTGAATGGGATTGTGTATGATGGCCTTTTGTTCAGTTAACTTTTCACACAACTGTCAAATCTGCATTAGGATTTAGGCCAGCTAGGCAAATGCCTAGGGCATATTAGCTTGTGAGTGTAGAAAAAGATTAAGGTTTTTTTTTTATTTGTCTGGTTCTGCAACCTAATGTTAAGCAGACAGTCCATCAGTAAGTAAGAAAAATTAACGGGTCATAAACAATGCAGTCTTTTATTATGCACCTTGCTGGCTTTTGGTGTTGGATGTTATATTCAGCCAAATACAAACACATATTAAAAAGGTGATTTGATGCAAACATATTCTTACTCAGTAAGCTGTATTCTAGTAAAGATATATAGCCAGATTCAGAAAGACTGGCTTAACTTTGAGGCGGCGTAGCGCATCGCATATACGCTACACCGCCGTAAGTCAGAGAGGCAAGTGCTGTATTCACAAAGCACTTGCCTCCTAAGTTACGGCGGCGTAGCGTAAAAGGGCCGGCGTAAGCGCGTGTAATTCAAAGTAGGCTGGTAGGGGGCGTGTTGTATTTAAATAAGGCTTGACCCCATGTAGATGCATGGCTGAACGAACGGCGCATGCGCACACATGCTCAGTATCACGTCGTATTTACGCCCAAAGATACGTCGGCTCAATGCCTGCGATGTGAACGTAACTTACGCACAGCCCTATTCGCGTACGACTTACGCAAAGGACGTAAAAAGATAGGCTTGTTCCGACGTCCATACCTTGCATGGGCTGCGCCACCTAGGGAGCAGCTTTATCTTTACGCCGGCGTATCTCTTACGTAAACGGTGTAACTAATTGCGACGTGCGCACGTACGTTCGTGAATCGGCGTATCTTGCTCATTTGCATATTCGACGCGGAAAACAACGGAAGCGCCACCTAGCGGCCAGCGTAAATATGCACCCTAAGATACGACGGCGTAGGAGACTTATGCCGCTCGTATCTTAGCCTAATTTAAGCGTATCTGGTTTCCACCGTAACTCTCTCTGAATCTAGCTAATAAAGTATATCATTTGACATTATTCATTACAAAGCTTTGTATATAACTCCATTTTCTTGGTACATAGATGATGCTATCCTGTGTTCATAAGAGACGGTGGCATATAGTGTATACAGAAAAAAAAACAGTATATAGGATATAAAAAGTCTACACACCCCTGTTAAAATGTCAGGTTTCTGTGATGGAAAAAAAATGAAACAAAGATAAATAATTTCAGAACTTTTTCCACCTTTAATGTGACCTATAAACTGTACAACTCAGTTGAACAACAAACTGAAATCTTAAGTTGAAGGGAAGTAAAAATAAAATAAATACATGATAGGGTTGCATAAGTGTGCACACTGTTAACCACTTCCGTACCGCCCACCGCACATATATTGTGGCCCGGCTGCACGAACATACATTAGTTACAGCGGGCACGCTAGTGTTAACCCCTTCACTGACAGTGTCATTTATACAGTGATCAGTGAATTTTTTTTTTTTTTCTTTTTTTTTTACTTCAGACTCAACCTCATAGAGTGAGCGTTATATGCTCATGTTCTGCGTGCCAGCCCATTGCATCTCTATATTGGTTTTGCATCATTAGTGTCGCTTTTCTTGTGTTTTGTCAGTTCTTCCATTTTATAAGTTTCTTCAACCGCATCTACCCACTCCCAAATTAAGGGGCACTCCACCTCTTGCCACTTCCTTGGGATAAGTCTCTTGGCCGCATTGAGTAAATGTGGTACAAGTGTTTTCCTGTAACTTTTTATGCCTTCTTCTTCCCCCCCATGAAATAGGACGACCCATGGGTCCATCTTGATCTTTTTCTTTGTAATCTCTTCCACACAATCCAATATTTTTTCCCAGAACCTCTTTACTTTGGGGCATCCCCACCAGAGATGTGCCATATTTCCTGGTAAACCACAGCCCCTCCAACAATCTCCTGTCTGTCCTTCCTTAAATTTTTTGAGCTTATCAGGTGTCATGTACCATCCGGATATGCATTTAAAGCACATCTCCGCTGTACGGCTATCTACCGCCGAGGAGTGGTGTTTTTTTTTTTTTTTTTTTTTTTTTTTTATATAATATATATATATATATATTTTTATTTGAGGGATATTGTTGATTATATCTCCTTTTACTAGAGAAAGCATAAAGTTTACATTTACATAATCCCCCCCTTATCCTTCCCCTCCCTCCCCCCTATCTCACCCAAAACAATCACTTATACTTCTACTTCCCTTAACTTTTCTGCGTAACTCCATGATTTCTTAAAAGTCCTCCAGTTATCCCATTTCGTGTTTTGTAAGATGTTGTTCCCCTCTAAGCCCTCTTTCAGTTCTTCCATTTTATACGTTTCTTCAACCGCATCTACCCACTCCCAAATTAAGGGGCACTCCACCTCTTGCCACTTCCTTGGGATAAGTCTCTTGGCGGCATTGAGTAAATGTGGTACAAGTGTTTTCCTGTAACTTTTTATGCCTTCTTCTTCCCCCCCATGAAATAGGACGACCCATGGGTCCATCTTGATCTTTTTCTTTGTAATCTCTTCCACACAATCCAGTATTTTTTCCCAGAACCTCTTTACTTTGGGGCATCCCCACCAGAGATGTGCCATATTTCCTGGTAAACCACAGCCCCTCCAACAATCTCCTGTCTGTCCTTCCTTAAATTTTTTGAGCTTATCAGGTGTCATGTACCATCCGGATATGCATTTAAAGCACATCTCCGCTGTACGGCTATCTACCGCCGAGGAGTGGTTCAGAGCCAGCATTTTGTCTATTGTGACCCTATCCCGCTGTGTCCCGAGTTCCCTTTCCCATTTTTTAATGTATGGAGGTACACTTTGCTCGTCCATTTCCAGTAGAATCTTATATAACTTTGAAGTGGTTCCTTTAGATTTTTCTGTGGAGCACATTTTTTCTAATTCTGTTAATTGATCTCCCGTTCTCAACGGGCGTGGAAGGTCCTGAATAAAGTGTTTGAGCTGCTGGTACCTCCATTCATTAATCTCCATTAAGTTCTTTTTAGATTTTATCTCCTGCAGTGTTTTTATGTGCCCATCATTCATTATATCCCTTAATTGTGCGGTATCCTTTTTGATCCAATTACCCCCTACCTGTATTTTACCTGGTGCAAAGTAATCATTATTTTTAAGTGCTATAAGAGGTGAATTATATTTCTTCTCAGTTTTATTATAAACAGTGTCCCATATTTTAAGTGCATTTTTTGTTATTTCGTGTGCATTTTTGTCTAGTGCCCTAAATTGAGGAGGATTCCAAATAATCTTGTCCAACCTCACCTGTGATAATTCATTTTCTAAACTTACCCACCTTTTTTCTTTATTGGCTCTGGCCCACTCCACCACTCTTGTTAATACCACTGCATCATAATATCGTTTGATGTCCGGGACAGCTAATCCCCCCTTTTTTTTTGGTTGTTTTAGGGTCTGGAGTGATATCCTATGTTTCTTATTTCTCCATATATAATTCATAATTAATTTTTTAATTACTGAGAAAAATGTCTTAGGGAGGGCTATGGGGATCATCTGAAATTTATATAGAATTTTAGGTATAATGACCATTTTACAATAATTAATTCGTCCTATCCATGATATTGCTCTATTTTCCACCCTTTTTGTTTCTATTTTAATTTCATTTAGTAAGGGTATAAAGTTTATCTTATACATTTTTTTAATGGAATTTGCTAACAATATCCCTAGACATTTGAGTTCTTTGACCCATGTGAAGTGGTACTTCGCTTTCAGGAATTGCTCTTCCAGTTTACTTGTATTTATACTCATAATCTCCGTTTTGGTAATGTTTATTTTGAAATTCGACATTTCCCCGTAATCTCTACATAAATTTAATACGTTTGTAATTGATGTTTTAGGTTTCTCCAAGTAGAAGAGGACATCATCTGCAAAAGCAGAGAGTTTATGTTCCTCCTCTCCAATTTTAACCCCTTTTATTTCTTGGCAGTTACGGATCCTGGCGAGAAGAGGTTCCAATGAAAGCACAAACAGTAATGGCGACAAAGGGCAACCCTGCCTTGTGCCATTTTCCATTGAGAAAGTTTGAGATAGACTACCGTTAATCTTTATTTTGGCCGTGGGGGACTTATAGAGGGCTGCAATCCAATCCATCATTCTTAGTCCAAACCCCATGCCCTTTAGAGTGAGCAACATGAGTCCCCAGTCTACCCTGTCGAACGCTTTTTCTGCGTCTATCGACAGGAGTAGACCTGGGGACCCCATTGCCTTCATTCTTTGGAGTATCAAGAGTGTTCTTACTCCATTGTCTCTCCCCTCTCTACCTTGAACAAACCCTGTTTGGTCCGGGTGTATCAGTTTTGTCATTTTCTGTCTAACTCTTCCGGCCAGTACCTTTGCAAACAATTTTATATCTGTGTTCAACAGAGATATCGGCCGGTACCCTGAACAGCTTCCCGTGTCTTTACCTTCCTTTGGGATAACAGTGATAGTTGCCTCTGATGCTTCTTTACTTAATTTATACTCTCTTCCAAGGCCATTAAAATATTGGCATAATTTTGGGAGGAGAATCTCCTTATACTTTTTGTAATACATCACTGTGAAGCCGTCCGGGCCCGGGCTTTTCCCTACGGCTGAGTTTGTTAATGCTAGTTTAATTTCATTTTCTGTAATGGGCCTATCCATTCCTTCTGCCTCCATTTGACCAATTTTTGATATTCCTGCTTCTTTTAAGAATGTTGTGATCTTGTTTTCTTTCTCACCCTTTTGCCAGTTCTTTTGTTCTACTGAGTATAATTTTTCATAGTATAATCTGAAGGTTTCTGCAATATCTTTTGTTGTATGTAGGGTCTCACCTTTTCCGTTTTTAATTTTGTCTATATAATTCCTTGATTTCTTTTTTTGTACCATCCGAGCTAGGTGTTTGCTTGTTTTATTACCCCACCTATATCTTTCCCTGGCTATCAAGTTGAGTTCCCTTTTTGTTTCCTTATCTAAGAGTTCTTTAAGTTCGTTTCGCTTGCTTACTAGATTCAGATATAAATCTCGTTGCTTTCCCATTTTCTTGTGTTTTTGTTCGAGGTTCAAGATCTCTCCTATAAGTTTTTCCCTTTTGCTACTCTCTTCTTTCTTTCTCCTTACTCCTTCGGAGATCAAGACCCCTCTTATCACCGCCTTATGGGCGTCCCATAGTGTTGCTACCGAGATTCCATCTGTCTCATTTGTCTTAAAATACTCTTCCAATTCTTTTTTAACCCTTGAAAACCTTTCCTCTTCGATTATTAGTTCCTCATTGAGTCTCCAGTTTTGATAAGGCCTTTGATTTCCTGAGATATTTATGGATATGCTAATGGGGGCGTGATCCGAGATCGTCATGGTCTCTATTCTTGTCTCGACCACCATCTCCAGCATTCTATGATCCACCAGAATGTGGTCAATCCGAGAATAGCTCCCGTGCACCGGAGAATAAAACGTATAATCTCGTTGGCTTGGATTAAAAATCCTCCATGTGTCCACTAATTGATTTCTATATAAACTTTCTTTTACTTTTCTTAGTTGTATGTCTTGGGTTTCTAATGTCTGGTGAGTCTTATCTACTTTCGGATCCATACAAAAATTAAAGTCTCCTCCTAATATTAACTTTCCCTTTCTAAAGTCTTTTAATTTCCCTAATATTCCCAGCAAATATTTCATCGGAGAGGTATTCGGGGCATATATATTTACTAGGGTATATTCCAACCCCTCCAGTTTTCCTCTTAAAAAGAGGAATCTCCCTTCCGGGTCTGTCATTCTGTCTGTTAATACAAAACGCGTCCCCTTTGCTATTCCAATTGCTATCCCTCTGGCTCTTTTGGAAATAGTATCTCCATAGTACCATCTGGGGAAGTCGGGGGAGTATATCTTTATGTTTGATCCTAGAGTAAGATGGGTTTCTTGTAAAAAGGCAATGTCTGTCCTATACCTTTTCAATTCCTTTAGTATCTTATGTCTCTTGGTTGGGCTATTGAGGCCTTTCACATTATATGATAGACATTTAATCACTGGCATCCTTGTTTTCCTTTCTTTGGGTTACGCTCTCTCCTGATTGTTTTGGTGAGATAGGGTTTCTTCCCTCCCTCCAACCCATCCCACCCATCCCCCCCTCCCTTCCCCTCCCTCCAACCCATCCCTCCCATCCCCCCCTCCCTCCCCCCCTCTTTGGCCTATTAAAGACCTCTGAACCATCTTCCATATCTTGGTTCAGATCGCTCCAGGTGGGGCCCGAGAGTGCCTCCCCCCCTCCCGGTTTTCCTCCCGGGAGAGGGGGGGGGTGGGGCCGGACCCAAGCCAGAGATCAGAGAGAAGGCGAAACAAGCCATAAAAAAAAAAGGGAGAAAAAAGAGAAAAAAAAAGAAAGCAAGCCAGCCGGGGGCATCAAGAGGAGCTCAAAGAAGACCATAGTGTAACCAGAGAAAGCAAAGCAAAAGGGGGGGAGAAGGGGAGTTTTCATTTCCTCCCCTCTCCCTCCCACCTCCGCTTCCCTCCTACCCCCAACCTGGAAGGTCGGGGACCTGAATATCCAATTTCCTACAGAATTCGTTTAAGTCCTCAGGGAATCTTAGTGTCGCCGATTTCCCCTCCTTTATTCCAATTAGGCAAGCAGGGAACCCCCAGTTATACTTAATATTCAGATCTATCATCTGTTTTAGGAGCGGTTTTAACAACCATCTCCTAGCCAGGGTTTCTGGGGCCACATCGGTGAATATCTGCAGCTCCGTCCCTTCAAACACTATCGGGGGTTGTCCCTTCAACTTCTTCCAAATTGCTTCTTTTTCTTCATAGAATCTGAACCTTATTATAACATCTCTTGTTCTCTCGGAGGTCACTCTTTTCGGATTTCCTACTCGATGGACCCTTTCGATCCCAATTGGATTGTCTGTTGTTCTTTCCAATAGTGGGTTAAATAACGTCTGCATTATTATCCTGAGGTCCTCACCTCTCTTCTCTGGTAAAGACCTTATCCTCAAGTTTTGTCTCCGGCTTCTGTTTTCTTGGTCTTCCAATTTGTAAAGAATATGCCTCTGTTGTAGTTGAATCTGGTCCATCTGGGTTTTTAGCGTAATTGATTCCTGTTCTTGTTTCTCTATTTGTTCCTCTACTGTTTCTATTCTGGACAGCATGTGGCCAAGATCGGTCCGTAAGCTCTGTATTTCACTTTTTATCACGTTTTCCAATCTTAACAACATCTCTGCCATTTCTCCTTTTGAGGGGGAGTGGGTGTCTGCACTTCGTTCATCCATCCTGCTGCTTTCCATTCCACTTCCTGTGGACCCTTCCTCTCTTTGTTCTATGGATGTTTCTCTGGAGTTGTCACTCTGGGGTTTCTTATTTTCGGCCTTTTTGACTTTATTTGCTTGTTGTTGCTTTGTTACCCCCTGGGCACCAGGGACACGCGGACTTTCCCCTCTAGTCACAAATGGCCTTATTGAGCTTGTTGCTGTAGTATTGCTTGGAGTAGTTGGGGGACCCCCTTTTGTTGATCTACTCGTCATTCTGCTCATGTTAGTCTCCTTCCTTCTGATTCTCTTCCCCAGCTTGACCTCTTATTCCCAGCAGATTAATACGGAATCCAGTAAAGAAGGGGGAGACCAGTAGGGGGTACCGGGCTGGGTTAGACCGGAAATTTTACCCCCCCTTGACTCCTACCCTGCCAAATATTATTTTATTTGATTATTTAATCCAGGGAATAGGAATGCTCTCAGGGTGAGCATGGACCGTGACAGTGACAGTGACCCTCTTTCGGAGCAGAAGGGGGCGACCAGGATCCCCAGGTAAATGAATTCCTCAATAAAGAGAATCGCATAAAATAATGCACAGCGGGGGTGTGGGGGGGGTCCGTCCCTTACCCTATATGCTACGCTTGGGGTTTTGGATCCCAAGTGTATGTGTCGGTTAGATCTATTTAAATTTCTCCTCCCAGTCCTAGAATGAAGTTTTAACGAATAAGATGTGGATACTAATTGCCAATGTTCCCCATTCCCCTCTAGTCCCCTTCTTCTCCCACCCCTTTCTGCAGGCCTCCGGGACAACAACAAAAAAAAAAAGAAAAGGGGGAAGGAGAGAGAAAGAAAAAGGGAACCACACAAAAAAAAAAAAGAAAAAAGGGAAAAACCCCGCTCAGTTGATTATCAATCAGTCATCAATTTTCATCCTTTGCTCCTGCTATGGATTTCAATGTCCAAATTTTTAAATTGCACAGATCATATCCTATAATGGTGGATCCCCTTGACTCATATCAACTTTCTTGGGGATACACTTTTCATTTTTAATCCCTCAGCCCACAAAGTGCCTTATGTAAGTAAGGGTTAAGAAGAGGGGAATGCAAAAGAAAAAGGGGGGCCACTTTTAATACGCTGTATAAGATGTCTTGTACGGTGGGGTTACGTGTTTTTTTACTTATTGTTATTTAATTAAGAGTCACTTTTTAACCCCTTCTTATCCCCAGACCGCAATCCAAATCTCCTCCTGCTTATTCCCCCTTCCTTGTATAGTGTATTTGCAGTGTTTAATGTTATCAACTTTTGTCTTTAGGCAGTCACAATCAATTAAGTTAATTTGAAGTTTATCAGACAATTCTTATGCTCCGTTTTTCATCCGCTTTTAAAAACGCCCTTTACTTATCATGTGGCAATAAATAGTTAATAAAAAATCTTTTACACTCTTCCTTCATAGCTTGACATTATTTTTTCCTCTTTTCCTTCCAAACCCTCCTTTACCTTTCCACAAGGAGATTTACCTTACCTCTACATTTCCATCATTGTTTCTGTCCTTTTAAAAAAGCAGATGGCTAAGATCTGACCTTATTTATTGTAGTTGAAGGTATCCATCCGTGGGGTCGGCCGCCTCCGTCCTCACGTTGTATGTACCTCTCCTTGCTTTGATGTCTACTTTACCAGAAATGAGGGGGTTCCATGTGTACTCAATCACACCACCCACTGCGTGTCCAGCTTCCAGCTTTGCGCCGTCCTTCTGTTCACCTGTCCCCGCTCCTTACAGGCTGTTTCATATGCCCACAGAGTAGCAGCGTAGCTTAGTGCAGCTTGGCAGCGTGTGCTGATTCCTGTGGGGTGATACGCTGCAGTACTCAGCGTGTGGCGTGCTGGGATGACAGGGGTGACAAGTGCCTTCTCCTCCTCCTCTCCTCTCATTCATCGGCGCGGTCCGTCCTCCAGCCGAGCAGTCTCATTGCTGTTCTCTCCCCCCACCTACGAGCGCGCGCGCGTCCTCACGTGCACGTGCACGTGCGCACCATCGTGACCGATGATCAGTGCATTTTTATAGCACTGATCACTGTATTGGTGTCACTGGTCACCAAAAAGTAGAGGATCAGATTTGTCCGTCGCAATCCCACTGAAAATCACTATACTCTGCCATTACTAGTAAAAACAATAATAAAAAAAAACGTCCCTAAATCTTCCCCCTATTTTGTAGACGCTGTAACTTTATACCAATCAATATATGCTTATTGGGGTAAATCCTTCCGGGGCTGAAATGGTTAAACTAATACTTTGTTGAAGCAGCTTTTAGTTTTATTACAGTCTTTTTGGGTGTGAGTTTATCAGCATAGCACATCTTGACTTGGCAATATTTGCTCACTCTTCATTGCAAAAACACTCCAAATCTGTCATTGCGAGGGCATCTCCTGTGCACAGTCCTCTTCAGATCACCCCACAGATTTTCAATCAGATTCAGGTCTGGGCTCTGGCTGGGCCATTCCAAAACTTTAATCTTCTTCTGGTGAAGCCATTACTTTGTTGATTTTGATGTATGCTTTGGGTCATGGTCATGCTGAAAGATGAGGTTCCTCTTCATGTATAGCTTTCTAGCAGAAGCCTGAAGATTTTGTGCCAATATTGACTGGTGTTTGGAACTGTTCATAATTCCCTCTACCTTGACTAAGGCCCCTGTTCCAGCTGAAGATAAACAGCCCTGAAGCATGATGCTGCCACCACCATGTTTCACTGTGGGTAGGGTGTTCTTTTGGTGATGTGCAGTGTTGTTTGTGTGCCAAACATATCTTTTGGAATCATAGCCAAAAAGTTAAACCTTGGTTTTATCAGACCATAACACATTTACCCACATGCTTTTGCGAGACTTCAGAAGTGTTTTGGCAAAATTTAGCTATGCTTGGATGTTTTTCTTCGTAAGAAATCTTGCCACTTTACCTCATAGCCCAAACATATGAAGAATACAGGAGATTGTTGTCACATGAACCACACAGCCGGTACTTGCCAGATATTCCTGCAGCTCCTTTAATGTTGCTATAGGCCTCTTGGCAGCCTTCCTGACCAGTTTTCTTCTCGTCTTTTCATAAATTTTGGAGAGATGTCCTGTTCTTGGTAATTTCACTGTTGTGACACATTTTCTTCACTTGATGATGACTGTCTTCACTGTGTTCCATGGTATATCTAATGCCTTGGAAATTATTTTGTACCCTTCTCCTGACTGATACCTTTTAACAATGAGATCCCTCTGATGCTTTGGAATCTCTCTGTGGACCATGGCTTTTACTGTAGGATGCGACCACCAAGAAAATTTAAAGAAAGACCTACTGGAACATTGGGGTTAATTAGAGGCACTTTAAATGATGGCAGGTGTGTACTGACTCCTATTTAACACAAGTTTGAAAGTGATTGCTTAAAGGGGTTGTAAACCTTCGTGTTTTTCACCTTAATGCATCCTATGCATCCCCCCGTTTTACTTACCTGAGCCCCAAATTTTCGTGGGCGCGATCCCGTGTTGCTCTCTCCACGGCTTCTCGGCTCTTCATTTAATAAATTGATAGCAGCGCAGCCATTGGCTCCTGCTGATGTCAATCAAATCCAAATATAGCATAGTGTAGATTCACCTACAGTACAGCAGTCCCTTTTCCTAAAAGCCAAGCAAGCCTAACCTACTGGTATGTGGCTGTCCCCATAGCACTATGTTCACTGGCCAGGAAGTACAAGAGGTTGAACAAAGAGTAAACCAAAGCGTAATTGTGGTTTCAGTAGTGCAGTTGTCCGCAGAGGATGGGAGGCACCAGTGTCTCGCATGAACATAGCCAGTGGAATATGCAGATGGGTCAGTACTGGTACCAGGCAGAGTAAAAATAGTAAAATAGAGTCAGTGCTCTTTCAGTGAAATTTAAACAGCTGCGTGTAATAAGTCTAGATATATAGGCCCGGATTCACAGAGAGCGGGCGCACATGACGCCGCCGTAGCGCAAACCAATGTACCCTATGCCGACGCAGCAAAGAGAGGCAAGCATGGAATTCAGGAAGACAGTGCTCCCAAAGCTGTGTCGGCGTGGCGTAGGTTTCGAAGGCGCAGGCCGGCGTAGGTGGAAGTGGGCTTGACCCATGCAAACCCATGCAAATGAGGCGTGACCCCATGCAAATGATGGTCTGAGCCCCAAACAAGTACGTTTAACGAACTGCGCATGCGCCGTGACTTGGACGCAACCCACTGCGCATGCTCACAACCACGTCGGAACAACTGCCTAAGATACGCCGGATCACTGCCTACGCCATGAACGTAACCTAAACTCAGTCAGACGTCCAACGTAAACTACGTAAAATACGCCGGCTTGTATTCCTTGGTGCAGACCTTTGCATGTCTGCTGCTGGGTTGCACCTCCTTTATGGGGCATAACTTTATGCCAGACGTACAACTTACATCGCGTAGCCTGCGTCTGCCGCACGTACGTTCGTGAATCGCCGTATTTTCCTCATTTGCATATTTGAATGGCTGATCAATGGGAGCGCCACCATGCGTCCAGCTTAAATCTGCGCCCACCCTACGCCGCCGTAGGCAAGTTACGTCGGCGGGATTAAGCCGTGTTTTTAGACGTATCTTCGTGGGTAAGGCGCACAGATACGCTGGGCGCACATTTGCACTACGTCGGCGTAAAGTGATTTACGTCAGCGTAAGTGCTTTGTGAATCCGGGCCATAGTATATAAAAAAACCTAATTATATTTCTATCTATATATATAAAACTCAACGTGTGTGTGTGTATGTATGTTCCAGCATCACGTCCAAACGGCAAAAGATATTAACATGAAACTTGGCACACATGTTACTTATATGTCAGCAACAAACATAGGATAGGTGGTTTAACCCTTACCCACCCCCATTTGCCATGGTCGGGGTTTTTCTTTAAAGTCCCATTCAACTCTATGGGAAATACATGTTACTTCATAACTTCCAAACGGCTGTACATATTTCGATAACACTTGGTCACATGTTACTTATATGTCCACTTAAACCAGTGGTTCTCAACCTGGGGGTCGGGACCCCCTTGGGGGTCAAATGATGATTTGCCAGGGGGTCACCAAATCCTGGGCTGTTCCTGGCTCTCCTAGCATTTTTGTGGCCACCCAGCAGGGCTGTCCTTGGAGCCTGCGACCGCATGCTCAGCCTCTTCGCAACTGCCCATTCAGTTCACGGAATGGCTGGGGGGTGGAGGCAAGAGGTCAGCTGACTGGTGAGGAATGTGAAGTGGGAGGGGCTGGAGGAGACCCTATCTCCTGATTTCCACATAGGTGTCACTGCTACGAGACACCATAAAGTCGGAAACACAGTGAGTAACACTACCTGTGATTAGAGTTGCCATTAAAAGTCCCCACTACAGTTCTCAGATCAGCAGATGACCTTGATCAAGAGCTTGATCAGAACTCCCCCCAGCATTTCCACTGATCCCTAATCCCCACCAACAGTGCCACGCATCCTATTTCCCCTACCCCCCACCAAGGAGTAAGAGAATGAATAAAAATAGAGAATACATGGAAGGGAGAGGAAAAAGGGGGAGAAACAAAGAAAAAGGGGGAGAAACAATAAAAAGAAAGAAAGCACAAAAGAGACGGATGAGGGAAAAAAATAAAGAAATTAGGATAGAGAGCGATAAAGGGGAAAAAAAGGAGAACAAAGAGTGGTACATTTTAAAATATACCATAAGGGGGTTCAATACTGTATGAGTGGAAGGGACTCAGGGAGGGCAAATTACTTGTCTTGCCTTGGGTGCTGACAACCTACGCTACGAAAATAATTTTACTGTTAAGGGTCCCCACAACTTGGGAAATTTTATCAAGGGGTCACAGCACTAGGAAGGTTGAGAACCACTGACTTAAACTATAGGATAGTTAATTTATCCCTTAACTACCCCCATTTGAGGGTCGGGGTTTTTGTTTAAAGTCCCATGCAAATCAATGGGAAATGTATGTTCCCACATAACTTCTGTACGCCTGGAGATATTTCAATAATACCTGGTACACATATTACTTATATGCCAAATAAAAATATATGACAGTTAAATTAACCCTTACCTACACCCTTATATAAAAGATGGGTAGATTTATATTACTATGATTTTCCTCCCCAAAAGGTTAAGATAGAAAGACCGGGCAACGCCGGGTATTCAGCTAGTTGTGAATAAAATATGGGTTTCTAATGCCGCGTACACACCATCACTTTCTGCGATGAATAAAAACTACGTTTTGAAAAACGTCAATTTAATTGACCGTGTGTGGGCAAAAACGTCATTTTATGTCTTCTGAAAAACGACCAAAAAAAAATTGAAGCATGCTTACAACTTTGTTTTGGCCGACGTCGCTTTCTGTGTTCTAAACATTGACCGTGTGTACGTAAAAACGTCGTTTTAAGCACGCGCATGCTCAGAAGCAAGTTAGGAGACGGCAGCGCTCATTCAGGTAAAACGACTGTTCAGAATGGAATAAGCACATTCGTTAGGTCTTTTTCAGCTTACAGTAGGTGTTTGTGATATTGTGCTTTTAGCACGACAGCGTCGCGCTGATACTCGGCGACATGGTGCCGAGATCTCGCCGACATCTTGCACTCACTGGAATAGTGACAGCACATCCCAGCAAGCGCGTCATAGAAGCGACGGGAGATCCGACTTGGATTCCCGCCAATTCTACACGTGTGCGGCGTTTGTTATGAATCCTGAGGGGGAAGTCCCCGCCGGATTTTAAATAAAAATCTGGCATGGGTCCCCCCCTCAGGAGCATACCGGGCCCTTAGGTCTCTTATGGGTTGTAAGGAGAGCCCCCCTACGCCGAAAAAAACGGCGTAGGGGGTCCCCCTACGATTCATACCAGACCCGTATCCAAAGCACGCTACCCGGCCAGCCAGGAAGGGAGTGGGGACGAGCGAGCGCCCCCCCCCTCCTGAGCCGTACCAGGCTGCATGCCCTCAACATGGGGGGGTTGGGTGCTCTGGGGCAGGGGGGCGCACTGCGGCCCCCCCACCTCAGAGCACCCTGTCCCCATGTTGATGAGGACAGGGCCCCTTCCCGACAACCCTGGCCGTTGGTTGTCGGGGTATGCGGGCGGGAGGCTTATCGGAATCTGGGAGTCCCCTTTAATAAGGGGGCCCCCAGATACCGGCCCCCCACCCTAAGTGAATGAGTATGGGGTACATCGTACCCCTACCCATTCACCTGCAAGAAAAGTGGTAAAAACACAAATAAACCACACAGTGTATTAAAATATTTTATTAGTCTGCTCCGGAGGCCGCCCCCTGTCTTCTTTATTAGCTCTTTTACCAGGGGGGGCTTCTTCTTTGACGTCTTCGGGTGGGTGGGGGCCGCCGTCTGGTTCTCTTCCACCGCCGGGGGGGGGGTGGCTTTTAAAAAAGCCCCCACCCCCCCGGCGGGTTTCCTCCGGCGTCTTCGGCGGGGCTCTTCTTCTTCCGCTATCCCGACGGGTCTTCTCCGCTATCCGGGGGGTCTCGCCGCTCTCCGCTGTTGACTCGTCGCACCCCGGTTCTTCGTCTCGCAGTCCGGTCCCTTCTTCCGTGCTGTACGTCTTCTTCCGCGCTGTGACGTCATGTTCTTCACTTCTCTTCTTCTCCCGATGTTGACACGCCGGTCCTCCTCGCTGAAATGACGGATGCGCGCCTTGCATCGGACCTATATAGGCCCCTCAGTCCCACGTGGGTAGGTATCACATGGGTAGGTACAGAGCATGATGGGACTGTGAGGCCTATATAGGTCCGATGCAAGGCGCGCATCCGTCATTTCAGCGAGGAGGACCGGCGTGTCAACATCGGGAGAAGAAGAGAAGTGAAGAACATGACGTCACAGCGCGGAAGAAGACGTACAGCACGGAAGAAGGGACCGGACTGCGAGACGAAGAACCGGGGTGCGACGAGTCAACAGCGGAGAGCGGCGAGACCCCCCGGATAGCGGAGAAGACCCGTCGGGATAGCGGAAGAAGAAGAGCCCCGCCGAAGACGCCGGAGGAAACCCGCCGGGGGGGTGGGGGCTTTTTTAAAAGCCACCCCCCCCCCGGCGGTGGAAGAGAACCAGACGGCGGCCCCCACCCACCCGAAGACGTCAAAGAAGAAGCCCCCCCTGGTAAAAGAGCTAATAAAGAAGACAGGGGGCGGCCTCCGGAGCAGACTAATAAAATATTTTAATACACTGTGTGGTTTATTTGTGTTTTTACCACTTTTCTTGCAGGTGAATGGGTAGGGGTACGATGTACCCCATACTCATTCACTTAGGGTGGGGGGCCGGTATCTGGGGGCCCCCTTATTAAAGGGGGCTCCCAGATTCCGATAAGCCTCCCGCCCGCATACCCCGACAACCAACGGCCAGGGTTGTCGGGAAGGGGCCCTGTCCTCATCAACATGGGGACAGGGTGCTCTGAGGTGGGGGGGCCGCAGTGCGCCCCCCTGCCCCAGAGCACCCAACCCCCCCATGTTGAGGGCATGCAGCCTGGTACGGCTCAGGAGGGGGGGGCGCTCGCTCGTCCCCACTCCCTTCCTGGCTGGCCGGGGTAGCGTGCTTTGGATACAGGTCTGGTATGGATCGTAGGGGGACCCCCTACGCCGTTTTTTTCGGCGTAGGGGGGCTCTCCTTACAACCCATAACAGACCTAAGGGCCCGGTATGCTCCTGAGGGGGGGACCCATGCCGGATTTTTATTTAAAATCCGGCGGGGACTTCCCCCTCAGGATTCATAACAAACGCCGCACACGTGTAGAATTGGCGGGAATCCAAGTCGGATCTCCCGTCGCTTCTATGACGGCTCTGTCTCCATCGCGGCAAGCCAGCTCGGCGCTGGCTCCCGCGATGGGGCTCGTAGGTGCTCAATCTCGCCGAGAAAGAGAGCGAGATTGGCACAAAATCGGGTTCACCTACTGTATATACAAGAAAAGAAAGCGCTTCTTTAACCCCTGCTTTTAACTGCTACCCAAAAATGGACGTTTGTTGCGGCTGATCTTGTTACATAGTTATGACAAGCTTTTAAGTAGTTTCTTTCTTGTTTGATAATGTTTATGTTTGTGTTCTGTTATTTAGTTGTATCTTCCATCTTCAAAATTTGAAATATATATATTGGGCAACCTTTTTTTTTTTTGATTTTTATTTTGTCACCAATTTTAGTGGAAATCTCTATTTTGTGTTGATTTGGGAGTGTGTGAAGTGGCTGCAACAACATCATTTTTTGTGGAACTCACCCACAAGCATGTTTTTTGACCTTGTTAATGTTTCCAAAAACTTTTCGGGAATGGGTCTGCCCACTCACTAATGATCTCTCAAATCTACAAAAAAGAAACATGGTCAAATTTGGCTGATAACTCAAAAGTGCATTTATTCTGCACAAAAATTAACAATTAAAATGGTGACAACCCAAAAACACAACTTAATAAAAACAAAGATGCCAAGGAAGGCAGCACTTTAGAGCGTGCTTGAACTTTGATGAAAACAAGGGTCCCCGAAGCCACAAATTCAGCCTGTGAGTCAACATAAAATTCCATCAGGGGCACCGTTTTATTTTTTGGGCTATTTCTTCCCAGCAGCCTTCCCTGCAGTCTTCTCTGCAGTCTTCCCTGCAGCCTTCCCTGTAGCCCGAGTCCTTGGGGGCTGGGTTCCTGGAGGCGATGTAGTGCCAGGAGCCAGAGCAGCCTCATGAAGAGGAGGAGCAGGAGCAGGAGGAGCAGCAAGGACAGGAGGAGCAATCCGCACAATGTCGGTGTCGTCATCGAGCTGCCCCAGGGATGCCATGCTTATGGCTTTGAAGATGAGGAGTTCGCAGCGCACACGCTGGCTCTGCTCCAGATTGTGGAGCTTGGCTGCAATGAGCGCTGCGAACCCCTCTTCTTCACTGGGTGGCTCTCGGATGGCCGCAGTAGCTTGGCGAAGCAGGCCCTGGGTCTCCTCCTCCATTTGGTGCAGACTCCTGACCCGTTTAGCGGGATTGCGGAATGGAGGGATCCGGGAGATGGTATCCCGCCGGCGTGCCTCCTGGGGCCTGCCACCTCCTGGCTCCCAGTGGGTTCTGCCACCTCCTGCCTTGCAGTTGGCCCTGGCTCCTCCTGGCTCCCTGTGGGGCCTGGCTCCCCCTGGCTCCCTGTGGGCCCTGGCTCCCCCTGGCTCCCTGTGGGCCCTGGCTCTTCCTGGCTCCCTGTGGGCCCTGGCTCTTCCTGGCTTTGGTCTGCCTGTGTATCCAAAAAAGGAACATAGTTTATTTGTGTTTGTCATTAATCACACACATTTTTCAAATCATGAGAGATGCAAATTGAATGTCAATATATATTACACACTGGGTCGCCATCCCTAATTATGTGGCCCCTTACACACCTTCAGACATGGTCCCTCTGGAATTATGGGGGTTGTTGCAGGCCTAATTTAGGAAATAAGTGGCCTTTTCCCCCAAAAATTAAGTAGTCAATTTCGTGTCAACTAGATTTTACACAAAAAGGGTGTTTCCCATCTGGGACCCCTTGCAGGTGTATTGCGTTACCCCCCCCCCTACTGGCCTCTCCGAAAATGCCACCCACTCCTTCTGAAACATTATTAATTGGCCAATTTTGGCCCCATCCTGTTTTGCCACTACTGACTATTGATCTTATCCCAAAACTTTGGAGATTCACTTAGAATTTCGAACAATAGTAACAGAAATTTAACATTATTACTAGACTTGTCATATACTAACTAAATTCATACAAAAAACACATACCATGCTCCATGGGTCACAATTGGGGTCCTCCAGGAACTTGTGCTCTTCCTCCGAGCTTGCCTGCTCTTGTCTGCAGAGAAGACTGGAGGATTGGCTGCTGGGAAGCTGGGAGCTACCTCTTGGGGGAAGGGTAGACAGGGATGCCCTGGTCTCAATGTGGTCGTCCAGGAACTGCAGCTGACTGTAGTACCACAGGGTTGGTTTGTAGATGGAGTCAGCTGCAGCCCCAGACCTCATTGAGGCCAGGACTTGGACCCGTTGGGCCCTGTAGGTGCCCCTGATGGAATTAATTTTGCTCTTCACTGTGGCTTTTGTGGCGTTGGGGACCCTTGTTTTCAGAAATTCAAGCATGCTCTCTTTTGCTTTTTCCCTGGCATCTTTGTTTTTATTGATGGTATTTTTGGTTTGCCACAGAACAGGATGTTCCTTCCATTTTTGTATAAATTCAGTCAGGAACTCTGCATCCTTGAAGGGATCCATTCTTTCTGCACATGAAACATAGAAGCCAAAACATAATGTAATTAAAGCCACTAGCTTACTTCCCCTAACTAGCCCACAAACTCATTCCCTCTTCACTATAATAAAGTAGCAAAAAATAACTTACGTATCGTCGTTAGCAAAGATCGTGACTTCCGCCTTCTTCAACAGACTATGCACGCCGTTTACAAACACGTCCGATCCCTTTTTACACTACGCACGCGTGACGCTCCGCACGACACCCCGCCCCTGACGTTCGGTATCGTCCTTTCCACGCCCCTTCTCTGTCGTTTGGTGAGGGAGAAAAGATGGAAATGAAATCTCGCGCCAATATATGAATAAATATGAGTAAAAAATTAAAATATATAGCCAAGCTGCTCTCTGTGAAATTACATAAATGCAATTTTGAACAGTGGAGTGGAATTTAGAGGCGCTAGCTGATAGTGTGTATACACTAAATAAATAATAAAATTAAAAATATGCATAAATACCTAAATGAAGATGAGTGAATATGACAATAAACGTGTGCATAAATAGTGACCATATGTAACAAAATTAACCACAATAGTTGTTAAAGATCAATGAATATTAGTGCACAATAAAAATGAAAAATGTGCCAAAGCTTAAAGTCTGTATATATATATAAATGATGAATCTTCAAAAACATAGACAGAAGATCTTCCACCTTCACCAAGATATAGAAAGACCACCAAAAGTGCTCATGGATGGCACCTTACCGCAAATAATGGACCACTTTAATTAAAAAGAGGTCAATTAGGCAGATTGGAGATAATATTCCAGACCCAGATCTCTCAGTTTCACAGTCTTGATAAAGCAACACTCCACGCCACAAGAAGGAATTAAAGCAAGAGAGAGAAAAATCGCCATAGAATAATATTGTTTTTATTGGATAAAACAGAGAAACAAAACGCCAAATAGCCTCTTACTTGATGGGGTGCCTAGCCCCGGCACTGAGGTTGAGAGCGTGGACTATATGGGGAGAATAGATGGAGTGCCGTTACCGGCAGTTGGAACCGTGCAAAGCCGCACTTACATTGTTAGCGTGCGTTCCACCCTCCAGAGTGAGAGAACCAGAGGGACCAGGAAGTGGGTGGGTCGAGCGTGACCTGTAAGCCTCGACGTATGTTTCGTGATGATGTCACGTCGTCAGGAAGCATACAGCGTCGCGCTCTGGGTCTATCTTAAAGGCCCATCAATCAACTAAAGTGGGAGGGGATCAGAGGGGCGGCAACACTCAGTCCCGGATCAAGCAACTGGACATTATGCGTAAGGGCCAGCAAACAACAATAAATTAATAAAAATCAATAATGACAATAATTATCGCGATCAGGCGATACATAATACCAAGGTAATTATAATATGTAAAGTGGGATAGCCATTGGACATCTACTAGAAAACACAAGAATGCAGCTTGGGCACCTATAGTAATAGTCAGCTATGTCTCATTGACAATGTATCTATCCCATGTATAAACCCATGACATATATAAATCGAATCCAATAAAGATCTAAACTTAAAAAAATATTTTATAATTATTAAATGTTAAAAAGTAATATTAAAATATTTAAAAATTATCCCTAATCAGAGGGTATATTTAAATCCATCATATAAAAATATATAAATTTTAGTTTTATTATACGCTAAAACTCACAATATGAAATAGATATTAACTGTAAAATCAGAAAAACTCTATTCATTAGTTAAAAAACAGTTTAGGTCTAACTCGATATTTAAACCCAATGGGCGCATCGTGCGCAATCGATGCAACCACTGGGTCTCATTCTGGGAGACCTTCTTGGTCATATCTGTACCCCGCCAATGACCAGATATCCTGTCAATGCCATAAAAAATCATTTTTCTTGGGTCTCTATTATGGCACTCATCAAAGTGCCTGGACACACTATGATTAGGATACCCTTTAAGGATATTGGCCACATGCTCATTTATGCGCACCTTGAGTTCCCTTGTGGTGCGACCCACATATTGCAATTTACAAGGGCACTCCAGGACATATGTGACATACCTGGAGTGACATGTAATTAGTGGCTCTATGGTGAATTCTTTATTGGTTACATTTGATTTAAAAGTAGTTCTCTTTTTCCCTTGTCTGTTAGTGGTTTTGCATGACCTGCAGCGGGTGCAATAGTGGAACCCTGAACCATCCAAAAATGTCATCGGTCTTTCCGGAGGGTCTGGTACATTTGCTGCAATTTTATTTCGCAACCCTGGTGCCCTTCTATAAATAAAGGAAGGTTTGGGCGGTAAAATTTTGGCCAAATCCCCATCTTTTAGTAGAATCGGCCAAAATGTCTTAAATATCTTCTCTACACTCCTATATTGTTGGTGAAATCCTGAGAGAAAAGCCACGTCATCATGTCGTAACAATTTCTCTCTAGGTACCAACAAAGATTCCCTATTCATATCAAGCACTTCTTTTTTAATATTAGATAGAACAGATGGTGAATACCCCTTTTCCACGAATCTATCCGTCAACAGATCTGATTGGTCTTTGAAATCCGCAATTTGATCACAATTGCGCCGAAGACGCATAAATTGCCCCTTCGGTATTGCCCCCAACCACTTAGGGTGATGGCAACTACTCAAAGGGACAAAACCATTCCGATCCGTGGACTTGAAGAAAGTCTTCGTGGTCAGTTGGTTACCATTTTTAGTTATAGTTAAGTCCAAATAGTTGATGGAGGTCTGACTACACTCTGCGGTGAATCTAAGACCATATACATTGATGTTCATTTTAGCCAAAAAATTATCAAGAGATAGTTTAGACCCTTCCCATATTATTACAATATCGTCTATGTATCTCCTATAGAGTAACATAGATTGGTCATTAGCTCTAAAAATGGTTTCCTCCTCCCATTTGTTGAGAACCAAATTGGCTACAATGGGGGCATACCGAGCCCCCATAGCCACCCCCTTTATTTGCTTATAATAACTGCCTTGTGCCCAAAAATAATTATTCCCCATGGCCTGACGTAACCCTTCCATCAAAAAATGGATTTGGGCTAGAGGCAATGTTGATTTCTCTGTTAGAGCCTCTGTGACTGCCAGAATGGAGTCACTCTGTCTGATGTTGGTATATAATGACTCAACATCGATAGTAACAAGCCATGTTTCTTCTGAAACTAAAATAGGGGATAGAAGTTGTAGAAGCTCCCTACTATCTTTCAGATAGGATCTACCCTGAATCACCAATGGCTGCAGGAATAGATCAAGGTACTCCCCAACACGCGAATAAAGAGAGCCAATCCCACTAATAATGGGTCGACCCGGGGGATTGGTCCTACTTTTATGAATTTTTGGCAAGATATACAGTACTGGGGTAACTGGTGCTTTGGGAATAAGATATAGGGCCTCTTTACTGGACAAAATAGAACGTGTGGTCCCATCATTAACCCAACCGGACAATTCTGCTTTTAATTTGACAAGTGGGTCACCAGGTAAATGGTGATAGGTTTCAGTATCACTAAGTAATCGCTGGATCTCACCATAATATTGCTCCCTAGTGAGAACGACCACTCCTCCACCTTTGTCCGCTGGGCGAACCACTATGTTTTTATTAGACTCTAATAATTTAATGCCTTCCTTAATAGAATTATTGTTGTTTTTTTGGCCTTTAACTTCTAATTTGTATAGTTCATCTTGTACCATATTTTTAAAAACCTCCACGTGATGGTGGGTACCCTTCTTTGGGTTGAAAGTGGAGTTATTTTTTAAATTAGTGTGCTGATATTCATTGGTGGACTTGGGGTGTAGAACTAACTTGTTGGGAAAAGTATTTTTTGATGTTGAGTTTCCTTACGTACTTCTCAACATCAATGAATAAATCAAATTTATTAATATTTTTTTTTTTGCAGGTGCAAACTTCATGCCTTTAGATAAGACAATAAGTTCTGCTTTTGAAAAAGTGGTTCCTGCCAGGTTGAAAATGCCATCGGTTAATGATCCCGTGGCCTTTTTCTTCCCAGCTCCCCCCCTTCTGCCTCTTTTCCTGATTTTTCTATTGGGGGTTGGGTAGTGGGAGAGATCTTGTATGGCTCCTTCCATCCCCTCCATTCCCCCCCTGGTGGTTGATTGTATTGGTATTGGTTGGTCTTTTTAATTAAAGTGGTCCATTATTTGCGGTAAGGTGCCATCCATGAGCACTTTTGGTGGTCTTTCTATATCTTGGTGAAGGTGGAAGATCTTCTGTCTATGTTTTTGAAGATTCATCATTTATATATATATACGGACTTTAAGCTTTGGCACATTTTTAATTTTTAATTTTTATTGTGCACTAATATTCATTGATCTTTAACAACTATTGTGGTTAATTTTGTTACATATGGTCACTATTTATGCACACGTTTATTGTCATATTCACTCATCTTCATTTAGGTATTTATGCATATTTTTAATTTTATTATTTATTTAGTGTATACACACTATCAGCTAGCGCCTCTAAATTCCACTCCAGGGAGAAAAGATGGACAACATGGAGGTCTATTCCAGCTCAAGCCAGGAGGCAGGCCAGGCCCAACCACGCCGCAGATTCAGATGCAGAGCCTCCAACATGTCATTCAATAAAATGGTGGAGATGGTCACCATATTGAGGAGGGAGGACTATGATGCCAAGCATGGCCCCTACATGCATCCAAATAAAGTGAAGGCCACAATAATGGAGAAGGTTATCCGTAGGCTCCAGCGGAAGTTTGGAAGACGCAGGAGCAGAGAGCACCTGCGCAAAAGGTGGTCAGATTTGAAGAAGAGGGAACCCCACCAACTCGCAAAAATAAATAGGGTGATTCGAAGAAGAAGTAAGTTTTTTCCATGTGTATTAATTATTTGGGTGTGTTCTTTGTGCCATGTGGTGTTTTTTTGCAGGTTGACCAGAATTAATATTATGAATGTGGATGCATGATTCAGTCGTCATAGTCGTCGTTCATTCGCTGACTTTCAATAATCCAATACCATATTAGTGCGAAATGGCATCATGCCTAGTTTGCATGTGCAAAGGGGAGTTGAATCACTGTATCATAAATAAAAACGTAATTGTAGGAATTGGGGGCGAATGAACGACGACTCCTAGGACCAATTATTCGACACAAACATGAAAGTTGTGAAATTTTTTGGGGTTAAAGGTGTCTTCAATTCTGGTATTGATGTAAATGTGTTTCTGCTTATTTTTGCCCAAAATTAAATACCTTGAGATACCGAAAAAGGAGCGTTTGCTCAGCATTTTTTTATTGAACATGTGTACTCAGTAGCACAATTGTTTGTCACAATCACAACCTATGTTGGGTGACACACAGGGGTGAGCAGATCCAGGGGATACTTGGTTAGCTTACATATAGAAAAATACACCAATTATACCCAGATTTTAAATTACTTTGTGAATGGATTAAATACTGGTCTATCTTCTTTGAACGCTTTTTAAAAACAACAATATTGCCATCTTTTCTTTTCTGTAAAATATTTTTGTGTCCTTTCAGGCCGCTCTAATGTTTTAACCTCCTGTTTTCCCTTTCTTCAATCTCGTAGGGCACAATGAAGCAGCAAGGCAGGAGGCACAAGCCAACCAAGCCACACCCCCGAGGGATGTAGATGAAGGGGAACCTGCCACAACATCCGGTAAAGTAACATATACCACATTTTCAGGGAATATAGATATAGGCATACAATCTTTTAACACATGTTTTGGTTCCACATTTCAGGAGGAAATCGGGCTGGTCAGGGACTGGACACGTATAGTGCCCAGCTCCTCATCGCCGAGGTTGTGACATGCAGGGTCCAAGTCGAGGACATACGTCTGTCCTGCCGGGAAATTCGCCACAAAGCGAAGACGCTGGAACGTCAGCTCAAAAATGTAATTAATGTTTTGGGGAGGGTTTAATTGTTTGTGGTCCTTTTATTTTGTTTGTGAAAAAAAGGCTTTTAGATGTTAAAAAAAGAAAAAAATTATATTTTGTACTAATTAAAAAAAAGACAAAAAAATAATAAAAAGATTATATTTTGTAATAATTAAAAAAAATAAAAATATTTGTACTCCAAAAAATGTGTGGGTAGTTATTGGTATCAATGCTGACTCATTAAATTACTCAGGCATATTTGTAGAGTTATTAAGATTTACACTCATGGGAATTTAGGACATCCCAAACACATGGCTGGATGAGAACCTAGGAAAAAGAAACAATACACAAAATAACAAATAAAAATGATACAAAATAAATTTACACTGTTTAATCAAGAAAAAAGAATATTTTATTTTTTAATGAAGATCGGGCATTGCAATGGCCCCCCTCCCCATAAAATAGTCCACATAGGATTGACGCACTGCACGTGCGGTTTGGGGGGCCAAGCCTCTATGGCTAGCCTCACGTCCCGGCTCTGGAGCCACAACATCTGCCTCATCAGGCAATACCGTGAGGTAATTGTGGGAATGTCTTTTTAAAAAATTGTGGAGAATGCAACAACATAAAATGACGTGATTCCACTTGTATTCCACAAGGTTGATTGCTGTTAAAAACAATCGGAATCGGCTGGCCATGATTCCAAAGGCATTCTCTACCACACGTCTTGCTCTGGCCAGCCGATAATTATAAACCCTCCTCTCATGGGTGAGGGTGCGTTGGGGAAATGGCCTCATGAGGTGGGGACCCAAAGCAAAAGCCTCATCTGCAACAAACACGAAGGGCAGACCCTCTTCGTTCTCCTCCGCAGGTGGCAAGGCAAGGTCCTCCGACTGAAGCCGTTGGGCGAACTCCGTCTCCGCAAAGACACCGCCGTCCGACATCCGGCCATTTTTCCCAACATCCACATACATGAACTCATAGTTGGCAGACACCACCGCCGTCAAAACAACGATGTGGAACCCCTTGTAGTTGTAGAAATGGGATCCACTATGGGGTGGGGGCACAATGTGGATGTGCTTGCCATCAATGGCTCCTCCGCAGTTCGGAAAGTTCCAATGCTGGGAGAAGTCCGCTGCCACAGTTTGCCATTCCTGTGGCGTGTTGGGTAACTGGATAGAAAGATAAGAAAAAATACATTCAAAAAAACATTGTGAACAGAATATATCTACAATTTCAAGGGATCCCCCCAAAAAATGAAAAAAAAGGTTAAGATTAAAAAATAACATGTGAACACTAAGCATATTAATCACCCCCTCTGATGTTCAAAAACTAGAATTAGGGGGAGGGGGGGGCCCAAGATGAGTTTGTCACCTGAGAAACCACCCCCAAAAAAACTAACAAAAACAAATCAAAACTAAATATTAGTATGTAGTCAAACAATCTGGGGGGGGGGGGGGGGTTTGGACAATGGAGGCCACAAATAAAGGGGGATATAGGGACACACAAAATGCAGCACTACAATGGAGGCCACAAATAAAGGGGGATATAGGGACACACAAAATGCAGCACTACAATGGAGGCCACAAATAAAGGGGGATATAGGGACACACAAAATGCAGCACTACAATGGAGGCCACAAATAAAGGGGGATATAGGGACTATGCTAGGTGGGTTTGGCCACAAAATAGAATGATGGACAGGTTGGCTAAATACAATAAACATGTAGGGCTTTACAAATTGTGTAGAACAGCATACATGGAGACAAAGTGAACATTCTGAGCATATTAGAAACAGGTTAATTTTTTTTTTTTTTGGCCATAGTTTGACCATTAAAAGAACACCACTTACCTTAACATAGTCCTCCTGAAGAACCTGAATGATGGCCGAACAGGTATCCGGGATTATGAGGCCCAGAGCCTGGGGGGAGATGCCCGTCGAGAACTTCAAGTCCTGCAGACTTCTCCCTGTTGCAAGGTAGCGCAACGTAGCAACTAGCCTCTGCTCAGCAGTGATGGCTTCCCGCATAACGGTGTCCTGCCTGGTGATATATGGCGACACCGAAGCCAAAAGCTGCTGAAATATGGGGTCAGACATCCTAAGAAAATTCCTGAAATCATCAGGGTTATTTTCTCGGATATCCCGCAGCAGAGGCATATGAGAGAACTGGTCCCTGCGTAGCAACCAGTTCTTGGTCCACAACCTCCTGCTCACCCTGTTCATGGACCGTCGCCGGGATGCAGCACACATCCTAACAACAAGCACAGCACGATCTCGGCGACGAGTTCGTACCCGCAACATGGCTAGAAAACGGTCGTCAAATCAGATCAGACTAAAAATTACACCCTGAAGTACAGAATGGCCTCTGAAGAACGACCTGCTAAACAGCACCGTGCACACAAAAACGTAATGCCAAAACAAATACGTCCTTAGTACAAGCACTGTATCACAGATCAGACGACAAATACACAAACTGTACGACAGAAAATGAAATTTAAAGCACAAACACTGAAAATCACGAATCGTCTCTCACCAAACTTTTACTAACACGCAGCAACACGATATCAGCAAAAGAGGCAGTCTTCCGCATGGAAACGACCCTTTATAGTGACGGCGTGCGTGATTGACGGAACTGCGCTTTGCTAGAGCGTTGTGAAAAAGTGATGGTGTGTATGCTACGTCGTTGTTCAAATTGAAGTTTGAAAAATGCTTTTTTTTTCCATCACATAAACCGTCGCATTTTTTCATCGCAGAAAGTGATGGTGTGTACGCGGCATAAGGTTTGCAAAGCATTGCATTCTGTTTTTATTTATATTTTACAGTTTTCCAATACCACTTTTTTAGAATTGGGGTTGTATGTTGCATGGCAGTCTTACCCCCCTCTGCTGTATTCCTCGGCACAGCAAGTAGACAGGGACTACCACTTTATGATAAACAGTTAAATGTGTAATATCGATATTACCACTGATGCAATGTGTTGTATTTTAAATAAGAATTTTATTTTTATTTTTACTTTTTCTACAATAAATATAAATTTTACATTTTTAATTGCCTACAAAATCCTATGGGCCAGATCCACATACATCTGCGCCGGGCGCAGCGTATCTAAGATACGCTATGCCGCTGTAACTTACTTTTGTGTTGTTTGAATCCACAACAAATCTACGCCGTAAGTTACGGCAGCGTAGCGTATCTGTTGCGGCGTAAGGGCACGGAATTCAAATGGGAGTGATGGGGGCGTGTTTTATGTTAATACGTCGTGACCCGACGTAAACAACGTTTTTTTTAACTGCGCATTTGCGCCGTCCCTGGGGGTATCCCAGTGCGCATGCTCGAAATTTAACCAGAACCAGCCAATGCTTACGATGGTGACGTCATTCTACGCAAATTCCTATTCGCGAACGACTTACGCAAACGACGCAAAAAATTCTAAATTGTACGCGGGAAGGACGGCCATACTTAACATTCAGTACGCCATCATATAGCAGCTTTAACTAAACGCCGGAAAAAGCCGAACGCAAACGACGGAAAAAATGCGCCGGGCCGACGTACGTTCGTGGATCGCTGTAAATAGCTAATTTGCATACTCGACGCGGATTATGACGGAAACGCCACCTAGCGGCCGCCGAAAAATTGCATCTAAGATCCGAAGGCGTACGAGGACGTACGCCTGTCGGATCAAGCCGAGATGCCGTCGTATCTTGTTTTGAGGATTCAAAACAAAGATACGACGTGGGAATTTTGAAATTACGCCGGCGTATCAATAGATACGCTGGCGTAATTTCTTTGTGCATCTGCCCCTATATATTTAAGGTTTATTCCATACTTTTAGGCGATCCCTGGAAACTCATCAGAGAGGCCTATCTTACCTTCAGCTAACTACTGAATCTTCTACTTCCCTCATCAGTTCATCTCTCAGGCCCCGTACACACCATAGAATCCATCCGCAGATAAATCCCAGCAAATGGGTTTCAGCGGATAGATCCTATGGTGTGTACACGCCAGCGGATCTTTTTCCGCGGATATATCTCCCCTGGGATGGATTCCAGCAGATCGGATATTTGCTGACATGCAGAACATATCCATCTGCTGGAGTCCATCCCAACAGATGGATCCGCTGGTCTGTACAGACTCACCGGATCCATCCATCCGAAGGGATCCCCCGCATGCGTCGTAATGATTCGACGCATGCGTGGAATTCCTTATATGACAGCGTCGCGCACGTCGCCGCGTCATAATCGCGGCGACGGCGCGACACGTCATCGCCAGAGGATTTCGGCGCGGATTTCAATGCGATGGTGAGTACACTCCATCGCAGAGAAATCTGCTGAAATCCTCAAGAGGATTTATCCGCGGAAACGGTCCGCTGGACCGTATCCGCGGATAAATCCTCCCGTGTGTATGGGGCCTAACAGTTACTACCTTTTGTTTCACATGCCCCTCCCTTGTAGATTGTAAGCTCGCAGGAGCAGGGCAATCCTAACCCTCTTGTATTGAATTGTATTGTTACTGTATTGTCTCCCTTTATATTGTAAAGTGCTGTGCAAACTGTTAACGCTATATAAATCCTGTATAATATAATAAATGTTATAAACAAGCAGTAAAAACTCTTTAAAACAAGTCCTTATTCACCCCTCTAGAGATTGTGGCAAAATTCATTTTCAAAGTTCACAGCGCATGTACTGAAATCTTACTTTTTTTTATGGAGAGCAGATTTTGGCAGCCTGGCAGCCATCTAATGTAAATAAATGTCAGATCTAAGCTGCTACAGAGCCAATAAAACTTTACTTCTTGGTTGTGATCTTTAAAGATGTTTAAGAAATATTTACTTCACGTTACAAGCAGCTAGGTAGGTCAGTGAGGACTTGTTTTGAAGCTCTTTTACTGATTTTAAGGAATACATTAATGTTTCAATGTTTGTAGTCTGAACACAGGTGCACTATTAAGTAAAAGAAGTGCCAGATTTTTGTCCAATGAGCCCAAAATCTTTGGAGCCTAAATCACCTATTTACACAGAATATGGGCCAGATCCACAAAAGGGATACGCCGGCGTATCTACTGATACGCCGTCGTATCCCTGTTTCTATCTATACCACTGATTCACAGAATCAGTTACGCATAGATATTCCTAAGATCCGGCAGGTGTAATAGTTTTACACTGTCGGATCTTAGGATGCAGTACCTCGGCCGCCGCTGGGGGCATTTCTCGTCGAAATTCCGCTTCGGGTATGCAAATTAGCACTTACGGAGATCCACGAAGCGGTTTCCCTTCGTGAAGTCTCCGTAAGTTGTTAGTTTGCAAACGCAAAATTAGGGCTACTTTTACAAACTGTAAAGTTAGTACACCATGTAAAAGTAGACCCTTCTTTCCCGCGACGCCGTCAATTTTTTTTTAAACATTTTTTTCCCGCCGCATCTCTTTTTTTTCCCGACGCAATTTTTTTACCTGGCGCGATTCACAAAACTCGGCGTAACGTAACTTCGCGCAAAGCACGTCGGGAAAATCGCGTCGGGAGCATGCGCAGTACGTCCGGCGCGGGAGCGCGCCTAATTTAAATGGGACTCGCCCCATTAGATTGGGCCCGCCTTGCGCCGGACGAATTTAAGTTACACCGCTGAAAATTTCTAGGTAAGTGCTTTGTGGATCGGGCACTTAGGTAGAGATTTTGCGGCGGTGTAACTTAAATAGGAAAAGTTAAGTTACGGCCGCTCGTTGTGGATCTGGCCCTATGTTCTTATTTTTCAGGTTCTAACTTGGTTTAGAATATTCTTACAGCATGTATATATGTTTAATTGAGATAACTGTATTTATACTTATAATGGAGAAAAAGTGTGTCCAATAATTATTGCCTCCGCCACCTTTGGCTCTTCTAAATGGTAAATATATCTCTTTAATGCTAGCCAACAAAATCTAGTTTGCTCTAAAAGGAAATAGGAGTTCCACTTTTATTAGCACTTTTATTAGCATTTAGTTCATGCAAGTACATTTTAATTCCAAAATGTTTGCCCTTACCATTCTCTTAAACAGTCTTCAGAAAAAAACTTTCAGCAAATAATTCAATTCTAGGTTATAAAACTGTCTGTGCAACATTTTTTCATTTCTTCTGTAAGATGCAGGTGTGCATTTGTCAAATTTGAGACATTGGTATCTTTCAATGAATACCTAATTCATCAGCATTTTTCTTATGATGTTCTCATCAACACTGATATTAAACAATATAACAGAGGCCCTCAGATCACAGAGCATTATTTCATGGCTCTCTGAGATTCTCATGGGTACTATAAGCCATACTCTTCCACTTATTTATTCATGCTAGCTATGCATGGCAAGAATGACAAGGCATTGAATTTTTAGTGTATGCTTTCCACTTATTCTTGTGTGACAGATTTAAATATTTTGTGATCTGTATAAAACCTCGCCATTTCTAATTTGAATGATTCCTAAACTCTTATGCCGCGTACACACGGACGTTTTTCGGCATGAAAAAAAAACGACGTTTTTAAAAATGTCATTTAAAATGATCGTGTGTGGGCTTCACATCGTTTTTCGGCTTCTGAAAAACGTAAAAAAAAAAAATCGAACATGCTGCATTTTTTAACGTCGTTTTTTAAAATGTCGTTTTTCGGGTTGTAAAAAAATATCGTGTGTGGGCTAAAACTACGTTTTAAACCCGCGCATGCCCAGAGGCGAGTTATGAGACGGGAGCGCTCGTTCTGGTAAAACTACCATTCATAATGGAGTAAGCACATTCATCACGCTGTAACATACAAAAAAAGCGTGAATCGTCTTTTACTAACAAGGAATCAGCTAAAAGCAGCCCAAAGGCGAATAGAACTTCCCCTTCAGAGTGCAGTCGTACGTGTTGTATGTCACCGCGCTTTGTTCATCATTTTTCAAAAACGATGGTGTGTGGGCAACATCGTTTTTAATGATGATGTTGGAAAAACTTCGTTTTTTGGACATGCTGAAAAACTTCGTTTTTTTTTCATGCTGAAAAACGACCGTGTGTACGCGGCATTATACATCACTATTTTGGTTGCTTTGGTCTTCAGCTTACATGTGGAAGGTTCTAAATATAAATTAGTTGCAATGTCTGGATGAAAAACTGAATTAAGTATCTAGTGCTCCATGTATGTATAACAAGTTTCATAAATGTTGGCTGGTGTCTACTGTTAAATGGTTTTAGAATATGTTTTCAAATTTGAATAGTTAAGCATATTGATGGATTGTACAATACAGTATGTATGAACCGGTATTCATTATTAGGCTATGTTGTGAAAAATGACCACAACCAAAGTTGGTGTTTCATGCTTCCATGATTCCTAATAGTCAACCAGATCATCCTAATCTTTTTGTCAGAGTGGCACTACCGCTGGTCAGGAGCCGCTGGTCAAGGTGGGTCCTCTGTTCTTTGCTTTGACTTCCATACGGACTTCAGCCGCTCTGACACACTAGGTTGAGTGCAGGACAATTTTTCTGGCAGGGCCAAAGGGGAAGCTGCCCTGGGCTCCATCACTGTTCTGGGTCCCAAAGCAGCTCCCTCATACTTGCCAACTATCCCAGTTTAAATTCTCTTATTGCTTGAAGTTTTAGTCCCGTGCTGTGTCCCGATATATCAGTGTAAAGTTCTGTTGCTGCTGCTCAGCTGTATTTATGTAAATAGTCGCGACCGCAGGATTGATAAGTAAATAGCGGCGGCATTCATATGTATATGATGTCCCCCTGAGGTCATATCCACCATTACCTCTACTGAATGCTGCCCATTTCTACAAATATAGTCATTAAGCCAAACATCAGCCTGTTCTGCAAAGGTAAGCAAATTTGGGGTGGAACCCTTCTTCAAAAGAACATGGTGCCCTGAATTTTGGTGCATGTGAATACGTACATCTCATTCGATGCATGAGGGTGTCATTAACAATTAATTGGCACTACTGTGTATCTGCTAAAGGGCATGGGAACATGTTTCTGTGGTGTCAGAAAAGTGATTTTGCCCGTATTCCCAACACGCACAAATGTGAACGCATGCTAAATGTCCCAGTTACATTGGTGGTCAGTGTTAATCTTCTCATTACATTGGGGCTTGGTGTACAATCCTTTTATTCACACTAGTGGCCAGTGTGAAGGTCCCCCTTACATTGGTGGTCAGTGTAAATCTCCATTACATTGGTGGCCAGTGTAGAAACTCCTCTTTATAGTGGTAATCGTTAAAAAAATCCAAACTTTGCATTTGTGGTCAGTTTCCAATCCTCCTTTACATTGGTGGTCCATGTAGCAGCCCCCTTTAAATTGGTGGTGAGTGTAAATTCCCTCTACACTGGTGGCCAGTGTAGAAATCCCCCTTTTATTGTCTGTTGATGTAAAATCCCCCATTACATTGATTGTCAGTGTAAATTCTTCATAACATTGATGATCAGTGTACATTTCCCTTTACATTGGTGGTAAGTGCAGAATAGCCCTTACACCAGTGGCGGCTGGTGCTCAAAATTTTTGGGGGGGCGCAAAGGAAAAAAAAAATTGCAGTCTCACTGTGCCCAAACGCAGCCACTGTTACATGCCATCAAACGCAGCCACTGTTACATGCCATCAAACGCAGCCACTGTTACATGCCATCAAACGCAGCCACTGTGCCATCAATTTGCACCACTGTGCCATGCCATCAAATGCAGCCACTGTGCCATCAATTTGCACCACTGTGCCATGCCAAACGCAGCCACTGTGCCATCAATTTGCACCACTGTGCCATGCCATTAAACGCAGTCACTGTGCCATGCCATCAAATGCAGTCACTGTGCCATCAATTCGCACCACTGTGCTATGCCATTAAACGCAGTCACTGTGCCATGCCATCAAATGCAGTCACTGTGCTATCAATTTGCACCACTGTGCCATGCCATTAAACGCAGTCACTGTGCCATCCATTGTCACCACTGTGCCATGCCATTAAACGCAGCCACTGTGCCATACATTGTCACCACTGTGCCATGCCATTAAACGCAGTCACTGTGCCATCCATTGTCACCACTGTGCCATGCCATTAAACGCAGCCACTGTGCCATCCATTGTCACCACTGTGCCATGCCATTAAACGCAGCCACTGTGCCATACATTGTCACCACTGTGCCATACATTGTCACCACTGTGCCATGCCATTAAACGCAGCCACTGTGCCCTTTAATGGTCGCCGCTGTGCCAATTGTCCCCACTGTGCCCTGTAAATTGCTTTCTTCCCCCCCCGCCCGGCACTTACCTTTACTGGTTTTAGGCATCCACGTCCCACGATGTCTTCTCCCGCCCTCGATGACTGACAGGCGTCTCAGCCAATCAGGTTACCGGTAGCCAGAACCGATTGGCTGAGACGCCTGTCATCTTATTCAAGGGGCATACAGTCTGTGCGCTCCGAGAATAAGCTTCCGGGACCCGAGGGCTGTATTGGGAAAGCCTATCAGAGCTGTTGGCTTTGATAGACATTTCCGTACAGCCAACCAGCTGGCGTTATTCAGATGGCCGGACATTGAGCGCCGACTATCTGAATAACAGCGGCAGCGGCGAAAATAACATAGATTCGTGCAATGCATGAATCTATGTTATTTGACTCAGTGGCGGTGAGAGCCAGAGGGGGCGGCGCTCCAGCGCCCTCTATGGACGAACCGCCACTGCCTTACACCACTGGTGATCAGCGTAAAATCCCCCCTAACATTGGTGGTCGGTGTAGAAGCATCACTTTACATTGGTGGTCAGTACAAATCTCCTCGACAATGGCTGTTAGTGTAAATTCCCACTTACATGGAGGTCATTGTATATTCCCCCTTACTCTAGTGGTTGGTGTAAATGCTCATATTACATTGGTGTCAGTGTAGAAATCCCTCTTTTCTATTGGTAGAGGGTGTAAAATCCATTGTTATATGGTGGTCAGTGTAAATCCCCCCTCACATTGATGGTCAGTGTAAATCTCCCCTCCCATTGGTGGTCTTTGTAAATTCCCCATTACATTGGTAGAATCCACCACTGTATACTTGTCAAAGATTTCCAGCTTTGCTCTACATGTTTCAGAATTTGTCAGTGTATTGCCTCCTTCACACAGCTGCCCGATCTTCTCCTTCCCCTGCATTACTGCTGCTAGGTGACCAGCTGGGGGCTCGGCTCTCTATAACCAATAGTGCCAGCCTTCCCCTGCATGCATCCATAATGTCACCAGCACTAGGTCCAAATAGACTGCTGCCAAGGAGACAGATGCCAGACCAGCACTGTAAATAGCAGGGGCAAGACAGCTGGGGAACCCCACAGTGGCAGAACACCAGGGCCTGGTGGCAAGACAACCTTTGCAACCTTGATAGTTCTCCCACTGCTTTGGATCCTTATATTTTCTTGGTGTGCTGGTGACATATATCTCTTGTTTTCTGCAACCCTGGGGGGCCCAGTATAGTAAGAAGGGAGCTCACTGCAGAACATGTGAAAGGACCCGTTGTGGGATCGTAGTAAAGGGCCCCAGGAGATATATATATATATATATATATATATATATATACATATATATATATATATATATATATATATTGCATTTTAAAGTTGTCCCCCTACTTTTGTCCCTGTCCCCCCATGTTCCCCCCCTAAATATGAAAGCTGGAGATGCCACTGCCCAGCATTGCTACTGATCACCCCCTCCCAGGAGTCCTAGGATTCCTAGGAGTTTTCTGTCTATTGATGGGTCCCCTCACTTCCCCAGTCCATGGTGTGCAGGCAGTAAGGAGATGATGTGCTGTAACCTTTATCAACCAATCAGTGAGCAGTAATGCTGTGCACTAACCTCTTGCAACCAATCGTTGAGCGTCAAGGATATGCAGTAACCTCTAGGAGACAATCAGAGAGCAGTAATAATGTGCAGTAACCTCTGCCAACCATTTAGTGAGTGGTATAGATGTCCAGTAACCTCTAGAAATCAATCAGTAGTATTGATGTACAGTAGTCTGTAGAAACCAATCAACAAACAGAAGTCATGTGCTGTAACCTCTAGAAAATAAACAGTGAGACAAAATGTTTGCTGTAACCTCTAAACCTCTAGCAGCCAGTCAGTGAACGGTAATGATACACTGTAACCTCTGGAAACCAATCGCAATCGCTGCCTGATCTGATTCAGTAAACAGGTTCTAGCTGCCATTTTTTGTATGTTTCAAAGCATGTGTAGAGTGAAATTACATGGAAGAGGGGGTCCAAGAAAATGTTTGTCCAGGGTCCAGTCAATATTAAAGACAGCCCTGGCTGAGTGTACAAAGCAAGCAATACCACAGAAAATCACTGAAAGTAATATCTGGTAGCCATTATTACTACCATATCTAAGAAAACGGGCACCAAACCATTTAGTAAAGGCAAAATTTATATACTGTCACTTGTGGGTGAAGAGGCAAGCATGAAAATGGATTACACTATTTAGCATACAGATTGATTAGTAATAAAGACTAAGCATAAGATGACACTTGGTATCCAGATCAGCTAAAAAAAACAGTAACAAGGTCACCTAAAGTACAGTAGTGGGCAGTAATAAACCAGAGTGGGTAGTCGTAATAAGTCAGTGAAACAGGAATCCGGAGATCAGCAAAGTAGAGGCAGTAAACAGGATCAGGAACCAGAAGGGAAATCAGCCAGGCAAAAGTCTTTAACAGGAAAACACAGCAGAGAGTATCAGGATATGTTGACCAGGCAAAAGCACATGAGATCTGATCCAGGCAGTTTAAATAGCCAGCAGGAAATGAAGACCAAGTGATTTACTGTGGAATGAACCAACAGCTAAGCACAGAACTCTTAGAAGGATGGGGCTGAGCCCAGCCCTGACAAGGACTGCAGCTATAACGGTGGGTAAAATGTAGGAAACCCCCTTCACATTACACAGCTCCCGTACCTCTGGACCCCTTTACATTACACAGCCCACGCACCATTGGACCCCTTTACATTACACAGCTCCCACACCTCTGGACGCCTTTACATTACATAGCCCCCGCACCTCTGGACCCCTTTACATTACACAGCCCCCATACCTCTGGACCACTTTACATTACACAGCCCACGCACCATTGGACCCCTTTACATTACACAGCCCCCATACCTCTGGACCCCTTTACATTACACAGCCCTCGCACCTCTGGACCCCTTTACATTACACAGCCCACGCACCATTGGACCCCTTTACATTACACAGCTCCCACACCTCTGGACCCCTTTACATTACACAGCCCCCGTACCTCTGGACACCTTTTCATTACACAGCCCCCGCGCCTCTGGACCCCTTTACATTACACAGCCCCCGCGCCTCTGGACCCCTTTACATTACACAGCCCCCGCACCTCTGGACACCTTTTCATTACACAGCCCCCGCGCCTCTGGACCCCTTTACATTACACAGCCCCCGCGCCTCTGGACCCCTTTACATTACACAGCCCCTGCACCTCTGGACCCCTTTACCTTACACAGCCCCGCCCCCTGGACCTCTTTACCTTACACAGCCTCTGAACCTCTGGACCCCTTTACATTTCACAACACCTTACACCTCTGGACTCCTTTACATTACAAAGCCCCCCACATACACAGCTGAATCCCTTTACATTACATAGCCCCCCACATCTCTCTGGACCCCTTTACATTACACAGACCCCCCCACACACACACCTCTGGACCCCTTTACATTACACAGCCCCCACATCTCTGGATCCCTTTACATTACATAGCCCCCCCCACACACACACACGCAAACACTTCTGGACCTATTTACATTACACAGCTCCCCCCACACACACACGCAAACACTTCTGGACTTATTTACATTACACAGCTCCCCCCACACCTCTGGACCCCTTTGCACTATAAAGCCCTTGCCCCCCGCAGTTCTGCCCCTTCCTACCTTATTCAGGCATGCAGAGCAGGAGACACAGGAGAGTGGAGCAGGGGGTAGACCGGGAGAGAGAAACGGCAATGCTGAATAAACAGCGTGAGCTGCCGGAGTTAACTTTCCAAGTTAACCAGCAGGTGATTGGTTGCTAACCTGTCTAACAAGTCAGTTTTTAACCCTCCTAAACATGACCATTGGCATATAGAAGTGTTTAAAAACATGGTTGCCAGCGATTTGGAATCCATGAAAATTAAAAAAGTTAGGGATCCACATTATTTAAAATTGGGAATCGCATCCCTGGAGAAAAAAAAATGTGGTGGTCAGACCCGCCGATAAGGGTGGGGTCTGGTGGTAATGAGCAAAACATATTATAATGAGGAAATGAACAGATTGTTGTCAGATCGGTCCACTTACAAACTGCTGAGCAACGATCCTGTCCTTGTTTATAAGAGTTAGCTTCAGTCATTTATTAAGCAAGGTTTTACCAGATGTGTACTAAATAAAAAGGAATCGCTATACTTGGATCCCAGTGCGTGCAGAAGGCCTATTATCTATTTTTTGCCTAAAGTGCATAAAAATGCCTTGGCCCCTCCGGGCCGACCCATTGTGAACGGGATAGATTCGGTCACTGCACGCCTGGGACAATATATCGATCATTTTCTTAAACCTCTGGTTTCTACCACTACTGATTATCTCAAGGACACTAGGACATGCCATTCAAATAATGGAGTCTACGCCGGCCTGTGACATTAGTCTTCTTGTCACGGCTGACGTGGGCTCATTATACACCATCACAGGACATGAGGATGCTATTAAATCTGTCAAATGGGCCCTAAGTTCCTCCAACTTACCTGTCTCATTACAAAGGTTCCTCGTTGAAGCCCTTGAGTTTGTTTGTCTAGAAATGTTTTTTGGTACGGCCATAGATTTTTCCTACAAACACTCAGCGTTGCAATGGGTGCAAGTTTTGCACCCAGCGTAGCCAATCTATTCATGGCTTTGTGGGAAGAAGAAACTGTATTCAAAGACAGACCAGCCCAATCGAAACTGTATTTTCGCTATATCGATGATCTTATCATCATTTGGGAGGGCAATCTGAGTAGTTTACAGCTCTTTATGTCCAGGTTAAACGGGAATGACAAAAACATCAGGCTAACTTGGAGCTCCGATGCCTCCAGTTTGTCGTTTCTTGATCTGGAGATCTTCAGAGCTGGTTCTGGCTACAAAACCAGGAATTTCTTTAAACAGTCCGACAGAAACAGTTTTATACCCTTAGACAGCTGCCATCACAAATCTTGGTTGTGCAATATCCCCAGGAGCCAGTTTTTTCGCCTGCGGCGTAACTGTACCCTGGGGTCAGATTTTTTTGCACAATCAGACATCCTTGCGGAACGTTTCCTGCAAAAGGGATATAATAAGGATGAGATTGCTAGCGAAATCAAAAAGGTTGGGGATATGGATCGTGCACCTTTGGTAGCCGGTCAGTGTCCTAGGTCACCACCAAAAACAGACAGTACTCAACTTTGGATCATTCTCGATTACAATGTTCAACATAAAAAATTTAAAAAAATTAACATTGGAATATCTTACAGAAGGATCAGGTGTTGGGTACTATTATACCACCACACCCCAGGTTTATCTACCGTAGGTCACCTACACTGAGGGATGTGTTGTTGACCCCCCTGTGGTAAAAGTCGGGGGGATTTTCCCACTCCTAACTGGTTTCTATACATGTGGGAGGTGTCCACCATGCAAGAAATGCAGACAAACCATTAAAAAACTGAAGGAATTTGTAGCTAATACCACAGGGAATACTTATCCTATCAAAAGCCTCATCACTTGTAACACTGTAGGGGTTGTGTATGTTCTCCAGTGTGACTGCGGATTACAGTACATCGGGAGGACATCTAGACCTCTCCATATGCGCATTGGAGAGCATGTTAACAACATTATTAAAGGACTAAGGACCCATAATGTATCTAAACACTTCCGATATTTTCATAATAGGGATCCAAGGTGTTTGAAGTTTTGGGGTCTAGGGAGGGTCCAGCCACACTGAGGAGGGGGGAACTTCATCCTCCAACTCAGCCAGCGTGAGTCATTTTGGATCCATGAGAGCCAAGTTTTGGTTCCGAGGGGGTTGAATGTTGAGTTTGATCTCAACTGCTTCATCTCCAATAAATGATTATATATAGTCTTTTATATTTTATTATTATGTATTTCTTCTGTTTGATTCAATGCTCTTTTTGCCATTTCCTTATGATCTCTTCTCAGTGTGTTCAAATGTGATGCATTATACATATGAAGTTTTAGATTATGGTTTTATAGTTGTGATATACATCTAGGATGTATTAGTGTACATAGGAAAGGTCGCGGGTGTACGTTTATGCTTTTTAATATAATGGCCGTTGATATACTCCTAATTGGGGGTGTATTTTATACTGTTAAAAGTCAGCGCGGTGTATCCATGGGTGTTGTCACTTTATGGCTGGTGTGCCGAGTTTCCATGGGTGTAGTCACTTTATGGCTGGTGTGCCGAGTTTCCTCTCACTCAGGCTTCCTGTTTTGGCCGAGTTTCCTCTCACTCAGGCTTCCTGTCATGGCCTGTGCAAATGTTTGGGACTCTCACCATGGTTACCGCGTCTGTATATCTAGAAGTCGAGTGACGCCTTGGCTCCACCCACCGCTGATGAAGTCCAATCGGACGTAACGTGCGTACGGCGGAGGAGCTTTGTGACGTCACCCACGTCCTTTTCATTGCCGTTTTCGGCTGTACACCACGGCTACATGCCATGCCTTTTTATGGTTTAAATCTCATTCGCAATACCAGACGGTAGTCCTTCAGTGGATTTCCCTGTGCCTATTGTCCAGTCCAGGATTTTTGCTGTATAGTGAACTTTTTTACCCTTGGAATAAAACACATATAGCTAGATTCAGTAAGAGTTAGGTCGGCGTATCAGTAGATACGCCGACCTAACTCAGAATCTGCGCCGTCCTATGTTTAAGTGTATTCTCAAACAGAGATACGCTTAAACATATCTAAGATACGACGGCTTGCGCCGTCCTATCTTAGGTTGCAATATTTAGGCTGGCCGCTAGGTGGCGCTTCCATTGCGGTCGGCGTAGAATATGTAAATCAGTAGATACGCCTATTCACGAACGTACCCCCGGCCGCCGCAGTACATTTACGCCGTTTCCGTAACGCATTATCAGGCCTAAAGTTATTCCATCTAATAGATGGAATAGTAATGTTAAAGTATGGCCGCCGTTCCCGCTTCGAAATTCGAAAATTTTACGTTGTTTGCGTAAGTCGTCCGTGAATAGGGATTTACGTTGTTTACGTCCACGTCGAAATCAATAGGCCCGTGCGGCGGACTTAGCCGCAATGCACATTGGGAAATGTAGGTGACCGGCCAGTTGGTACTCCACTGGTGATAGCTTCAATTTAAAATAAAGCAATAGATAGGTGTGATGTAACTTTGATCCTATATTTGTATAGGTCTATGTTACAAGCCATCTTACATGACATTTAAGTAAGCTCAAACTGCAGGTGTAGTGTTTATATTTCTAGATTAACTATCCTATATCTGTCTCTCAGACTGAACTTTAATAGACCTGTAAGTACACCAACAGCCTAATTTACTAAAGTGTAGAAAATTGATCCTGATCTGCTATATTAGAAAATGAGAAGTTAACCTGCTCACTTCAAACAGCCAATAATGTGCAAGGAATTCAATAAAGAATACTTCAAAAGACTGTCTAAGTTGTACACAAATGCACTTGACCTCGCTTTCCACTTTAATAAATCATACATAAAATCTGCTAGTTTTTATTCCTTTTCAAGTATCACATCTAACACGGAGACTTAGGCCCAGATTCTCAAAGGAGACTTACGATGGCGCAGCGCCATGTACGCTGTCGTAAATCCTAATCTGGCCCGTCGTATCTATGCGACTGATTCTTAGAATCAGTTACGCATAGATATCCATTAGATCCGACAGGCGTAAGTCTCTTACGCCGTCGGATATAAACTGCAATTTTTTTTGCCCGCTAGGTGGCGCTTCCATCGATTTCGGCGTAGAGTATGCAAATTACATACGTAAAGTTGCCCCTGCTATATGAGGCGCAGCCAATGTTAAGTATGGCCGTCGTTCCCGCGTCGAAATTTTAAAAAGTAATTTGCGTAAGTCGTCCGTGAATGGGGCTGGACGTCATTTCACGTTCATTGGTTCACGTTGAAACCAATGACGTCCTTGCGACGTCATTTGGAGCAATGCACACTGGGATATTTTACGGACAGCGCATGCGCAGTTCGTTCGGCGCGGGGACGCGCTTCATTTAAATGATACACGCCCCCTACCCGCCGAATTTGAATTCCGCCGGGTGATTACGCTACGCCGCCGCAACTTTACAGGCAAGTGCTTTGTGAATAAAGCACTTGCCTGAAAAACTTGCGGCGGCGTAACGTAAATCGGATACGTTACGCCACCGCAGAGATACACCCAATGTACCTGAATCTGGCCCTATCTGTATATGTAGAGACAACAAATTCATCTGATGGAACTGCAGACAGATGACCTGTCTTAACCCAGTATACTACTTTAGTATATTTTATTAAAGGTTAGATAAACCTATAGAGGTTTTACACATATTTTATTTTCTTATCAAGAACAGAAGTATAATAAATACAGTTTAAATAAAAGCTTTTTTTCTTCAGTTAATCACTTCAGACCCAGAAGTTTTTACCCCCTTAATGACCAGAGCACTTTTTGCAATTTGGCACTGTGCTGCTTTAACTGTTAATTGTGCAGTCATGCAATGCTGTACCCAAACAAAATTTGCGTTCCTTTTTTTTCTCACAAATAGAATTTTCCTTTGGTGGTATTTGATCACCACTGGAATTTTTATTTTTTGCAATATAAATAAAAAAAGACCGAAAATGTAAAAAAAATATATATATATATTATATTTTAAAATTTTTGTTATTAAAAAATCCAATAAACTTAATTTTTGTCATACATTTAGGCCAAAATGTATTCAACCACATGTCTTGGGTAAAAATTCAATAAGCGTATATTTATTGCTTTGCGCAAAAGTCATCTACTATGGTCCATTTACTGAAATTTACAGCTTTTAGCTTATGACCGCCTATCTCACTTCTTGGGGTGCTAAAATGGCAGGGTAGTACAACCCCCCCCCCCCCCAAATTTCCCCTTTTTGGAAATTTCACACCCCAAGGAATTTGCTGAAAGGCATGTTGAGCCCAATGAACATTTACTGTAATTTTTTTGTCACAAGTGATTAAAAAATGACAAAAAAATATATAAAACATTCCATTAACTCAACATGCCTCTCAGCAAATAGCTTGGGGTGTCTGCTTTCCAAAATGGGGTCATTTGGGGGGGGGGGGGGTTGTGCTATCTTGACATTTCAGGGCCTCCAAAACTGTGATAGGTGGTGAGGAGTGAAATCAACAATGTACGCCCTTACAAAGCCTGAAGGTGGTAATTGTTTTTTGGAGTCCTGTACTCGGCTAGGCTCCCAAAACGTCTCACACATGTGGTATCCCCATACTCAGGAGAAGCAGCAGAATGTATTTTGGGGTGTAATTTCACATATACCCATGGCATGTGTGAGCATTTAGTAACAACTTTGTGCCTCTCAGCAAATAGCTTGGGGTGTCTACTTTACAAAAAGGGGTCATTTGGGGGTATTGAACTGTCCTGGCATTTTATGCGCAACCTTAGACGCTTATGCCACACATCATCCTCTTTTCTAACCACTTGAAGACCAAGCCCTTTCTGACACTTTTTGTTTACATGAAACATTATTTTTAATTTTTCTTTATAGAAAATTACTTTGAACCCCAAACATTATATATATTGTTTAAAGCAGAGGCCCTACATATTAAAATGGTGGGTGTTGCAATTTTTTTTTAACACACAGTATTTGCGCAGTGATTTTCCAATTGCCATTTTTTGGGGAAAAAAATACTTTTTTGAATTTTAATGCACAAAAACACACTATATTGTCAGAATGTTTGGCAAAATATAAAAGAAGATCTTATACCGAGTACAAAGATACTAAACACGTGCTTTAAAATTGCACATGCCCATGCAGTGGCTACAAACTAAATAGATTTTTAAAAGCCTTTACAGGTTACCACTTTGGATTAAGGATGAGCCACAAACCCCAAAGCACCTTGTCCCCATGTTGATGGGGACAAGGGCCTCATTCCCACAACCCTTGCCGGTGGTTGTGGGGGTCTGCAGGCGGGTGGTTTATTGGAATCTTGAAGCCCCCTTTAACAAGGGGAACTCCAGATCCCGGCCCCCCCCCTATGTGAATTGGTAACAGGGTACATTGTACTCCTATCATTTCACCCCCAAAAAATTCACAAATGTCACAAGGTCTAAAAAGGGGGAGTTGAGATGGGCGCTGGAAGGCTGGTAGATGGTGATCAGCAGCAAGTCCAGAGTATCACATCTGGTGCACCAGCAGAAGCGATGGCTACGAGGCAGAGTGCCCCTGGCCTCTGCCTACCTCAGAGTTGGATCCAGAGAGTCCAATAGATGATCTTCGTGAGCTGTTTTCCCAGCAGAAGATATCCCCACCAGGAGTGAAGAAAGCAATTCTCCCTCTTCAGCAATTAGACACTACCCCAGTGTTCATCTTCCCAGCAGAAGCGCCGGCGACGGAGCAGAGTGCCACTGGCCTCTGCCCACCCTTACAGTTAGATCCAGGGAGTCCGAGGGATGACCCCAAATGAACTGTTTCCCCAGCAGCAGATATGCCCACTGGGAGTGGAGAAAGCAATTCTATCTCCCTAGCACTTGGACACTACCCCATAGTTTATCACCCCAACAGAAGCACTGGCTATGGGGCAGAGTGCCGCGGCTCCCTGCCCAGCCCTCAGTATATTTTTGGAGGGTTTCGGGAGACAGCCCCTGTCAGAAGTTGCCCCAGCAGCTGGTCACAGAACTGGGAGGGGAAAAAACCCTTCCCCCTCTCCAGCGGCTGAACTCTACCTTTGTATATGTCCCCCCAGCAGAAGCACTGGCTACGGGGCAGAGCGCTGTTGGTCTCTGTCCAGCATCGGAAAAAGAGACAGAGAATCTGGGAGATAGTCCCTGCAAGATACCTCCCCAGCAGCTGGTAACTACACCTAGAGAAAAGCAAGTATCTTTTCCACCCCAACGGCTTAGCACTACCAGCCTACACTCCCTACCAGCTGAAGCACTGGCATCTGGGGGAAAGGAATATTCAGCTCCCCCCAATACCTGCAACAAGGCCCTGGATTAGGGGAGTGCAGACAGCTGTTCCCACTCTGCAGTGGCTGTTTTTATTCACGGGAGACAGTATGTGCAGTTTTGCTCCCTAGCGCCAGAGTCATACTTTTCCTTTTCCTGTTTGCCTGGGGTGGGAATTTGTGATTAACGCAGGTCCAGACCAGTTGAGGGTCAGGGACCTGGTTAGTCTGTTTTTAAAAGGAGAGAAATGTGACAGAACCACTGTCACTGTGTGTTTTGGAAGGGGCTATGGGCTGGCCTCCTACCCACAGACTATGGCCCAGCAGAGAACGGGAGATTTGGAGGGCTATTTGCCATCTCCCACCACCTGGAAAAGATGCCACCATTTGTGTCTGCGGTTGCCGGTTCATCGGAACCGGGTGAACGTGGTATCTGTGGCTAGGCTCGTGGAGTCATTTCCGGCTACCTAAACCTATTGGTCCGGCTGGGCTAAATATATACTTTTATTCCACAAACAATGTACTTTTAGCTGATAAAGGCATATACAAGATGGTGGTATTCCCAAAGCGTGGGGCTACAAGACTTGGGAATAAAATGGCATTGATATAATGTAATGTAATGCTACATCCCTTCTCCCCAACCCCCCCCCTTTGTTGCTGTGTTTAATTGTGTTGGGTCATGGCACGTAGACAAAGGTCTGGAGACACCCCCCAGCAGGGGATGTGTAAGGAGGGGCTGCCTGCTTATCATAATCACTTTATGGGTTTCAACTGTAGTTGTTTGAATATACAAGTGTTGCGTTTCCATTGGTTCTTTCTTGCCCCCTACCCCCTCTATGACAAGGATAAGGGGAGTGTCCCTAACTGTGTTTAAAAGTGTGTTTGGTACTTAATAAAGAATGTATGCTCTGCAAGTTTAACTCTCAACACCTGTAACACCTGTGTGGTTTGCCTCGTGATTGGGGGGGTTAAGGACTGGTTATAGCGAGCCTTACGGCTTTTGGAGAACAGGAGACACAGGTCAGGCGGAGGTGCCCAGCCGGGGTATCCGAGATCCGTCACAACAACTATATACACTAGCACACTAGAGGGTGCTACACATGTGTCATAGTGATCCTCCCTGCCTTCCATGTACCATAGTGATCCTTCTTGCCTTTCACGTACCATGGTAAACCTTCCTACCTTTCATGTACCCTAGTGATTGTTCCTGCCTTTCATGTACCATAATGATCCTCCCTGCCTTCCATATGCCTAAGTGATCCTTCTTTCCTGTCTTTCATGTAGCATAGTTATTCTTCCTTACCCTTTTCCATGTGCCATAGTGATACATCCTTTCTTCCATGTACCATAGTGATTCCTTCCTGCCTTCCATGTACCATAGTGATACATCCTTTCTTCCATGTACCATAGTGATCCTTCCTGCCTTCTGTGTACCATAGTGATCCTTCCTTCCTGTCTTCTATGTAATATAGTGATACACCTGTTCTTCCATGTACCATAGTGATCCTTCCTGTCTTCCATGTACAATAGTGATCCCTCCTTCCTTTCTTCCATATAACAGTGACCCTTCCCTCTTTCTGCCTTCCATGCACCATAGTAATACATCCTTTTTTCCATGTACCCTAATGATCCTTTCTGCTTTCCATGTACCATAGTGATCCTTTCTGCCTTCCATGTACCATAGTGATACATCCTTGTTTACACTGGAACACAGTGCAGGAAAGGTGAATTATGTATGCATTTATTGCACTGCATGCAACCATGCTGCCCATGTGAGACACATGCAGCTGTTCTTAATTGTTAATGGCAGTGTGTTTTCAGACGCCAAACTACATGGTACTGTGTGGTTTGGTGTGGAAAAATGTGAAAAAGTAGTGTTTCACTAGTGTGAATGAGTCCTAAGTGTTATGTTGCATATTTGAGATAAGATTTCCTTCTAATGTTCATGTGTTCAAGCAATGCTGCACTGTATACAGTAACTATGCTCAGCTTCTGTTTAATCATCACTCCTTAAGCCACTTTTACTGTTAGGAGCAACTTGACCATGACCATCATTTGCTACTATGTGCTACACATACTGCAGTATTTATCCCAGGGTTCCACAGGTCCTTCATAATCCTCTATTGTAAGCTCTCTGTCTCTTTTCAGTGTAAATAAAACCAGATGTATTGGAAGTATTTTTCTAAATGATTTTGTTGAGGTTTATATGTATCCCTGAGACACCAGCTTGTGGCACAGCAGTCAAAGCATATTGTATAGGTACATTAAGCCCCCCCCCATTCTCAAGTTCAAAAGTTGGGAGGTATGATATTGTAGAACAGTTCAACAGGTTACAACTAGGATTGGCAGGAGAGCACAACCATTCAGAGCCACTAGTCAGTAGCAGCAGTTCTGTAGCTTGAAACAATGCTAACAGCTTCTGCAATGAGGAGCAGAAATGTGGCAAGGCTGGTCAGACTCCAACTAGGAGGTTTACAAGGTGGGGATAGTGTAGTCCCTGCCCTTTCCCTAATCCTCTGGAACCTCTCCCTGTGGTTTAATGCTGTCCCTGGCAGAGGGGGTATCTGTCCCTACACTAGCCACTCATAGAATGCTCATTAAATCAGGGGGCCAGGGTTCTAAAATTAGCTCTATCCCCAGGCAAGATGGTCACGAGGGCCACCAGTGTCCAATCAGACGGCTGTTCCCCTGGTGAGCACAGGAAATCATAGAGGAACGAGGGTCCTCACGACTTCCTTTTACTTTTTGCATAGCTACTTCGGACAGGCACTATGTACAGTGGGGAGTATATACTGCACCAGCCAACAAGCTGTAAATAGAGTCATTATTGGCAGGGTTTTCCTGAGACCAGAGAGTTATTTCAAGGGTTTCGTCTTGTTATAAAGGTTAAGAAAAGCTGTATTAGTTGGAATCTTCATTGTGACATGACATGCCAGGTCTTGAGTCTTCTAGGTTATTTACTGCAGAGTAGAAGGGCCCCTCTTCAGGTGTCCATATTGCTGCCTGGGTGAAAAGAACACATTCTATTGGCAAGCCAGCAGCCAATTTATCTCAGGCTCCAAAATACTGCACAATGTGAAGATGTCTAGGACTGTTCTACAGCTGGAAGTGGCTCTGGCTAGAGACATGGATTCAGGTGAGAAAAAAACAGCTGATACCTAATTTAGTGCTCAGAAATTGATCCCTGTTAACAATCGATTTTCATGACACTCCTTTTCCATCAATCCACATCACACCTGCTTTATACTAAGTCTTTTTTCATTTACTGGGATTTTATATTAGCAAGTTGGATTAACACAAATAGGGGAGCTTTACATGTGTTTGGTAAACATGCTCTTAGCCCTGATTAAATGAAATGTTATATATATATATTATATATTTATGTGCTTTGTATAAGGCTCTAGCATCTGCCTCCTTTACAGTTTTATATAGATCTGTATTAAAAATTCTGATCACACACAACTATTTTTCTCTAAAACTCTCTAGCTCAAACTTTTTTCCTATTGTACTTTGAAATCAGCTCATTGCTGCCTCACCTCTCTGCAGGGACCTCTGAAAGTGATATTACCAGTTCCCGTGTATTTTTATTAGCCTGGTGGAACAATAAAGGCTCAAATCTTGGTAAATATGCATTGCGTGAATGGATTATGCTGACACAGTGCTTCCCTGGCCTTCGTGAAATGAATAACTTTACAGCGTGAATAAATCGCAGTGCAATGTCCAGTCCTCTCATTAAACCAGCCCCAGTAGAGAACACAACAGGCTGCAGTATATTGCTTCTTTGTTTATAGTGTATATAGCGGTTCCGCGGAAAGCTGCTCTCTCCAGTCTGCAAAACCCTACAACATTAAAACACATAAATTCATGTGTTAATAGGTGTAAGCTGAACTATAAATGTTAATAAGTGAACAGGTTACAAGTTTGTGGAGCACCTATAAGGTCCTTTGCCCAACTGCCCATACAAGGGCAGATTGCCTGCAGAGAAGTCATGGCATATTTTATACCTTTTTCTACTAAAAATAAGTGTACACGTGTTGCTGACATTATTCCTAACATGAAAATGGTTGGCTTGGATAGTCCTGTGAAAAAAATAATTGAAAAGACAATACCGCGCTATCCAAATAGTAAAAACTTAGAGCAGCTAACACAGCAAAATTGATCAAAAATGTTGCAAATAAAATAATGTACAAAGAAAAGTGTAGCGCTAATTAGTTAGCGCTACAATTTTCTTTGTACATTATTGGATAGCCCTGTGGCTAGATGGAAGATAACGTCATTCAAAAGCTGCATTAGCACATGTATGTGGCATTTAAACAACTGTTTTTATTGTAGTATTGACTGTTTGATACAAATCTAAGCAATGTATGTGTATCAAATTATCCTTAGCAGACAATACAAAAGAAAAACAAACCGTGAAGGAGCTCTACAGCCAAGATACACATAGGCAAGAAAAAAAACTCATGTAATGTTAATTGCTAAAGTATATGTTCTTATCATGAGTTGCAACAGTGCCTGCACTGAAGACTACAAAGCAGCGTGGGAAGTTGTTTGCTGATTTATTTTCTTCTTCTTTTTGCATTTCTTACATTTTATTTTTAACCAAGATACAAAGCTGCTACAAGGTCCATAAATTCCAATAGGGTCAAAACATCTCCCTCACGAACAAGGACCTTTACATTTCTTATGTTGGAGCATTTGGTATTATTCATGAACTCAATGAACCAGAGTACAAATGGACCAGAGTACACTGTCCTTGAGATCCAGCTCTCCCAAGAACTTTTGTTACCCGAGCAAGCTTGATCGTCTGCATGTGTCCCATAATGGCGGATTCGAGCAAAAAAAAAGGTTCGCTGGTTTCAAAACTCAGCATTTGGTGATGGGACCATCATGCCGTCTGTCTTTCCTACCGTGTTGCTGCACAGGAAAGGGAGTACAGGCACCGCCGGGTCCCAGTGGCTGATTGATATAGCAGCTACATGGCCAGTACCTGACTGCTTCAACCCCCTCCTAGACTGAGAGACTCACAGCAGAAGATAATAAGTTCAAACAACTGGATGCTGGTGTTTCCTGCTGCTTTGTGTAAATCTGTTTATTAAGATGTCTTTCTCTGATTGTATAATTTCCCCATTGTGTGCCTCCTAGGTGTGAATTCCCATTGTTCATTGAGTCACATTATGTTCCTGTCTGTCTGTTAATCCTCTTGGAGATGTGATTAATACTGTGTCCATTTTACCTCGTTACTGAAATATTGTGGAATGTTTATGTTCAATGTTCATTAGATGTACTGATGATATTAAGGTTTTAAAGTTTGTTTAGGATAATGTGATCAAGCTCATATCGCTTTTATCTGATTTTGTGTGGTATAAATTATGTGTGAGTTTTCAATAAAGAATTTCAGTTGCACCTAAGCTAGTGTCATCTAGTTTTTTGGGTGCAATTCTCAGTTATAATACCTGGTTCCAGAGTGGAGGAAGCTGTATCTTGGTTGAGACACCCAGGCGGGGTGCGAGGTGGTCCGTCAGAGTACACATACCACGGCCGCTATGTTATACTTCACAGCCATTGCAGAAATTATAGAGAGTGTAATTTTTTTATTTTTTTTTACTAAAAAAATACATTTTGTTTCTGTTATTTGTTTATTTATTATTTATTGTACATTTTTTTAACTGCCCTGTTGAGGGGCTTTGGTGAAACATCAGGAGTCTAAACATACCCTGGTGTCTCACAATTGAGACTGAGGACAGAGATTTGTTGGTCCCTTCCACCCTATACAGGTGAATGAATAGGAAACGCTCACAGGCTTCCTGTTCAATCACAAACTGAAGCAGAGTAAACACCTCAGTGATGAATGGACAAAATAGTGATGACCCCCCCCCGCCTCCATCCTGAAACATCCCTCCGTGTAATTACAGCAGCTGCCAGCAGGAGAGGGGAGAAACCAGCAGCACTGCGGGGGAGGGGGCACATGAATAGTAGGAGAATGTGGCACAGATGCTGGAACTGATCCCCCTGCAGCGCAGCAGGAGGGAGAGAGAGAAATAGAAGCCAGCAGCGCTGCAGGGGGAGAAACAGGAGGATTGGTGTCAGAAATAAGGCATTACAGCCAGCCCTCCTGCTCAGCAGGTGCCCAGGCCATCCTTTTGAACTGATGGGGCTGGTACAGTAGGGCCGGCTGTACTGTCTTATCAGCAGCATCTAATACCTGTGCCAGGTCACAAATAATACAGTGCTAAAAAAAAATCACATACTGTATTGTGCTCAGAATGTTAAATTCCTAATAAAGGTTACTTAAATCAATGATCAATTATCCATTTCTACATTGAATTTCAGTTTTTTCTAACCTACTCCTAATATTTTGAGCAAATTGATGTTCAGAAATGTACTTTATGAAGATCCCCACACATTTACAATGTTTTTCCTTGATATCCTGTGACACATATTCACTATACCCTGTGAGTAGGGATGAGCCGAACACCCCCCCCCCCCCCCGTTCGGTTCGCACCAGATCCTTCGAACGGACCGACTGTTCGCGTGAACATTTAGAACCCCATTGACGTCTATGGGACTCTAACGTTCAAATTCAAAAGTGCTCATTTTAAAGCCTAATATGCAAGTTATTGTCGTAAAACATCTTTGAGAACCCGGGTCTTGCCCCAGGGAACATGTATCAATGGAAAAAAAGTTTTTTCTGGAGCAGTGATTTTAATGATGCTTAAAGTAAAAAAAATATATGAAAAATTCCTTTAAATATCGTACCTGCTTGGTGTCTATAGTATGCCTGTGAAGTGGCATGTGTTTAGAACTGTCTCTGCACAAAATGAGATTACTATAAGAAAAAGGTAATTTAAAACTGCTTGCGGCTTTAATGTAATGTCTGGTCACTGCAATATGGATGAAAATCATTGAGAAAAATAGCACAGACACAGACAGTACACTCACACCACATAGCTTTAGGTGCACACTGCAGAGGACACGGGCAGTACACACACCACGTAGCTTTAGGTGCACACTGCAGGGGACACGGGCAGAACACACCAAGTAGCTTTAGGTGCAAACAGCAGAGGACACGGGCAGTACACACCAAGTAGCTTTAGGTGCAAACTACAGAGGACAAAGGCAGTACACACTACGTAGCTTTAGGTGCAATCTGCAGAGGACACGGGCAGTACACCATGTGAGAATACTGCAGCTAGCACAATCACCTGCCTGCCAGTAAATTAGGAAGAGCTGATCTAGCTAAACTATACAGTGCATAAATATATATACAACACCTGGGATGCATATATATCCTCTACACACTGTAACTTTAACTGACTAGCCTGCCTGCCTGCTCTACCTACTAAAAATGACACTCTCTCTCTCTGTCTTCTCTCTTTTAACCACCGCAACACACTACACAAGGCCGACCTGCAGGCGGCCTTTTATAGTGTGGGGCGTGTACTAAACACCATGAGACATAATTGGCCAAAGCCACCCTGGCTTTGGCCAATTATGGCTCTCCGTTTTTTGCAAGCTGTGATTGGCCAAGCATGCGGGTCATAGTGCATCAGCCAGCAATGGCAGTGAAACGCAACTCGAATTTGGCGCGAACGGCCCAAAACCTTCGTTATTCGACGAACGATCTAACATACGATGTTCGAGTCGAACATGAGTTTGACTAGAATATGAAGCTCATCCCTACCTGTGAGAAGGCTTTCCTGTGTTACAGAATTTACAGATGCTGCTTTCTGAACTAAGAAGCTGCAGAGGAGTTTTAAGAGGTGGAGTCAGTACAGGATCACTGCTTGCAGGCAGCAAGGTACCATGTGATATGTAGTCCTTAGAAATTCAATGTAAACAGCAGAGGATAAGCTGCAAAGCATGCAGGGAATCCAGGAAGTTGTGGAAAGAGATGGCCAGCAGATAGGAACAAGCAAGCTTATATTGAATTGTCAATAATACTTAATGTTTATATTGGTATTGCAACGCTGATGTCATAAAATGAAAATGTATGTTGTGACCTCCTTTAAAGTATCAACTATAATCAATAAGGAACTCTACTTTGCTATGCCTAGAAAGTATTGATAATGCAATATCTTACAGTAGATACCTTATACAGCCCACGTCCTGTTTCTTGTCTGGTAAAAAGCCTAGGCCTATGACATCATGCACATCTCTTTTTCTCACTTTCATGAGAGTTTTCCAGAAAGCTGCTGTGTAAATCCAGGAAGTGAACAGGCAGCAGCTTCAGCTGCCCACAGTAGAAAAAATATATAGAGCATGCACTAATATGAAGTAGTAGCCAACTGCATTTCCATCCCTAAAGAGAAAAATGTATACATCCAGCTGCCCACAGTTAAAATGGCTGCAGCCAGACTCAGTGGAGGGATATTTCTGCAGCATATTTGGCAAGTACAGAATCACAGTATATATAAAATAATATGCAAAGTGGTTGGAGGGAAGCTTCAGAATGGCAAAGATGATTTTATTACAAATTATGTGAGCAGACTAATTCCTCTTTAAAGTGGATGTAAACCCTCCATACACCCAGTGAAGTGAACAGCCTCAGATGATACACAGAGATTAACCAAACCTCCCTACATAGGTTTTATATGTATATCTGCTGTCTTCACATTTATATACTGTTTAGAAAGTTCACATTTTGTTAGGAGATTTTCTCTTCCTGGTTAACACAGAGTGTGATGTCTGGGTATACAGCCAAGATAGCTAAAATTGCTGATTGGAGAAAAGGCACACACCCCCTTTCATCATAGGCAGAGACTCTCAGAGCTGTTTTGTAATAGGAGCTGCTCACTGCTAATCTATTTTAGCAACCTCCTTTGACAAAAGATTCAGGCTGCTTTTGTCTAAAAAGTAAAAAAAATATGTCAGGCTGATAACCGTTCAGAAGAGAGATATAAGACTTAGCTCATTGAAAAGAGATAACAAAATACTGCAGATATATGTGCCTAGCTCAAATTCCATGAATCGGTTTACATCCACTTTAAGTCAGCCTAGTTCTTTGGTTGGCCACAGATTTCAATACGTGTCTTGCTTTGTAATACATTTTCTTACAGTGAGAGGTTATGTACAAATGACACAAAATCGTTTGTTCTAGCCATAAACATGCACTTTACATATGGATTAATTGGTTGAACTTTCAACCAATACACTGCTTGAGACTTCTGAACCATGACTGGTCTATAGTGCACTCTACCGCCTTAGATGCTACTTTCTGTTTATTAACGAGCGTACCCTCTTAAAGCATTTTGCATTATGCTTTTCTGCTTTGTACACACCCAATAAAGTCATGCCCAGAGACATAAAATACATACAATACCTGTACTGGCCGAAAAAGACTTTGAGATCTCAAGAATAGAGATTGACTAGAGCTGCAGACACCCTGTAGTCCAATATACAGTACCTGTATATTGGACTACATTGTATTATGCTAATATTCATTCTGTTTCTCCATACATGCTCAGTTTTTTTCTTACATGTGTAACCCTAGAAAACACAATTTTTCTAGAATTTGCTAAAACTACTGTAGGTAGACTAAGAAGAGTTCACTGCACTCAACTCAGGCCACCCTACACCTCCATCCCTCCAGCCACTCACGGCCCTGGAAATCTTCCTTCTTACCATCTACAGTATTTAACAGCTCCATCTGGTTACCCAGCAAATGGTTGCCATAGAAACACAATGCACCCACAAAGCAGCCAATAGGGTGGCTGGGACTTTCGCCTTTCCCTCCCTCTGATCAATCTCAACCATCCTATCTTGAGTTGGAGATAGCAGCCGGCACCTTGCCTGTCCTCTCTACACCCCAGCGTCGGATCTCTGATCTGACTAATATCTGACAGGGGTGGTGACACAGATAGAAAAATCCACAATTCACCCGACACAAGGCTGCGATCAACAAATAGATCACCACTGACCTGCTGCCAAACTCAGCTCTAGACTATATTGTACATTATTGCTAGCTGATTAAGTTAGTAGACATATGAAATGTTAAAAAAAAATATTAAACTAGGTGTTCTTGTTTTTCATTTTTTTTTACATTACTAATAATAACATTAGCAGAGTTACAAGCTGAATATAATATAGAATTTAACATTAACATCAATTGAAGACTTTTTTCAGTTACTTACAGTATGCGAATATGAGAAATTCTCATATCACTGTAAGGGGAAATCTAGTTTGAGAATTACATCCCTTTTGCTGCAAAATGGGGGTTCTAAGAAGAGCTTCTTGTTCAGAAAAAAACAAAGATGAGCGTTCTGCTATATACCCGTCAGGAAAAAAGGATAGGAGGTATCCAGCAGACAATTGAAAAAAAAAACAAGAATTCTTGAGTACAATGAGGCCCTTAGGCCCTAAGGCTGGCCATGTAATGCATGATAAAAGCAAGTGGAGATTTACAATGTGAAGTATCACTTGCAAAGCTTGTGCCATTTCTCCTATCTGCCAAAACAACAATCGCCTGAAATTTCAACTGGAAATAATGGCAATGCTAAGACTGTTGGTGTTCTCATTTAAACTTAGTTTTATACATCGTCCATATTAAACTAAACATCCACAATTATGTTTTTTTAACAGCGGAACTCTAGCCAAAACCTTTTTGCTTTGCTTTGGATAAGCAGGGAAGGGTTAGAACTGCTGTTAAGCTTTAATTGTTGTTTGTGTCCTCAGAGAGAATTGACCTGCTGTTAAAAACTACTCACAAGGATGTGAAAGAAAACCGCAATGTGAAAGCCTTAAACTGACGGCAATCGGTCTGATATCGACAGTCTCCAGGTGATGAAAGAGAGGACATGAGAACCACTGCTGGCTGACACGTTTCAAAGGGATACCTTCTTTCGCAGAAAGTGACAGGAAATTCTTCAGCAGTACCCTAATCTACACAATATTAAAAAGAAAATATAGTAGGACTTAAAAATAATCACAAAAAGTAACTCCAAGAAAGTCTTTCTTGGGCTGGCAAGGAGTTTGTCATTCCACTCATGGAAAGATGTAAAATAATAATAAAAACACATGTAGCGGCAGCCCTTTAAGATGCTCCGCAGAATATCACTAAGGCTCCATTCACACCTAGGCAGACAAATTCACAGCGTTTTGTCGCCGCAAATCGCGGTACAAATAGCGGCGTTTTGTACCGCAATTTGCGGCGACAATTTGGCGGTATTGTCCGCCTAGATGTGCCCCAGATTGACCCCCTCTATGGAGATGGTTCCCATCTCCTAGCCGAACGCCGAAAGCCGCCTGAAAAAAAGGTCCGGGACCTTTTTTCAGGCGGCAGGCGTCCGGCGTTCAGCGTGGAGATGTGAACCATCTCCATAGAGGGACATGTGTTTTCATCCCTCTGGCGGCAGCGGCGTAGCACTACAGGCGTAAAAACGCCTAGGTGTGAATGGGGGCTTAGAGCCCTTTCACACTGGTGCCGCACATAGAGTTGGCGGTAAAATAGCGGTAAAACGCCACTGCCTATTGATTTCAATGGGCAGGAGCGCATTAGGAGCGGTGACTTCACCGCTTCAAATGCGCTCCAAAGAAGCTGCTGGCAGGGCTTTTCTTGACTCCCTGCCAGCGCACCGCTCCAATGTGAAAGCCCCCGGGCTTTCACACTGGAGACAATAGAGCAGCTGTTTTAGGGTGGATTGCAGGCGCTATTTTTAACGCTATAGCGCCTGCAAAACGCCCTCACTGTGAAAGGGTCTTACACCTACAGACCTTCCTAGCCCAAAAACAGAGAGCAGGGAAGAAGGAGAGCCAAATGAGGACACATCGAAGCTAAGGCTTCATGCACATTGCATTTTTACAGATGCTGTTTTTGGCTTTAGGCATTTTTTCTGCAGCCAATAAACTCCCCAGCACATTATCCTATGTGTCCATGCACACACAGACTTTTATCAGCGTTTTTTGGCTGGGCTATTTTCTGGCCTCAAAAAAAACCAGAACTAGTGAAGAAGAGTTTTTGAGCTGTAAAAATGTGCTAACTCTGAAAACCATGGCTATTCTGCTTTTATGAGTCATAAGCTTTTGTGGGAGTATAGTTTTGCTAAATAAAACATAAAAAATAAAATAAAAAAAATGCTACTGCAAAAATGATGTAAAATGCAGCATTCTAAAGCTAAAGCTACTGGCGTTTTTATAACATCCAATATGCATGAGGCCTTAAGGTGGGTACACACTACAGAAAATCAGATGAATGAACATCCGGTTTTCCTCAATGTTTCACAGCAAGTTGAAACCAAGGAAGGAAATTATGTACGCAAATTCTCGTACGACAAATACTTTTTTGTTGCTGTTGTTTATGGTTTCTGATCATGCACTGTCTTTTGCCTCTGATTTTTCTCGTACGAAAACAGTACATATTAAACGAAAATCGTTAGTTCTGTTCATGTACGAGAAAGTTTTGTTTAGAAAGTCCGAATGGGATGTCAAAAGTTGTATACACACTATGCGAAAATCGAACTATCGTGCCTCGTACTAAAATTTTCTTCCAATTTTCTTATAGTGTGTAAACTACTTTAGCAAGGAAGTTGTACTCTGCCCACTGGACCCAACAAGCTGGGAGGATAAAGGAGAGAAACCCAGATAAGAGTGCGGGAGAGCCCTGGAAAGGTGAAGTTGTGTCCCCTTGTGTTGCTAAGCCTGAGAGCCCAAGATGAGGACTGGGATCCCAGGGCAGAGATTAGTTGCCCTAGGGCAGGACTGGACAGCTGGAGAGTCCACAGGACAGTGCTAGACTGTACAGTGTGTCCTGTGCTCTAAGCAAGAAGCAGGTGACTGTAATTTACTGTAATTTTTTTTTTCTTTATCTGGAGGAGGGAAGGAGGAGTTGTCTCAGTTAGGCACATAATACTTCCTGCATGCCAGAGCTAATGGCAGATGAATTCCAAGAAGAAAATGCTACATAAATCATCTGCCCTTAGTCAAGATGGCTGATGCTTGAAATTCTAGAATAATTGTTTTAAGACCCCTTTCACACGGAGGCGGTTTTCAAACAAAGTGACATTTTTTTTTAAACATTTTCTGTATTTTTTCATTTGTTTAGCAAAAAAAAAAACAGTGGCAAAAGAAAGCTCTATCTGTCTCATGCCGCGTACACACCATCGTTTTCTGCGATGGAAAAAAGCGACGCTTTATGTGCTTTAAAAAAACGTCATTTTTCAAACTTCAATTTGAACAACGACGTAGCATACACACCATCGCTTTTTCACAACGCTCTAGCACAGCGCAGTTCCGTCAATCACGCACTACGTCACTATAAAGGGTCGTTTCCATGCGGAAGACGGCCTCTTTTGCTGATATCGTGTTGCTGCGTGTTAGTAAAAGTTTGGTGAGATACGATTCGTGATTTTCAGTGACTGTGCTTTAAATTTCGTTTTCTTGTCTATAAGCTGAAAAACACCTTAACGAATGTGCTGATTCCATTCTGAACAGTCGTTTTACATGAATGAGCGCTGCCGTCTCCTAACTTGCTTCTGAGCATGCGCGGGCTTAAATCGACGTTTTTACGTACACACGGTCAATGTTTAGAACACAGAAAACGACGTCGGCCAAAAACGACACATAAAATTGAAGCATGCTTCAATTTTTTTCTGTCGTTTTTTAGAAGACATAAAACGACGTTTTTGCCCACACACGGTCAATTAAATTGACGTTTTTGAAAATGACGTTTTTTTCCATCGCAGAAAACGATGGTGTGTACGCGGCATCAAAAAAAAAAAGATAACAATTTTATTTGGGTACAGTGTTGCATGACCGCGCAATTGTCATTCAAAGTGTAACAGCGCTGAAAGCTTAAAATTGGCCTGGGCAGGAAAGATGTGAAGGGGGCCCAGTAGGCAAGTGGTTAAAGGAAAAACTGGTTATAACATTTAGATGTGGAAAAAAAACGGAATTGCTGATGCAATAGAAATAAAATACAGGATCTATTGAGAGAATAGAGGAAAAATTTGTCTTAGCACTTGCACATCCTTCAGAACAGCTCATACATTATGCTAGCGCTCCAGAGGGCTGTTTAATAGATCGTATATCAGAAATGAAAAATTACATCTCTATTCTGATAACAGGGAATGTCTGCACTTATGGCACAAGAAAACCAAATCCACCATTTATACACTATTTTATTTTCCAAGCATGGCTCTCTAAAACTAGCTTCATATTTTATTTTAAACAACCTGAAGACACACACACGTATAGTGAGAACATAAACGATTACAGCACATGTAGAAAGAGAGAGACTCATTTATAACAATGTCACCATACTGGTTTTAGAGTGAGAAAATTATTTGGTAGCTTTTGTTTTGTAGAATTTTTAGAAGAATATTCTGTAAAGTAACCATAAAAACTTTTTTAGAATGTAATCCTACCAATGTTGGCAAGGCCGGCTGACAATCATTTTTACCTTAGGGCAGAATTAGGCATTAACAGGCACTACTAGCTTATTATTGTTATGCCTCGTACACACAATCTCGATTTCCAACAAGAAAACCACATTTTTTTTTTCCAGCAGGAAAATGGCTGAAATTTGTCTTGCGTACACACGGTCACACTAACCTTGGACGAAATTCCGACTGTGAAGAACGTGGTGATGTACAACACGTAAGACGGCACTAGAAAAGCGAAGTTCCAAACTAAGCACGCCACCCTTTTGGGCTGCTTTTGCTAATCTCTTGTTACTAAATGTTTGGTGAGAGACGATTCATGCTTTTCAGTCTTCGTGCTTTTTAGACCGTTATTGCAGTTCAGTTTGTGCTTGTGGGAAGTATCTGTTTTTCAGTACGTGTAGTCAGTTTATGTCTGGCTCGAGTGCGTACTTGTCCGCTCGTTTCCGATTTGCAGGTAATTCTTCACAGGCCTTGCTGTTCTTCAGTGTGTTGTTAGTTCGTTCTGACCAGCTGGCCATTTTCTAGCCATATTGCAGGTACGTCTCGTCGTAGTAGAGTTTGTGCTGTGCAAGGTCTTTGTGTTGGGCTTCTTGCTTTGACCCAAGCTCAGTCCATGAACAGGGTGAGGAGGAGTTCATGGACGAAGAATTGGTTGCTCCAGCGTGACCAATTCTGTCACATGTCTTTGCTGCGAGAGATCCAGGGGAATAATCCTGATGATTTTAGGAATTTTCTAGAACCATCCCCCCTCCCCTAAAATATGTACAAAGGTTTTTGTTCTCATTAAATTCAGGCAGAGGCTTTTTTGGGGTCCCAAACTCATCTAGAACCCCCCCTTAAATTTTTTACAATGGGCCATCAGAGGGGGGTGAGGAATCTGATAAGTGGAGCTTATATTTTTGTCATTAAATACTCCTTAAAATAAATGTTATACTGATGTTGGCCAAGAATGTTTGTGTCTAATCTGCTTGCAATGTTATGTGCAAAATTACCAAAAAAAAAATCTTGTTTGACTCCACAGTTTCCTTCAACGCCACAGGAATGGCAGACCGTGGCCTCCCAGTTTGCCCAGGGGTGGGACTTTCCCAACTACGGAGGAGCAATCGATGGGAAACATGTCCACATCGTACCACCACCCCATTCGGGGTCATACTATTACAACTACAAGAGGTTCAAAAGTATCGTGTTGATGGCGGTGGTGTCGGCGACATATGAATTTCTCTATGTGGACATGGGGAAGAATGGGCGGATGGAGGAGTATTTGCTCAGACTGAGTTTCACAGACAGCTCCAGACTGGTGGCTTGGCATTGCCACCTGCTGCAGAGAACATGGAAGGACTCCCATTCGTCTTTATTGCTGATGAAGCTTTTGGTCTGGGTGATCACCTGGGGCCATTCCCCAGAGAACCCTCACCCCAGAGAAGAGGGTTATTAAATACTGGCTGGCCAGAGCCAGAAGAGTGGTCGAGAATGCATTTGGGATAATGGCGAGCCAGTTCCACAAGTTCCTTACAGCTATCAATATGGCGGAGTACAAACTTAATCACATAATTTTAGCATGTTGTATACTACATAACTTTTTAATAAAAAATGCTACAAATTATGTTGCCTCAGTTGGGCCTGAGGCTGGACTTCAAGAAAATCCTATGACGGCCCTGGAAGCTGGTCATACTGGCTTGCCCCCCCCAAAGCGCCCGTGATGTGTGACAAAAATATGTAGAATATTTTACGTGTAGGGGGGCCATTGCTATGCCAAACAATTTGTGAATCTTGGATTTAATAAAAAATATGTTTTTGAGATGAAATCATCTTGAATTTTATTTACTGCTTGTGTTTCTTTTAGCTGTCTCCTATGTACTCCTAGTGCACTTGTAGTGCCAAGTGGTTTTTCAAGTATTAAATAAACCCCATCGTCACTGTAAACACCAACTAAATACAAAAACTAGTACAGAGCATTGAAAGAAGAAGCCACACATTGTTGAGTAGAAGACCTTTTACTCCGTGCACATTCACATGTGCGTTATAAAAAAAAAAATTGAAACAACAACATATTTGCTTTATAAAATCTTACATTATTTTATTTATTTTTTAAATCGCATAAACAGGCATGTTTCAAACCATAACATAGACAACTCTGGAAGTTACAAAGTTCAGCGTACAAAAAATGCAGGCAATATCAGACATTATAGTATGTAAAAAATGTGTTGATCGTGCCTTCATCAGATGGGGTGATGTGACCCCTGTAAAAGACAAATTTTAAAAGTAGAACATTTTTGCAAAATTGTCAAAAACAAACAAAATGGTGGCATTTTGGGGTTCTCTCGATTCTTCCTAATATATCAATCATGTTCTTCATTTTTTGTTCGACATTTTTTGCCTTATGATGTCTATTTCCCGACTACACACCATGATGTCCTGTATTATAATTTGTGCACTTGCACTGGTAAAATGAGGAGATTGTTCTTCCACAACATGCTCATCACTTAACATAAAAAAAACACACCATGTATTATAAATATGCAGGCCTACATATATTACCTCAAGCTGTGGTCTCTCACACTGACCTGTTGTGGTGACAATTTCAAACACTTCATCCACCTCTCCTTCCTCCGCATCCTCAGGTTGGGGTTCTCTCTGGTCCCCTTCTTTAGGAGGTGTGGGGTTCCTGGTGTCCTTAGATGTCCAGAATCTTTGCTCCCCTACGAGAATGAAACAAAAGGTATACTTCGCACACAGATATTTGAGGCCAGAAATAGGATTTTGAAACATTGCTTGGAAGGGTGGTACAATTGTCTGTTTTGGCAGAGTTCCAAGCTGAAGTCATAATTTTTTCCCTTTACCAAATCTGGAATACTTACCTTTTTTGGACAAGTTTCACACATGGAGACACCCCAAGTATCCACTGGAGCACCTGTGTGGGACACCCTAAAATGGTTGTTCTGGTGTCCCACACTAGTGCTCCTGAGTCCAGATGTGTAAACAGCTGCTGAGTGTCATCTCCTTTACACTGAATCAAGTTTGCATTTCATTCTAGTTACAAACACATCTAGACAACAATGTTCTAAACTTCTTTTCATACAAATAGGCATGACCAAATGTAATTAACCATGTATCTGCCAAAAACATCATATTAGTGTGCGAACGAACAATGTTTACTAGGACCTATTACTGTGCCCACGAACCTGAAATTTGTCATTTTAAACTGTCCAACAGTAAAGAAAAGCACATGGAGCAACATGCAAGTAATAATAATAATAGGAACGCAGGACAAATACTTATTTTTTGCAAATATTTTCTTAATCCTCCTGTACTGATCATGCTCCCTCAGTTTTAGGTCTGACCAGCGTTTCCTCAGCTGCTTCTTGGAACGTCGTACCTCAAAATTCCTGTGCAGACTCCTCACAACTTTAGACATGATCTTGGCCTTTCTCACATTTGGGTTGGTGTACGGCCCATCCTTCCCATCATAGTCGGTCCTCCTCAAGATGTCCACCATCTCCACCATCTCTACAAAATACATATTTGAGGCCTTATATCTCCTCCTGGATCGGGATATTTCTGGCTCCGGGCTTTCCTTGTCATTAGTGGAATTATCAGCCACCTGATGTGTCTCCGCCATGTTTCTTCCACTGTGCCGAAAGTAAAGGGGCAGGGAATATACTAGAAAGAACGTCAGGGGTGGGCGGAGTTTTCACGCATGCGCATTGTATATAAAGCATAACGCTTGTGCGTAGTACTACGATCTGTGAGCGAAAGAAGTGCTGATCGAAAGAACGAAGGTAAGGTTTTAACTTGGGGCATCAGTGGCCTATACTGCTTCTAGATTGAGGCCTTTATCGGGATAAGAATATGAGAGTTTAGCCTGACATTAGTATTTCTCTGGTGTTTTGTCTTGCAAAAAAATTAATATGTTTAAAGGACCCTGCTTTCCTGGGTGAATTTCTGGATAGGTACAGAGATCTGCCCTGTTTGTGGCAAATTAAAAACTCACTCCCCAAAAACAAAGTAGCAAGGAAGGCAGCAATGGACAAAATGCTGGCATTTTTGAAGACCTACATCCCCGACGCTAACATGAAATTATTGAAAAGTAAACTTTGTGGCTTATGGGGCACATGCAAGAAGGAGTGGAATAAAGTCCTGGAGTCCCAGAAATCAGGAGCAGCAGCAGCGGATGTGTATGTACACAGTCTGTGGTACTACAGCAGGATGAGTTTTCTGGACAACCAGACTAAAGTGAGGCCATCACTTTCTACTCTTCCTTCCACCCCAGCTGAGGCTCCCAGGACCAATCTGGGCCTTCCAACCTGGAAGAAGAGGATGATCTCAGCTGGAGCCAGGTATAGTATTTTTATACATATTTATTGTCCTAAAATGTATGATGTTAACTAGATGTTATTATTGATAACAAATTAATGATTGAACAAAAAGTGTTTTACATATCATTAGACAGTAGTGGCCAAAAATGATTGGGACAAGAATAAAAAATGCTGGGGTCAGAATGATAGTCTTTTCTATTTATTAACATTCAATTGCTGAAAATTGTGTGTGATTGATAAACCAAAAACTAAAACTATGAACCTTTTTTATACACAGGAAGTCATCAGCCTGGATGAAGATGTGGAAGGTGGCAGCCAGGAGGAGGCGGGGGGAAGTGCCAGCCATGAGGTGGCGGGGGGAAGTGCCAGCAGGGAGGTGGCCGGGCCCAGTGTCAGCCAGGAGGTGGCTGGGCCCAGTTGCCTCACCCAATCACAGGTGCCTCCCCTTCGCCTTCAACAAAAAAAGCCCAGGAAGGGGAGTAACGTGGATGTGGCAGCACTCAGCCTCATTAAGGAGGATAGTGAGGCCCTGAGAGCCACCCCCAACGTTCATGAGGCCTATGCCTGCCTGGTGGATTACAAATTGCAGCTAATGGAGGAGGGCCAACGCCTCATCAGTGAGAGTATCATTTTCCAAACACTAAATAAGTGGTTGATGGGCCTACTAAATATGAATACCCACCTCCTGCCAAAAAAAGTCAAAAACGTGATGGTCTGGGTTCAGTCTGGTCTGACAGAAGACACAGGCTGTTATAGCACCACAGATTTGGGACATATATGTCCTCTTCTGATGTTCCTGATGTCTGGGAGTTCATGACAAGATTGTGCTCCCTATATGGACTCCTCAGGCTATCAATTTTATTTTCCAAAAATGTCATGTCTGCCCTGGGGTACAACGGCTTCAAAAATTCCAGCAGTTTATCCATTGTTGCCTTCCCTCTTTATTTTCTTTATGAGCCAGAATAAATGGTTAGTTTTATTTCAGGAAATACTTGCCTATGTGTTTTTCTTAAAATAGGACAGTTTGGTTGTGAGTAAGCAGGTACATTTCAAATTAACAAGGGACACCAACCAACCTCCTTGAGGTTTAAAAAATACAAGATAATAATGTTGTTGTGGTAACTTGACACACAAAAATTTTAAATGAAAAAATTATGGAGATCACTATGAAATATTTTTAAAATAATCCAAAAAAAAGGACATCTTGATTAAAATAAAATAAGAAAAAAAGATGACTATAGAAAATAATTCTAAACATTATTATGGAGATCTGGCTTTAAAAAATAAAAAGATTATTCAGGAGATCACGAGAAATAATAAATAAATACGTTTCTTAGAACTCTGTGTGAATATCAACAGCAAAACAACTTCATTATTCTAGTTTTATAAAGAACAAAACAATACGCTGCATAAAAAGATCCACAAATTTGCAGCGTGACGAATGTGCTATCTCCATTACGAACGCTAGTTTTAACAGACTGAGCGCTTCTGTCTTGTACTTGATTCTGAGCATGCTTACAGACGATTGCAATTCCCGATAGGAATTTTTCCTGTCACGAAAATTGAGATCCTGCTCTCAATCTTTTCTTGCCCGGAATTCTCACAGAAAAAGTGCGATGGAGCATACACACGGTCAGAATTTGTGACAAAAAGCTCACATCGCACTTTTCTCTTCGGGAATAGCGATCGTGTGTACGAGGCATTAGAAAGAAACGTCAGTTACCCAGGTTGGTCTTTTCTGGGTAATATGTGTTGTCTACCAAGATATATCATGAGAACTAATGCACTTGCATGTGATACTGAGAATAGGTTCAAACTCACAGCGGAAATGAAATCGTGCGAGTTCAGTCCCAACTTCAGGGGCAATGTCAGAGACATCTGTTTGGGTTTCTGCACAGATGCCTATTAAAATCGCACCCCAAAGTTACCAAAAGTAGTACAGAAACTACTTTTGGGAATCGGTGCGGTGCCGCAAATGTGGCGCGGTGCCATTGCTGACAATGGCCGCTGATTAGGCATGTCAAATCACATGCCAAATCACTGCAGTGTGAACCAGGGCTTAGGTTGGTAAGTATATAGTTATATAAAGAATAGCACTACCCCCAGAGGAACCACTGAACTGTTTTGTGATTTTCTTGGCACCTGCAAATGACACACCTTGCTCACCCAACACTTACTGACACACCTTGAGGTATTTTAGAGTATTTAATAGGTCAAGCATAGCCTAAAAGTAGAGCGGGTTAGCAAATGCACTTATGCAAATAATCAATAAGACAATTACAGACAGAGAGACCTAACTTGCTTCTGAGTCTCCGGACAAGTGCTCTGATTCAGTAAAAGTCAAATTCAAGTCAGACACAGACAGAAGTTGCTGTGATGTTTCTCTTTCAATCTTGCTGAGACAGCCCCTCTTTTCCTTCCTTACAAGTGATGGGAATGCTCTCTAGTACAGTCTTTCTAATCCAAAGTTACAATGGATTGATTACAAATAAAAAAGCTTTAAGGCAACTCCACTGGAGCAGAACCACATCACAGAACCAGGGAACAAGAAAAGTCAGTGGCCAAGAGGCCTCTCATCACAGAAGGCACTCTCTGAATATACAAGTTGATGCAGCTTCATAGATTGATAAGAATGAGAGGTATTTGTGAAGACTTTGGCTGTTATAACGTTGCACCTGCAGGGTTCAGAAGATAGTATTTTTTTATTTTTATGCAGGACTTGGTAGTGTAGGATGTAGAAGGTTAGAGACAGGTTGTCTCTCAGAGTCATTAAGTTGTTAAAAGAGAAGTATGGCATTTTCTTTTAGAATCATACTTACCTAGGTGGATGCACCATTGATCCAATGCTGCATCTGTCTCCCACTGGCTCTAAGGCTGAGGACTGAGCGATCAAACACCACCAATCATTTGGTTCTCAAAGTTTCCTGAGCAGAGAGCTGGTAAATGTCAGTCACTGCTGTCTGCTCTGCCCCCCCTCCTACGCTCACTGGAGTGATGGGCTTTGGAGGGGGCGGGAGCAGCCAGCTCAGGCTCTCAGAGGCCCGCTGAGAGGCTGAGCCGGTTGCAGGTCCAGGCACGTGAGTGGATCTCAACCATATAGTTTCAATCTCTTTTGAGCTTGGACTGGCTCTGTGTTGTCAGCCGATAGCAGACTTCAGCATTTTTTGGGAAAAATTTAGGCTTGCAGCGAGAATAGCTGGGGGAGGGATTTTGCTTGCAGGGGTACTCCCCAACCCCTGCAGTCTGCATTACATACTCCTAACCCCTTTGCACTACATACCTCTCTGATCCCTGTGTGCTACATACTTCTGAAATCTGCATGTTACATAAACATTGGAAATTTGTTAGGGAATAAAGGGGTTACTTATTTTGTACCGAATTGGGGTAACTACATATCTAAGGAAGTGGCAAAGCTATATATAAGTCCTTAGTTTGAAGAGGCATATCTCGGGAATGGCAGCAGCTGCTGCCACAACCGAAGTATCCATCTCTTCAGGTGGCGGTCTTGTAAACAATAGTGGTGGTCTCTGCGGTGGATTTGCAGCGAGATCACTGTTATCGACGACGGGAGAGGGCCCCCCTCCCGCCTCTCTTCCATGCCCTCCGCCACTTACTGGAGCCGTTGGCAGCGGAGGTGATCGGGTCCTTTCTCATACTGGATATGGATATGCGAGAGGGCAAGATGCCCCCCACCCGTCTCCATACCATAGCAGGGCGGAAACAACGTCAAAACGTCACTTCCGCCCATCCGTCTGAAAAGGCCGATTTATTTTGTAATTTTTAAATGACAAATTTATTATTATTTTTTTTTATTGCATTTTATTGTCTTTTTGACCCCAGATCTCATATTTAAGAGGTCATTCTTTTTTCTATTACAAGGGATGTTTACATTCCTTGTAATAGAAATAAAAGGGACCCAATTTTAATTTTTATTAAAAAACAGTGTAAAAATAAATAAAATCTAGTTAAATAATTAATAAAAACATATTTTTTTTAAAGTGCCCCATCCCGACGAGCTTGCACGCAGAAGTAGGGCCCGCATATGAAAACTGTGTTCAAACTACACATGCGAGGTATCACCGCGATCATTAGAGCGAGAGCAATAATTCCAACCCTAAACCTCCTCTGTAACTCAAAACATGCAACCTGTAGAATTTATTAAACGTCGCCTATGGAGATTTTTAAGGGTAAAAGTTTGACGCCATTCCACGAGCGGGCGCAATTTTGAAGCATGACATGTTAGGTTTCAATTTACTTGGCGTAATATTATCTTTCACAATATAAAAAAATTGGGCTAACTTTACTGTTGTCTTATTTTTTTTATTAAAAAAAAAAAAAAATTCTAAAAAAAAGTGCGCTTGTAAGACCGCTAAGCAAATACAGTGTGACAAAAAGTATTGCAATGACCACCATTTTATTCTCTAGGGTGTTAGAAAAAAAATATATAATGTTTGGGGGTTCCAAGTAATTTTCTAGCAAAAAAATGTGCTTTTAACGTGTAAACACCGAGTCTGAAAAGCAAGATTTTGGAAGGGCGTTATTCAACATAACACTATTTTTTAAAACAGATGGTCGATACAATCCATATTCGTGCATTTATTGGATATGTAGAGATTCTAAAAAAAATTAGCTAATTTAAGATGGGGATTCGTAGCCTTTTGCAAGAAAATCATTCAACAAAATAGATTTTGCCACATCCACTAATCATGAGGGAATGATATTCAGAATAGAGCAGTGGATGTTTTAGCATTGGTGAGAGCATTTTGTTTTGACCAGAAAGATTTGGCCAGAATTGCTTCAGGTACCCAGTTTGGTATCCAGTTAGTGGAATGTGAAAGTTGCAACAAGCTAGGAAATTATAGAGTAAAATTGTGTTTTAATAAGACTAATATTTTTGATTTAGAATGTGTAATGTAAAGTTGGCTTTAGTCAGGTTTGTTTACGTTGTTTGCTTTGTCTTGAGAATTTGCTCTGGTATTTTCGTTAGAATTCTTTTATTTTTAATAAAGTATAGATAAAAACTGAGCCAGTCAGCTGACACATAGATAGTTAAATCACTAGATATGTGCAATTTGTTTTGGAATTCGTTTTAAGATTAAAATTTGTCATATTCATTCATTCGGAAGCGAATGAATGAAAGACTTGACGAATGCACATGAAAACTAATTTTCAGAAAGGTCAAAAATCTGAAATAACGAAAATCCGAAAGAACGAAAAACAATTCAACCTACGAGTTTAACAAATCGATTACATTCGCTATTATTGTGTTTTTCGGATTATCTATTATTATTAAATTACTATTATAATAGTTTTATTATTATAAACTATTAAACTATACAGTATCTCACAAAAGTGAGCACACCTGTCAGGTCACCTGAGGCCAGGTGACAGCAGCAGTCCAGGACAACAAGGTATAGTCAGGATACAAGCAAAAGGTTGGGGCAATGAGCAGACAGGGATAGACAGGTGAACACGCCAATGGTCGGGGTATCAAGCAGACAGGGATAGTCAAAGAACACGCCATGGTTGGTAAAATCAGAATCAGACATAGAGCACATGGCAAGAAGCACACAGGAAGCTAACCACACAATATTGCTCAGGCCAGGCAGGCTAGGAGAGCACAGTGTTAAAAAATGTATCCTGTAGAGGCTAGAGTGGAGCCACACTGATGGGAATATTACTTAACCATGCAGGTGTGAGAATGCCGACCCTAAGGCTCATACACAGACCAGAGGTAAGCAGACAGACAGGGCATGAAAGTATTACTGCAGAATCATGACAACACCCCTCACATTTTTGTAAATATTTTATTATATCTTTTCATGTGACACTGAAGAAAATACACTTTGCTACAATGTAAAGTAGTGAGTACAGCTTTTATAACAGTGTAAATTTGCTGTCCCCTCACAATAATTTAACACACAGCCATTAATGTCTAAACTGCTGGCAACAAAAGTGAGTATACATCTAGGAGAAACTTTCCAAATTGGGCCCAATTAGCCATTTTACCTCCTCGTGTCATGTGACCCATTAGTGTTACAAGGTCTCAGGTGTAAATGGGGAGCAGGTGTGTTAAATTTGGTGTTATCGCTCTCACTCTTTCATACTGGTCACATGGCAAAGAACTCTGAGGACCTGAAAAAAAATTATTGTTGCTCTACATAAATGTGGCCTTGGCTGTAAGAAGATTGCCAAGACCTGACACTGACCTGCAGCACGGCGGCCAAGACCATACAGCTGTTTAACAGGACAGGTTCCACTCAGAACAGGCCTCGCCATGGTCGACCAAAGAAGTTGAGTGCACATGCTCAGCGTCCAATCCAGAGGTTGTCTTTGGGAAATAGACTTGTGAGTGCTGCCAGCATTGCTGCAGAGGTTGAAGGGGTAGGGGAGTCAGCCTGTCAGTACTCAGACCATACGCAGCACACTGCATCAAATTGGTCTGCAATGGCTGCCGTCCCAGAAGGAAGATGTTTCTAAAAGATAATGCACAAGAAAGCCTGCAAACAGTTTACTGAAGACAAGCAGACTAGGGACATTACTGGAACCATGTCCTGTGGTCTGATGAGACCAAAAACTTATTTGGTTTAGATGGTGTCAAGTGTGTGTGGCGGATACCAGGTGAGGAGTACAAAGAAAAGTGTGTCTTGTCTACAGTCAAGCATGGTGGCAGGAGTGTCATGGTCTGGGGCTGCAAGAGTGCTGCCGACACTGGGGAGCTATAGTTCATTGAGGGAACCATGCCAACATGTACTGTGACATACTGAAGCAGAGCATCCCCACCCTTCGGAGATCGGGCCGCAGGGCAGTATTCCAACATGATAACAACCCCAAACACACCTCCAAGACAACCACTGCCTTGCTGAGGGTAAAGATGATAGACTGGCCAAACATGTCTCCAGACCTAAACCCTATTGAGCATCTGTGGGGCATCCTCAAACGGAAAGTGGAGGAGCGCAAGGTCTCTAACATCCACCAGCTCTGTGAAGTCGTCATGGAGGAGTAGAAGAATACTTCAGTGGCAACCTGTGAAGCTCTGGTGAATTCCATGTCCAAGAGGGTTAAGGCAGTGCTGGAAAATAATGGTGGCCACACAAAATATTGAAACTTTGGCCCCAATTTGGACATTTTCACTTAGGGGGGTACTCACTTTTGTTGCCAGCGGCAATACTAATGGCTGTGTGTTGAGTTATTTTGAGGGGACAGCAAATTCTCAATGTTATACAAGCTGTACACTCACTACTTTATATTGTAGCAAAGCGTAATTTCTTTAGTGTCACATGAAAAGATATAAAATATTTCAAAAAATGTGAGGGGTGTACTCACGTTTGTGAGATACTGTGTATATATATATATATATATATATATATATATATATATATATATATATATATATATATATATATATATATTTCCCACTTTGTTTTATTAGGAAAAGTTAAAGATCAGTACACAATGTGTCACATAAAATGACATGTAGGCATGATGGGGTTTTATAATTTGCAAAAGAAATGTATGAAGAGAGCATCCCGCCTCATATATATTTGTATACTAGCTGAATACCCAGCGTTGCCCGGTCTTCCTATCTTAACCTTTTGGGGAGGAAAACCATAGTAATATAAATATACCCATCTTTTATATAAGGGTGTAGGTAAGGGTTAATTTAACTGTCATATTTTTTTTGGCATATAAGTAATATGTGTACCAGGTATTATTGAAATATCTCCAGGCGTACAGAAGTTATGTGGGAACATACATTTCCCATTGATTTGCATGGGACTTTAAACAAAAACCCCGACCCTCACAAATGGGGGTAGTTAAGGGATAAATTAACTATCCTATAGTTTAAGTGGACATATAAGTAACATGTGACCAAGTGTTATCGAAATATGTACAGCCGTTTGGAAGTTATGAAGTAACATGTATTTCCCATAGAGTTGAATGGGACTTTAAAGAAAAACCCCGACCATGGCAAATGGGGGTGGGTAAGGGTTAAACCACCTATCCTATGTTTGTTGCTGACATATAAGTAACATGTGTGATACATTTGCCTATATGTCTCAGTTTACTGCTCCCTGCTAGCCATATGGGTAGAGGTAGAAAGGAATTTCATGTGTGATTCATTCCTCTGACAGGTTATTGACGTGCTAATGTCCCCTCACTATTCTAAACGTTAATTGATCTATTGTGTTGTGTGAAGAAGATCTGTGTTTACCCTTAAAAGATGTGTATTGTATCATCAGGCTAAATGATTAGAGAAGTAGTATGTTAATTATTCTGATTGCTTCAGTGTATTAATTAACTCCACTGATGTCTTTATCTAAAGAAACGTGTCTGCATGGTCGGCTCCGACTTGTCTCCTATAATCTGTATGGGAAACCCCACTGTGTGAGGGGGGCGTTCCTAACAGGCTGTAACCACATATAAGCTGAGTTTTTGTGTCATTAAAGTGTCTTGTTCTAGCAATAAGCTTGGCATGTGTGGCTTTCTGGGCGATTCCAGGGATATCCCTCCTCGTGGAATATTGGGGTGATTTTCGTTATGGGAAGAAGGGAACGTTGACGGGGATATCATACCAATACCGTCACAACATGTGTGCCAAGTTTCACACATTGAGTTTTATATATATAGATAGATAGATAGATTTATGTTATCACCTCTACAGTAGCTGTGATTCCTGAGGAATGCAATGAGCTTAATCATTTGTCAGTTCCTAAGAGTTATTGTTCTTTATTGATCAAATTGTTGATAGCCATTCTCATTTATATACCTAAAGCTACATTATATCAAGCTCTTTTTGTAATTAGATCATTTGGACAGATGCCCTTTTAGTCAAATATGACATAAAATCTTTTCTCAGATTTTTCTGTTTATTCTCTGCTTTTGGTCTCTTCTCTTCTTGCTTCATCTCAAATTTATTTTCTTGATAAGCAGCATGAAGATTCAATAGTGAAGCATTGGAAGGCTTTTGGTGTGACTACATGATCCTTAAACACCTGTACGTCATCCATTGGACAAGTCAGGTTTTTGTTCACACAAGATATGGTTGCATCTACCACAGGTAAACTCCACTTCTTGGTGAATTCCTCCTCCATGGGATAAAGAATTTCAAACTTCTTTGGAGGAGAGAAGCGCTTGTCTGGAAGTAACCAGTCTGCATAAATTAGCTTCTTTAGCAACGGATGAACTGGGAAAGAGCATGAACGCTGCAGAGATTTTAATGAGCCTAGGGAGGAGACAGGTGGTTCAGATAACTCAGAGGGGGACAGCCTAAATGCAGTTCGTACTGCTTCAACATAACATTGCACCTGCGATCTTGGCATCTGGGACGCAGAAAAGGGCTCTTCTGATACCCCTGAGCCGTCGGACTCCTCATCCTGGTCCTCTGCAGATATTGCTTCCTCCTCCTCCTTAGATCTTTCTGAAAGAGGATCTAAAGCTGATGAAGGAGATCTGCTTCGCTTTTGGTCCTTTTGCGAGGACTTAGCGATTAGAGTCGCAATCTTTTCTTCTAATCTCTCCATAGCTGCCGCAAAAGTGTCCTCAGTGACATATGCAGGCCCAGGTGCCACTGGAGAATCTCCTGAAAGTGGCAATGGTTCCTCCTGTATAGGCAAATCAAGGCTTACTGGGGAGGAAGGTACCGAGCAGGCACGGGTAGAACCTCCTGTCTCCGGCGGTGTTGCCTTCTTGTTCTTAGCCCCTGAACCCTTTCTAAGGGAAGACATTTTCCAAAGCAACAAGCCGAGGTACCAAGATGCATATACTACTGTGCTCAGTTTAGCAATTTACATCAAGTATGCAACTTAAACACACAGTTTCATGTAGAGAGTAAGTGTCTCTCTTTGGTAATGCCCACCAACCACATGGAGCTTATGTGTCCCCAATAAACTGCTGCTGTGTCCTAAGGGAGAGCTGCTGGCTTTCTTGTTGCTTCTTTTATGGCCCCTATCTGGGTGCCATTTTTCAAAACTCGGCGTGCGTGTGCGCTTCCGTCACTTCCGCCTTCTCCCGATAAAGCACGCCCCCGACCTACATTATTGGGGCGGCTGCCTGGAGAACTTTCTCCATGCTTTTACTGGCGTTTTTGTCATGTTTCCAGGCGGAGAAGAGTGGTGCCGTGCAGAGCTCTGCAGCAGAAAGCGTGCTTGTGGGTCTGACACTTCTATGGAGGGAGGTGAGTAAGCTCAGCTCTTTACTCCCTCTAGTGGCCAAATTTGAGAAGACACCCCTCTAAAAATTCTTGGAAAAGGTCCTTAAGAAAAATCTTTGGCTCCTTTTTCCCTTACCTTTATCCCCGCTGCAGGTTTAACTGCTGATTTTACAGACAGTACCAATTTTCTCCCATCTCGGTGGGTTTTGTGTGCCAACCTTAAGGGGTATGGGTTCCTATTTAAAGGAGATCTCTTCCTTGGGCCTTGTAAAAGACTCTGACCAGGCCTTTTAGCTGCAATAGTGAAAGTGCTGGAACCTCAGAGCCCAGTCCTCCAAAGAGAGACATTACAGGCGATGCCTCATGCGTGAGGCCCGGATCTCATCCATTTTTGACGTAATACTTTAGAGTCCTGGATGGACCCGATGATCTAGCTTGTTTAGCCCCCAGAGGGTTCTTTAGTCGAGCTTCCCTTAGCACTTCTTTACACGTCCAATCCTTAGACACTGGTGAAAAAACTGATGGAAGGGGCTATATGGAGAAGAACTGTCTCTGATTGGTTGTGCCATTGTCCAATCACCGCTGGTGACCATACAACCCATTATGTAATGAATATGGCTCTGTGTCCGGTGGTGTACGATAAAGAAAAAGCAGTGGCTAGTAATTTGTTGGTTGTCCAATACCACTTTTGCAGGGGTTTTCCCACCACTCCCTGAAGAATTATTAGGCCCAGTAACTTCAAGATCTCCTCTTTGGTCACTGGTTCCCACTTTCTGCTCCTTGAAAACCTCTGATGTGTAGCAGCTTGCTCCTGGTACCGATTTGTCTCCGTAACAATTTATTCAATAACCCCATCGGCCAAAAAGAGTTGGAGGTATGCTAAAGGGTTGTCATCCTCAACATCCACTTTGGTACCAGGTGCAAACTAAGGTACAATTATTTTATTTAGTAATGTAATCCAATAGGCTTACAATGTATCAGTGTGTTTGTGCTTTATACATTTTGAATTTGTCGCCAGTTGGGTATTTTCTACCCGAAATTTAACATTTGTATGGCCCCACCAAAGGGGGCCATTGAAAGTTGCCAATCCCAGTATTGATATAACAAGAAAGCAGATATCCCCAAAATCGGAGTTAGGGACTTTAAAGGCAACAAAAAATTATGTATTATTTAATATGGTTCACATTATTTTTTGTTGCCTTTAACCACTTCCTTACTAGGCCTTTTCTGGCACTCCTCTCCTACATGCAAAAATAATATTTTTTTTGCTAGAAAATTACTCAGAACCCCCAAACACAATATATATTTTTTTTTATCAGACACCCTAGGGAATAAAATGGCGGTCATTGCAACTTTTTATCTTGCACAGTATTTGCACAATAATTTTTCAAGCGCCTTTTTTTTGGAGAAAAAAAAACAGTTTTACGAATTAAAAAATAACAAAACATTAAAGTTAGCCCAATTGTTTTTGCATTATGTGAAAGATTAAGTTATGCTGAGTAAATAGATACCTGAGTGATTGTTTAGGCCACGATGGTGGGGTGAGGCCAGATTGGTAACCTGGCTTTTGGGTAATGTCACCCACAGTGGTTGGTAAACTGCTATTTGGTTGGTATAAGATGTTGCTGCTTGAATCTTTTTTCAATCACTTATTTTTATTCAAAAATTTGCGCTTGTGATACACTTTGTGCATTTAATCAAATACAAAATGCAGTACATATTTTTTTAACAAAAAGATGTTTATTGATGTATAAACAGAGTATATATACAGTTGCCAGACATTGGTTATACATAGATCAGCAGTAAATGCAATTTATAAACCTGAAAGCAAGTTAAAACAACACATAAGGTGAACGTCCATGTGTGAGCGCGTACTCCCTGTGTCTAAATTGACAAGGAAAGAAAATGTTACATAGCTGGAGATAAAGAAAAAGTTTTTTAGAAGGAGGGAGACGGAGTACAGATCTCAGATTTCAATAAATTCACCAACAGTTGTATACCCCAAGTAACCCCCAGGACCCCCCCCCATACCAAAACACACATGTTGGGGGCAATAGCAATAACACTCATTCTACACTTGATACGGATATAAGTTTCCCTAACAGGGCAAAAGGAGGAAGACCTCCACCACTGCACCATGAGGTGTGTATTCAGGGGGAAAGAAGGATGGGGTGGGGTGGAGGTGGGGGGGGGAGAGAGGCCTCCATTACCGGATCCAAGGATCTTCATGGCTCCTGCCACCGCCCCCATGTGACCCAACGTGGCTCCCAGTGCAACCAGCCCCAAGACCCAGGAACGTAGGGGAAATGAAGGGGGAGGAAAGGTGTGACCAGGCCATCCCGAGACGCCTTCCAGCTAGTCTAGCTGCAACTTTTCTGCCTTTACCCAGGCCGCCCAAACCTTTTCGAACTTCCCGGGGCAGTTGCGACCCATATATGTGAGTTTATACAGCGGAAGGGCCGCATTGATCAGTGCCCTCCACTGCTGCACCGAAGGGGGAGAGGCCTCCCTCCACTTTAAGAGAATTGCTTTCCTGGCATAGAAAGCAGCGAAGAAGATGAACAATTTCTTTGACTGGGTGCCCGGCAGTGTATCAACTATACCTAAGAGCAGTGGCAGGGGTTCACAGGGTACATTTATCTTACTGACTGATTGAATCACACTCACCACCCCCTGCCAATATGCTTTCATTGCTGGGCATGACCAGACCACATGGAAAAAGGATCCCTCCTGTTCTCCACATCTTGGGCAGGTGGGGCTCCGCTGCGGGTATATTTTTGCCAGGCGCTGGGGGGAGTAATAAGCCCTATGCAAGAATTTCAGTTGGATAAATCTATCCCTGGCTGACACCACCAGGGTAAGATACTGTTGTATCCCTTCTTCCCAGTCATCATCAGCCAGTGTTGGAATGTCCCCCTGCCACACCGAGTATAGCTGAGAGACCTTGGAGGTGTCCAGGCCTATCAGTAGTGAGTACAAGGCGGACAAGGGTTTAGTCTCGTCCTCCGCCCTCAGCAAGCGTTCCACCCCTGTAGTCTCCAGAACCACCAGGTCAGGAAATTGCGATTTAAAAGCATGACGCAGCTGAAGAAACCGAAAGAACATCGGGTTTGTGAGTCCCTTCCTCTGCTTCAATTCATCAAAGGTGAGTAGCCTACCTGACGGGGCTATGTCCACTAGCGTCTTTACCTCAAAGCGAGCCCATAGGGCCGGGTCAGGTATGGTGTGGAAATGTATTAGTCGCGGGTTCCCCCATAGCGGAGTACGCGGAGAATAACGACCTGGGCCCTGAACCTTGGTCCTAACTACATCCCATACCCGCAGGGTAGTCTTCATAGAAGGTGTGACAGACGGGCTGGACCTAGGTCCCCTATAAATCAGATTACGAAGTTCGGAGTAGGATCCCAGAAGCGCAGCCTCCAGAGTAGCAGCCGGGTTGGCCGGTTCCTCCGAAAGCCACCACCTGAGTGTGACAAGGACCGCCGCCCAATAGTACTTCTGGAAGCATGGCAAAGCCAGACCGCCAAGAGTGACCGGCAACTGTAGGGTGGACCTGGCTATTCTAGGAGTGCCTCCATTCCAAATGAAGGAAGTGATCACGGCATCCAGTTTCTTGAAAAATGTGTTGGGAATAGGGACGGGGGTCTGTCTAAAAATATACAAAAACTTCGGCAAGACAGTCATCTTGACCAGATTAACCCTCCCAACCGGGGTAAGGGGTAGTGTCTTCCAAGCAGCGCACCTCTGAGTCAGGAGGGACAGGACCGGGGTCAAGTTGAGGGGGATAAACTGTCTTAGGTCCCTGTGGATCTCCACCCCCAGATATCTGAATTGCAATACCTGTCTCAAGGGGGTGCCCGCCGTGACCGCCGCCTGAGGAGACATTAGGGCGAAAACGACCGACTTCCCCCAGTTAATGCGAACGCCGGAAAACCTGCCAAAAGTGTCAATAAGCGCGAGTGCCGCTCCAAGGGAGACTGCAGGGTCCCTTAGATATAACAGTGTATCGTCCGCGTAAAGAGATATTTTTTCGTGGATCGGGCCCACAGGAATACCGCGCACCGCCGGGGAGGAGCGAAGGAGGATCGCCATAGGCTCTATAGCCAGAGCGAAGAGGCCGGGGGATAGGGGGCAACCCTGCCTTGTACCCCTGTTTAGGCAAAATGGTTGGGAGAGAACCGACCCGGTACGGACCCTAGCAGTGGGCGCCCTATAGAGGGCCTGCACCCATGATACAAACCTGGGACCAAAGCCGAACCGACGCAGGACCTCCCATAGATACGGCCACTCTACTGAATCAAAAGCTTTTTCCGCATCCAGGGAGGCCACAACGTCGGACTCGGCCAGGGCCCCTTGAGCACCCAAAACCGTGTGCAACCTACGGAGGTTTATATCCGTGCCCTTTCCAGGCATGAAGCCGGTCTGGTCCTCATGCACCAACGTCAAAATAACCGAATTAAGACGCCTGGCCAGAACCTTAGTGAGGATTTTAGCATCCGCATTCAAAAGCGAGATAGGCCTGTATGAGGCACACAACTCGGGGTCCTTGCCCGGCTTAGGGATCACTACGATGACGGCCTCCGCCATAGAAGGAGGGAGACTGCCATCTTTGAGAGACGCGACCACCATAGCCTGAAGCCTCGGGGCCAGCAACTCCCCGTGCTCCTTATAAAATTCGGGGGGAAGGCCATCCACCCCAGGTGTTTTCCCCGCCTGTAACTCCCCCAAAGCCTGCTGCACCTCCTCAAGGGTTATTCCACTGTCCAGGTGGGTACGGGCCTCATCCGAAAGGCTCGGAAAGGTTAGTTGTCCCAGAAAGGAGTCCAGCTCCTCTCCAGTGTAGTCAACCCTGGACGAGTATAGCGCCTCGTAATAGGAAGCAAAGCATGCGTTGATGGCCACCGGGTCTACCTCAACCAGTCCGTTATTATTTTGAATCCTAGCTATGGCAGTAACGGGCTGCTGCTCCCTAGCCAACCAGGCCAAGAGGCGCCCCGTCTTCTCCCCCTGCTCAAAGATGCGCTGCGTTTGGGCCAATTGTCTCTTCCCCGCCTTGGCCACCCTAAGAAGCATAGCCTCCCGGTAGGCTGACTGCATGTCCACATATGTGACTGGGTTCTGGGTCGCTACATATTGGGCCTCTAAGTCTTGGGCTTTAGCCTCAGCTTCCTCCAAACAGATAGTGGCGGCCCTACGCTCCCGAGAGATAATAGTCTGATAACACCCCCGTGTAAATGCTTTGAATGCATCCCACCTGTTGCCCTCCGTCGTGGAATCCTCATTGTCACCCCAAAACTCAGAGATGCGTCTGGGGATCTCTGCCGCCACTCTCTCATCCGAGATCCAGTAGCGAGAAAGTCGCCACAGTCTCTCCGATGGGGGCGTTAGGGTCTGTATTGTTAGGAGCACGGGCGAGTGGTCCGAGATACCTCTGGGGAGTATCTGCACCTCCCTGACCCTCGAGAGCATTCCCCCACTGGCATATATTAGATCTATCCTAGACATAGCTCTATAGGAGGTGGAGTGGCAAGTATAGGCTTTAACATCCGGGAACTTCCAGCGCCAAACATCAGTAAAACCGTACAAGGAGGCCCATCGCCGCAGGGGAGAGTCAACGGTAACATCCGAGGACAACCTATCCATGGATGGGCTTGGGACCATGTTGAAATCCCCTGCAATGATGATATTCTCCGTAGGATACGTGGCCAATATAGGAATCAGGGATTTCAGGAAGGACATTGTAGCCGGTGGCGGTATATAGATACCCAGAATTAGCATTTCAACCGTGTCCACCACCGCATGCAGGAGCACGTATTTACCCTCAGGGTCAGTCTTAACGTCTAGCAGGGAGTAGGACAGGGACTTGTGGATCAATACGCTAACCCCCCTAGCATAGTTGGAGTAGGTGGCATGGTACGAGTGACCCACCCATTGCTTTCTCAAGCCTAGAATCTTCCTTCCCATCAGGTGAGTCTCCTGTAGGAGGCATATATGGGGGGAGTATTTCTTGAGGTAGGCCATAACCAATGATCTTTTTATTTTGTCATTTAGCCCGCGGACATTCCACGAGACTAGCCTAATGGGAGCCATTGGGGTAGATGGGATAATAATATTGGAGCCAGCGTGGGAGAGGGTACCCCTCCGACCACACATAAACCGTCACCTCAAGAGCATTGGGCGCCCCGCCTAAGCGCTCCAAGGAGGCCGAGCTAGGCACCCAAGGCATATTACTGCATGTATTAGTCTGACAAACAAATTGGCAACTCATAAAGACATCAAATAATAAGGAAAAAAACATGAAAACATAACCAAACCGCCCCTCCCCCCCACCCCGCACATCCGGAAAAAAGACCGGAGTGCATAAACCCCAAACCAACCCCATCAAACAGTAGGAAGGTCTCCTATGGGAGCAACTGGCAAGGCGACCAATCCAGAGGTACCAGAAGAGCAATCACCCGGCTCAGCAGCAACCTCGGAAGAGGATACCGCTCCCAGACCCATACAGAGCACTGGATAACATTGGATCCACCCATAGCATAGTAGTTGGAATATGATCAACTTAAACGAATGTAAAACATAATAAATTAAAGGCACAAAACGGTTCTCCTAGTCTACACTAGGGGCACATACTTAAACATTGTAACGTTACAACCCATGTCCCGGTCAGCATCAGCTCGGAAGAGCCCCACCGAGCCCCCCCGCCCCCCAACCGTACCCACCCCCGAGCTGTCCTGGGTCCCCCATCCTCTAATGCTCCTCCAACAACCTGAGGTCCAGCAGGCCGGCACCAACAGTGCCAAGTGTGTTACCCATGGAGGGTCATGCGAGGGAACAGGCAATGGACAGGGGGGGGGGAATCGGCGGGGGCCCCCGGCCACGCACGCCATACAGGCACAACTCTATCCCCCATTCCACGTGGCAAGTAGCGAAGAGAGCAACGTTCAAGTGCAGCCACTTTTAAGGGGAAAAATCAAAATAAGAGGGGGAAGGGAGCAGGGTGGGGATCACATCCCAAAACAGCACACAGTTACCGATGCCGGGGCAGGGTGTCCAGCCAGTGAGAAGCTTCTTCCGGCGAAGTAAAGTAGCGGGTGGACTCGCCATCAATGACCCTCAAGCGAGCCGGGAACAGCATACTGTATTTCAGGCCTTTAGCACGGAGCTGCACCTTGACATGGTCGAATGTCCTGCGAAGCCTCTGGGTGTCCAAGGAGTAGTCCGGGAACATCATCAGCCGCGTGTTTTCAAAGCGGAGTTCTCCCACTCTCCTGGCCTCTCTCAGCGCCAGATCCCTGTCGCGGAAGTTGAGCAGACGGAAAATAAAGGTGCGCGGGGGGGCCCCAGGCACGGCGCGGCCCGGTGGCATCCTGTGGGCCCTCTCAGCCACGAAGTGCGGGGAAAATTGGGCCTGTGGCAGCAAATTCCTGAGCAGAGTTTCAGTGAACGCCGTCGGGTCTTGGCCCTCCGCCCCCTCCGGGAGACCCACCACACGGAGATTATTTCTCCTGCTGCGGTTCTCGCTGTCTTCTGCCCGCGACTCTAGGGCTTTCACTCTCACCTGGAGAGTATGTATGGAGGCACGGTGATCACGGATGGAGTCCTCCGAGTCCCCGACCCGCCGCTCTGCCTCCCCCAGCCGCTCCCGTATGCCATCCAGGTCCCTCCGCAGGAGCCCGAGGTCCAGCTGCAGGGTGTCAATCTTACCCGTGAGGGTAGTCTGGCAGCCTTGTATCGCCAGCATGAGCGCCTGGAAGCGGTCTTCCTCCGATGCATTCGCCGGGGGAGGCGCCGTCTGGGATGCCATGTGCGCGCGGCCTACAGGAGTCAGCGGCAGTTTCGGCTGGGGACTTGCTTTAGTCGTGGAGCCTCCTTTCCGTCCTGAGCCGGTCTTGCCCTTACGCATACCCGAGTGCCTCCAGCTTCAATCAGGGTAAAAGGTAGTGGTGGATCCCCGGAATAACGGGTAAACGGGTCTTGATGAGCGGAGCTCCTCTAGCACACGTCCGTCTAGGTCGCCATCTTGGCCACGCCCCCATGCAGTACATATTTAATAGATAAAAGAACATATCAAACTCTAATTCCCCAACGTACTACCTTTTCTTTAACTATATACCTTTTGTGCATTATTTCTGTTGTCCTCCCTCCCTTTCCACATCACCTTATCTTTATCTTTTAATTCTACGTCTCGTGTATTTTTCCCTATTCTCTTCCTACTTAAGCCTAGTGTGTATATTTTTCCTCCTTCTGTCTTATTTCTTTATTTGATTTTGTGCTTTTTTTTTTTTCCCCCTCTTCTTTTCTTCCCTCCTCCCCGCTCCTCTCCCTCTTCCCCCTCTCTTCATCCCCTCCTGACTCCCTATCTCCGTAGTCTATCCGTTACCAACTGTGGCGGCGCAAGTCTGGCATCATCCAACCATGGTTGCCATATATGGTCGAATTTACCGGTTTTCCCCCTGCGGCTATATGTTAATCTTTCTCTAAGGAGTAGAGAGTTCACATATAGAATACACTGCCTTCCCGTAGGTACCTTTGGTGCCATCCAGTGTCGTGCTATAAGTTTTCTTGCTAAGTATAGTACTCTAGTTAACATTAAATAGATTCCCTTTGGGAATGTTTCAACGTCTATGGCCCCCAGTATGTATACCAGGGGAGCCAGAGGGATAGATACCCGTGCCAATCTACTTATGCACTAGGAGAGCTCCTCCCAATACCAGTGTAATTTTGGGCATCTCCATATCAGATGTATAAAATCTCCCTGATGTACTTTACACTTCGGGCATAACGGGGAATCTCTTCCCCCCCACCTATGCAACTGCTCTGGTGTTCTATATGCTCTGTGCAGAATAAATAATTGTGACAGTCTGTGAGACGCCGATATCGATACTACGGGAATGGATTCTATGGTCTTGTCCCAAAGATTTTCATCTATATCCCCTATGTCTTCAGCCCATTTGCAGGGATGTATGGTCCTGGACCCTAGATAGCAGTTCCATGTAAATTTTTGATATTAATCCTTTCCGGTCCTCTATTTCGAGTACTACCTTAATCAGGGGAGCTACCGATATTACTAGGGATTGTGTTTTTTGTTGTGCCTGCAGCGCATGTCGGAGTTGGAGGTATTGATAAAACCCCTTTGGGTTTAGCTGAAATTCACGGCACAGCTGTTCATACGTTTTCAATACCTCCCCCTCATACAACTTCGCAAAGAAATATATCCCTTTCTCTTTCCATAGGGTGAATCCCCTTAATTCCTGTATTTCCGGATATCTTGGGTTATGCCATATCGGGGTAAAGGGCAATGGGCCTATTATACCCAGGGCTTTCCTGGCCTCCCCCATACCCTTTTAAGGAGGATACCTGTCGGCGCAGAATGTTGTATGCTAGGGAGATCCATTTCCAGATGAGATGCTGCCTCCAATGTAGGGGCGCATGTAGCCGCCAGGTTACATATATAGTCCTCACTCTTAGAGTAGAGCACCTTCACCCATGCTATAAACTTATTCCCAAGTCCGAATCTTGCCAAAATCTCCAGGAGGTAAGGCCACTCCACGCTATCAAACGCCTTAGCGGCGTCCAGCGACAGGATGGCCCTACCTCCTGGGTTGTCCACCGGCATCTGTAGATATTATCCGCCGTGGAACGAGATGGTATGAAGCCAGATTGGCCCCTATGGATCAGCTTTCCTATCACCCGTGATAACCTCGTGGCCAAAATTTTGGCCAGGAGCTTAACATCTGCATTTAGCAAAGAGATTGGGCGATAGGAGTCCAGCAAGAGTTTATCCTTCCCTGGTTTTAACAGGACTATAATTATCGCTTCCTGCATGCTATCTGGTAGGGTGCCTGTTTCAATTACTTCCTGCAGAGTCTGTAGCAGAGGCGGCAGAAGCATCTCTCCATACTGGGAGTATACCTCTGCCGGTATGCCATCCGGTCCTGGAGACTTATGATGTGGGGCCTCATGCAGAGCGTCCAACTCTAACAGAGTGATGGGGGAGTTTAACATTTCCCTATCAGCTTCAGACAGCTATGGAAAGGTGCATAATTGCAAAAAACAAGCCATATCTGATGGACTATATCTAGCTTTAGAAGAGTATAAGTCCCTATAGAATTGTTGAAAATCTTTTAGGATATCAGTCCCTAGGGTATGCAACTCCCCAGTTTTCGCCTTTATTGCTGTAATATTTGATGATTCCTGCTGCCCCCTGACTATAATGCCGCGTACACACGGACGTTTTTTGTGATGAAATAAAACAACGTTTTTCATCATGAAAAAACGCGACGATTTTCTAACTTCATCATAAAAAACGATGTTGCCCACACACCATCGTTTTCTGAAAATGCTCTAGCAAAGCACGGTTACGTACAACACGTACGACGGCACTCTGTTCCATTCAAGCTCCCGTCTCATAACTTGCTTCTGAGCATGCGCAGGTTTAAAACGTCGTTTTAGCCCACACACAATCATTTTTTATGACACAAAAAACGACATTTTGAAAAACGACCTAAAAAATTGAAGCATGTTCGAATTTTTTTTTGGTCGTTTTTTAGAAGACAAAAAACGATGTGAAGCCCACACACGATCATTTTAAATTACGTTTATAAAAACGTTGTTTTATTTCATCACAAAAAACGACCGTGTGTATGCGGCATAAGGGCAAGGAGACGACCCGTATTTTCCCCTTCCTCTAAGTAACTTTGCTGTTGGAAATATCTACTCTTCTCTGCTGCAGTCAATAAAACGGAATTATAGAGGGATTGTGCCTCTCTCCAAGAATCATGTTTAGCTTGAGAGGGGTCTTCCACCAGGGCTTGTTCCCTAGCTTTCAACTCATCTCGTACCTTTTTTTCCCATTCCCTGGAGCGGGTTTTAATACCCGAGATCTGTTTGATCAGGCAACCCCTCAAAAATGCTTTAAGTGCATCCCATACTATCACTGCGCTAGCGGATACCCTATTAAAGTAAAGAATCTCCAGTATTGCATCCCCTGTTCCATCTGTAGGTGGCAATAGGGTCAGCCAATATGGGTTCACTTTCCAGGGCATATGGTCCGATGTCATTGTGACATCGAGCCGTACCCAAAATGGCGAATGATCGGATAATAAACAAGGCTCATAGGCCGAGTCCACTACTCGCTGCATTAACATCTCATTCCCCAAACCTAGGTCAATACGGGAGAGTCCGTCATGTGTGGCAGAATGACATGAGTAGCATCTCTCATCCACGTGTCTCTCACGCCAGACATCATGGAGTCCTATTTCCAAGAGCAGTGAGGCAAAAGCCTTCTGCCCCACCACCCTAGATAAAAAGGTTATTCTATCCAACCCTCTATCCAATGTATTATTAAAATCCCCTAACGTTAATACCGGTGCGTCTGGGGATAGTGCCATGAATTGCGCCAGTTTCCAAAGTGGTGCTGCCGTAAACGGTGGGGGGACATATATTGAGGCAAGAATACACACAAGACAATTAATTTTACATAATAAAAAAACATATCTACTCTCTTTATCTATCTGTTGTTGAAGACACTCAAAAGTTACATTAACAGAGACCATCACACTTACTCCTCTGGAGTAAGATGTATGTGTGGAATGGTATTGCACTGGATATTTCCGCGACTTCAATAGATACACTGTATCAGGCCGCATGTGTGTTTCCTGCAGACAAATTACCTGGGGTTTCATTTTATCAAAATATATAAATATTGCATTTCTTTTGACCTTATCCCCCAGACCCCTCACATTCCATGTCATCAACATTATGCCCTTATTATTCCTTTTAGCCATTACCCCTGGCAAAGAACCGTTCTATATAAACCAGAGAATATATGAGTAAAAAATAAACTTTAAAATACACATTCCCACAAAATTTACAACCTTTCCCTCTACTCCAGTGTAATAATAATATCTTGTGTTCCCCCCTTATTCCAGTGCTTATTTGTGACATGGCTCATCTCATCTAGTAAGCCTAAATGGCCTAAATAGTAAGATTTGTATTTATACCTTATACCAATAGATATTTGTGGTGTGGCTCCCCCTTCCCTCCCCAGCCCATCCTCCCTCCCTCCCCAGCCCATCCTCCCTCCCTCCCATCCCTCCTCCTGAAGCCCCCCCCTGCCCAACTGGGCCTACCCTAAGGGCTGTAACCGCTTCACTCCACCCATCCCTTCTCTCTGACATTCATCCCTGGAACCCTATTCTAGGGCTCCCTCTCCCCCCTCCTTCTTTAGTACTATCATAGTGCTCCCACACCCAAATCTACCCTTCCCTTCAGGGCTCCCTCCTTCTATTGGTGTCAATTTCATTTTCTGTTCTCTTTTCTCCTTTTCCTTTCCTTCCCAGTGCTATCTATTGTGCTTATGTTTTACTTCCCCCCTCCCCCTTCTTCCCCTTAATTGTGTTATTCCCCCCCAAAAAAAGGGGGTCCCAAGAGGGGTAGTCCTCTTAGTCTCTTATCTTCTGGTATTTAAGTTCTAGGTCGTATGCCATCCGCTGTGGCTACTCGCAAATGAGCAGGGTATAACAATGCATATGTCATCTTGTGTTGCTGGAGGATTCGCTTAATTGGTCTAAAAGCCGCTCTTTGTCTCTGAAGGTCTGGTGAAAAATCCTGATATAGTGAAATTTCATTACTTTCCGAAGTAAGGTTGCTTTGTCACTATAGTTGAGCAATTTCATAAGCAGCGGTCTCGGGTACTCACTTGCCTGTCGGGTTTAGTGGGGACTCGGTGGGCTCTTTCAATACAAAAGAATGGTGAGAATGATGCAGCCCCAAATTCCTCCCTGAGCCATCCTTCCAGAAAAGCTACCGGATCAGCTCCCTCACTCCGTTCAGGCATGCCTATTATTCTTACATTACATCTTTGGTTTCTGTTCTCTAACTCATCAATTTTTGCAGCCTGGTTATCTATTTGTTTCTTCAATCCCAGAACTTCTTGTCTAAGTGGCAATAGAATATCCTCAGCTGCACTTACTCTCTCCTCCAAAGCGGCGGTTCTTTCTTCTGCCTCTATCAACCTTCCCCCCATTGAGACTAGTTCTTCTTTAATACTTTTCAGCTGTAGATCCATACCAGTTACCATTTCCTTACATGCGTTTATAGCAAGGAAAAGATCCCTGAATGTAGGTTCACCTTCACTTCCTGCAGAACCGCCCTCCATGCTTACCCCGGCTAGGTCAGGGGATCTTGTTGTAATAGTTATAATGCTAGATTTTACTGCCCCCTTGGTATTCCCTTTCTTTACACTTGATATCGCTGTCAGACTTACTGGTACTTGAGCACTACCTTGACTTTTTCTCACCGCCGAGGATCCCGCTTGGGCCGGCTGCTGAAGCTTTGCAGGTGATAAGGTGGTTCGGGCAAAACGCTCAAGCTTTGCTGCTGCTGCCTTTGCCTGGTTTGCTTGGTTCTTTGCTGCACGTGTGACCAGGGCTCCTTCCTGAAACGACTGATGCTGCCTACACTATTCCTCACCTCCTTGTTTCCCGGGCATAATAAGCGAAGGAGAGAGAGAAAAAGCGGGGAGGAGAGAGCCAAAAAAAAATAAGTTTTTATAAAGGGGAAGTATTGTTTCTTTCCTTTTTTCCTAGTGCCAGTTGATTCACAGATCTCTGGACTGTCTTATTTTGTTTCTCGGCCGCAAAATACTTTCTCGCCTTCCAGCCAGGGGGTTACCCAGTCCGTTCCACAGAGCACCGATGTTCTTACTGCTGCTAAGATTGTCCCATAGACCCGCTCCTTGTCGGTCTGTCCCACTAATATTTGGGGCTGGTTATATATCTTAATTATGCAGTCTGGAGTTAGCAGTTATTTAGGAGGAGGGTAGATGTTTAACATGGTACTGGGGTCCCTATAGATTTATCAGTCAGCTCTCAACTTTCAGCTGTCAGCTCCTGGCCCCTTGTCGGATAACAGAGAGATAGTCCTCGTGATCTCGCGGGGTTAATTCACCGACTCACGGTTTATTTTACAGTCAAAAAACTGTCAAAATATCCGGGCTGTCCCCCCTGTTCCTTGGGGCTGATTCTGCTTCTGTTGCCCAGTATATTAATGGCAGCTCAGTAAGTTCATTCCTTATTAAATTTGTAAATAATAGGGAGCAGTATTACCTCAATCCAATGGTACCGACTGGTCCAGCTGTCTCCTCTCTCCTTTGCGGGGGGGTCTGTGTGCCAACTCCCAATGCCTCCAGCTCCGGCTCACCTCCCCAGCTCTCGGATCCTGCTACAGAGAGACACAGTGGTAAAATCTCGCAAGATCTCAGGCGGCTCCGTGGCTTCGGGTGTCCCCGTACACGGTGCTCCATTCAATTGAGTCCACCCCTGGGCTCCTCCGGTCCCAGATCCTCTCCCCGCTCCAGCGCCCAATGGCTGAATGCAGAGCACACACCGCGAGACCTCCCAACAGCATCCTCCAATGCCCGGCACCCACGAGCCTCCGGGCTCCAGCCAGCCGGGACCAACAGCAGCACCAGCTCCGCACAGCACGGACCGCACCAGGTAGGGACTATATTAAAGTTTGTGCGCTAGACTTGGACATTCTGAGTCACGGATGAAATAGCACTGCTCTAAGGTTCATTAAAAGTGCATTAAGATGGCACATTCTGGGGGTAGGAATCCGAGTTTGGGTGTATATCTCTGCGTAATTTTCGGCCAGGTAGGGGGGGGGGGGAGGTGGAGGACCTCACACACTCACACCAGCGCTCTCACTCCCTCCTGCATCCGGCCACGCCACTGTTTGAATCTTAGTGACTAAAATTGTTTTAAACTCAATAAAAGGGGCAGCGGCTTAAACTTTCCACAATCCTTGTTGTGCATTTTATTTAGGCATGTTCTTATGGTATGATGGGTGTTTATGGGGTGTACAATCCCATGAGAAAGGCTTGGCGGTTCCAGGCAGTTGAAGGAAGAAATATACTGAAAAGTGATCTGACCACAACTGGGATTCAAAGTGAGCCTATGGTTTCCAACTAAGAACACAATGTAAGGTTAAGTATTCTACTGTACATAAAATGTGTAGAGGAATAACAAATACAGTCCCTGGCTGTGGGGTGAAGGATTCGCCATAAGTATAGAAACTTGATGTATGCATTAGCCAAAGTAAATCGTTTATTGTAGATCTTACATTTAAGAAAAATAATCTGTTCTCAAGGTTCACTAATTCTTGTACATCAGAAAGTGGGAGAGAGGGCTGAAACCCTATCACTAGATAGCATCGAACTTATACTGACTTTGTTATATCGTAAACATTATGTAATTTGCATCTGGATCCACAGACGAAATTGCTGGCCTACTAGACCTCTGTTAGTCACCTTTTCACTGTTTTGCTTTTTAGTGTATTAATTTCCTTTTGCCTAGCTTTGTTCTTCCTTGCACCCTCCCTTACCTTGGTAACCCCTTCTAAGTTAAGAAATTGGGGTGGACTGAGGGAGATGTCCAGCTACAGTTGTGGGTTTGGCCTTGAGCTGCCACTCACGCATGGCCACAAAGTGACTGTACATGCATACGTTACATCTTTCGGCCACGTCAGATTGCACATACAGTAGTATCCCGATGGCACCGCCTAACCATGTCCACCCTAGACTGATCCAGTCACCCTGTTACTTTCTGTAAAATCCAGTTGGGTTATATTGTCCCCTACAGGAAGATTAGGCCATGAAAAAAAACTGAACACTTATTCAACCAACCCCTGAATAATCCCTCTTTATCCTGGATGCCTCAGTTTTGTGGTAAAGCAGTAAAAAAACCAAAAAAAAACATAAAAAGGTACAGTTCACATACAATGTACTGCTGCAGTTTCCTTTCTGCCAGCTGTCGAATATAACTGCGGTAGGGGGCGGTGTGGTGTGTGATTCAGCGCACACATGGTTCTATTTATTTTCGCCCCTCATCTGCGTTTTACACGGCATGTTTGAATACAGCCTAAATTGGAACACAGCAGGGGCGGAACCTGTCTTGTCCATTGAGGGACACAGAAATACAAATAGAGTCAGGAGAACCAGAAGCAGTACAGCTGAGTGGTTAGCAATGTAGCAACAACTGCTAACAGGCCAAAAAGGAACTGAAGACTGCCTATAGGCTGCTTAACCACTTAAGACCCGGACCATTATGCAGGTTAAGGACCGTGCCACTTTTTTGCGATTCGGCACTGCGTCACTTTAACTGACAATTGCGCGGTCGTGCGACGGACGTGGCTTCCAAACAAAATTGGCATCCTTTTTTTCCCACAAATAGAGCTTTCTTTTGGTGGTATTTGATCACCTCTGCGGTTTTTATTTATTGCGCTATTAACAAAAATAGAGCGACAATTTTGAAAAAAATGCAATATTTTTTGCTATAATAAATATCCCCAAAAAACATATAAAAAATATTTTTTTTTCCTCAGTTTAGGCCGATACATATTCTTCTACTTATTTTTGGTAAAAAAAAAATTGCAATAACCGTTTAGTGATTGGTTTGCGCAAAAGTTAGAGCGTTTACAAAATAGGGGATAGTTTTATGGCATTTTTATTAATAACTTTTTTACAAGTAATGGCGGCGATCATCGATTTTTTTCGTGACTGCGACATTATGGTGGACACATCGGACACTTTTGACACATTTTTGGGACCATTGTCATTTTCACAGCGAAGTGTTATAAAAACGCACTCGTTACTGTGAAAATTACAATGGTAGTGAAGGGGTTAACCACTAGGGGGTAGTGAAGGGGTTAAATGTGCCCTAAGGGAGTGATTCTTACTGTAGCATAGCGGGGCATGGCTGTCGGGTCCCGCGGTCACGGAACTTCGGACTTAAAAGTCAGCAGCTGCAGTATTTGTAGCTGCTCACTTTAAAAAAAAAATTTAGGTGACACTCCACTTTAACACATACAATTCATCAACACATATTTTAATTTCATGCCTTTACCTGTTTATGGCACATGTGATATTGGCTATCATAAGCAAGTGATGCATATGTATGATAAATAGCACTTGTGATTTCTGGCATAATTTAGTACATAGTTGATTATATTAGTGCAGCATTCTTTATTTTGTAGCAATTGGGTTGACACATTTAAGTGCAAGGTAAAGTGCAAAGGCAAGATTTCAGGTACTTAGATGATTTTTTTTTTTTTTTTTAAACGTCCTCTAAGCTGAATGGCAGGGAAAGAGTGTGGACAACACTCCACCTAGTAGATCAGCACTTGACGTCCCCCCAACATTAACCCTTGCCAGGTAAACTTGGCAATAGTGAAAACCACCCAGCAATGCAAATAGTGAAAAAAGAGAAGAATATGGGAATCCCACCTACTAATCAATTATTTAGTACTCACCGATATTGTCGGGGGGTGCAATCCAAAATACAATGCAACAAAAAATAAAACAAAAAAGAAAAATAGACTGCTGCACACCCTGAAGAGTTTACTACACATTTATTATGGTATATATCAAAACAGGACATATATATGTAAGGCATTAAAAACACAGGTTACCCAAAATGGGATAAATCTACCCATGGGGTAGCCCAAAAATACACACTCAAAGAGACGGCATTGACCAGTGACTTACAAGAGAAAAAAAGACTCGATCATCCCAAAGGGGATCAGAGTCTATATGCAGCCCACTCACCCTCCACACAACACACAGAGACCCCCCACCCAAAAGCACAAAAGAGACACCACTATCTACAATAATCCTAATAGTTTCCACACTAGGCAGTGGTTCCCTGTACCAACAGGTGAAAAAATACCACTGTCTAAGTGGGAAAATGCAATGAGAAGGGATATCTCAAAGAGGAAACATGGATTGAATCCATTGAATCCCCTTTGGGATGATCGAGTCTTTTTTTCTCTTGTAAGTCACTGGTCAATGCCGTCTCTTTGAGTGTGTATTTTTGGGCTACCCCATGGGTAGATTTATCCCATTTTGGGTAACCTGTGTTTTTAATGCCTTACATATATATATATATGTCCTGTTTTGATATATACCATAATAAATTTGTAGTAAACTCTTCAGGGTGTGCAGCAGTCTATTTTTCTTTTTTGTTTTATTTTTTGTAGCAATGCAAATAGCAAGGTAGTTCCCAATGCTTTAGCCCAACCAGTGTAACTCACAAAGTGAGTCCTCAGAGAGAGGGTCACACCTGAGGCTGTGCCGCAGCTCTGAACCTTGAAAGCCCTCTGTGGCTAACACCGTTGGTTGGGAAAGCACCACAATGCAAAACCCAGTGCCTGAAGGTCAAGTTCCAGGCTAGCCTCACAACATGCGGTCACGGCCTCCAATACTAGGCTAAGGAAATGCTGATCCAGATAACTGCTGTTTAGAGACCAGCTTAAGCAGCGATGTAGTAAGAAATTTTGATTGAAGTTAATAGAAGAAAAATCTAAGAAAAAAATTGAAAAAAGACTAGCAAAATTTGAGTGCATTTTTCTCAGGAGAGCTGAAGGCAAAATGTTTATGACATCCTAGGATACTAAGAAAAACGATCAGGTATGCTGGATACAGGAGGGGTTACACAGGACCTGGCATAGAATTTTTCTGTTTGCTATTGTTCAATACCCCAATAGGCAACAGTATAATCAAACCATCCAATTTTCTGTGTCCTTAAATGGACGAGAAAGAAAATATTTGGCTTTAGAGAAAAAGGGCCAGATCCACAACCAGCGGGCTTAACTTAAATGTTCCAATTTAAGTTACACCGCCGCAAAATTTCTACCTAAGTGCCCGATCCACAAAGCACTTACCTAGAAATTTGCAGCTGTGTAACTTAAATCTGTCCGGCGCAAGGCGGGCCCAATCTAATGGGGCGAGTCCCATTTAAATTAGGCGCGCTCCCGCGCCGGACGTACTGGGCATGCTCCCGACGCTATTTTCCCGACGTGCTTTGCGTTACGTTACGCCGAGTTCTGTGAATCGCGACGGGTAAAAAAGAGATGCGGCGGGAAAAAAAATAATTAAAAAAAAATTTGACAGCGACGCGGGAAAGAAGGGTATACTTTTACATGGTGTACTAAGTTTACACTTTATAAAAGCAGCCCTAATTTTGCGACGGCAAACTAACACTTACGGAGAATTAACGAAGGGAAAAACCTTTGTGGATCTCCGCAAGTGCTAATTTGCATACCCGACACAGAATTTCGACGAGAAATGCCCCCAGCGGCGGCCGCGGTACTGCATCCTAAGATCCGACAGTGTAAAACTATTACACCTGCCGGATCTTAGGAATATCTATGCGTAACTGATTCTATGAATCAGCCGCATAGATAGAAACAGGAATACGACGGCGTATCAGCAGATATGCCTGCGTATCCCTTTTGTGGATCTGGCCCAAAGTTCTGTTAGGCTGGTTCACACAGGCGGTCCGATCAGGTCCGTCTGTCAGTTTTTCAGGCAAATTTAATCGGATCAGCCATTGTTCTTTATGGAGTAAAAAAAATAAAATAATGATTGTTGCGCTAATAATGTCAACTATAAGCAAAGCTGTATTGTTTGCAGGGATGGCTAAAAAATTTCCAGAAACAAGACACATTCTAAAAGATAGCAGCAGAAAGTCAGTGAATAACAAATATTTAAAAAATGACTCCCTTTTTTTTCTGGGGTTGTTGTTTAGTGGTGTATTTAGTAAAAAGGAAAAATTAGAGAGCGAGGAAGCTAGGTGGTATTTAGATTTCTACTATTAGTATATTACAAGGGTATAAATTGTGAATGCCTCTGTAAAAATTGAGGAACGTTAAGTCAACTTAAAATGCAATGAAATATAAAAAGATGGTATTTGTTGAAATGTGATGTAATTATGTATTATCTACCACCCTTTATATAAAAATAAAGAATTTATAAAAAAAAAAAAAAGACGCCTGGTGAGAATATGGTTGGTTAAAAAGGGTTGAAGGGTGTAACAACCTTGGATAGAAATACAAAAAAAGAGAAACAAGCAGCACCAACCTAAGTGCAGTAATAATTTCCAACGTTTTTTATTTTGAATAAAAATGCACTCAATCTGAGTAAGATGCAGGCAGGCACATCATAATAATGTCCGATGAACAGCAGGGCTCTGCGGGGTGTTCTTTCAGCGCTGTGGGTTCTTATCTGGCGGCGCCGGTGTCACAGGCTAGAGTGTGCAGGGCACAGGGGGAAGTCGTCACTCGGAGAGTCCCCGGCCACAGTCTGATGATACTAGTAGCGTGCACGCATTCGGAACATGCATGCTTCTTCATCATCAGGCATCTGTCTTTTGTCTTTATGGAGTAGCAGATGTCAGCATTCGATCTGATCCTGTCTGCCAAAAACAGATGGATGGGCGATCCATTTCCCATCCGTCCAGCAGATTGGATGACAGTTGGTCCATTTCCATCCAACTGCCCTATAGAGAACAGTGGGGTTGTATCTGTGTCCGCTCTGCAGAGGGAAGCAGACACAGACTTGTCATACGCCTACTCAGTGGGGGTCAACGATCCCCTGCTGAACAGGTGGATGCGCATCCATGTGAAAGGGGTCTTACATTTACTTATGAAACAGGTTTACTATACTACAAGCATTTGAAACAGATGCTTTTTGAGGAAATAACAAGGACCTTAAAATTTCCCGGTCTCAAAACAACCTTGTCCTTTTAATGCACAAGAAAACGTTCCTTACAAAACAAAGTTGCATGCGCAGAGCCCTTTCTAATCAAAGTTTTAGGCATGAGAAAGGCAGCCTTGTACAACAGGAGAGGGAGAAAAATATCTCAAATGGGTTCAAACGTGATCTCTGAAAGATCGACTACATCAGATTGAGGTCCTATTGAGTTAACAAGGAGCATACTGGTGGGTCAGTGTGTGCCTCCCCTTGCATGCTCTGATCAAGTAGTGGGGAGCCAGTGGCCTTTAAAAGATCACTGTCAAGGCAGAGACCAGACCTTCTATAGCCTTATGGGTTAAGGACTTGTCCAGTTCTCACTGAAGGGAGGAAAAGTTTTTGCTATGGAGCATCTCACTTTCCATTTTCGCACCAAAACTTAGACTTACCGGTAACAGTATTTCCAGGAACCTTCCAGAACAGCTACTTGAGATAATTGGCTCCGCCCCCTCTACAGGAAACAAAAAACACACACTTTAAAAGGCCCCTCCCTTTCCTTTGTCTCTCAGTTGTATGAAGATCAAGAAAAACCTCCACCCAAAGTGAACTCAGAAGAGGAAAATTAGAAACACACTAACACGACCACCAGGTTACATTAATGGGCCCAGTGAATAAAGAATAGGGTGGGAATATAGACACTGTCCTGGAAGGTTCCTGGAAATACCGTTACCGGTAAGTCTAACAGGGGTTTTCCCCCCTCACCTTCCAGCAAGATTCTATACCTTATGAAGACGACAACAGCCTGAAGTACTTTCCTTCCCAAGGAGAGGTCTTGGCTGGAGAGCATCTGGACCCTATAATGCTTGATGAATGCATGAGAGGAAGACCAGACAGCAGCTTTGGAAATATCATCCCATGATGCACCCGCTCTTTCTGCCCAAGATGCAGCTAGAGACCTAGTAGAGTGAGCCCTAACTTTGGAAGGAGGGGACTGCCCTGAAGATCTATAAGCTTCACAAATAGCTTCTCTAATCCATCTGGCGATGGAACCCTTGGAAGCCCCAGAACCCTTCTTGGGACCACTAAAAGAAACCAATAATTAAAAAAATTTCCTAAACTCACTAGATACTTTTAAATAATGCAGAAGACATCTTCTCGCATCCAAGAGACTAAATCTTTCCTCCTCTGCATTCCCAGGGGAGGAACAAAATCTAGGAAGAACCACCTCTTGGGATCTATGGAACTCAGACGACACTTTGGGTAAATACAATGAGTCAGGCCTGGCTACTATCCTGTCTAAAATTCTTAAAGGGTCTTTACATGAGAGAGACCCTAAATCGGAAACTCTTCTCCCAGAAGTAACGGCTAATAGAAAGGTCACCTTCAAAGTTATTAATTTCAAGGAGGCCTCTTGAAGTGGTTCAAACAGGGCTCTGGGAAGAGCATTCAACACCAATGACAGGTCCCAGTCCTAACGACTCTTGGTGTCTGTCTAACCCTGGCTGAAAGGAATCTTTTAATCAACGGTTCTTCCACTAGTCATTTCTCCAAGAGACAGAGCAGCAACTTGAACCCTAAGAGTACTGACGGCAAGCCCCTTATCCACACAAGGAATAGAAAATGAGTCCACTCCAGCACTTATTTACCAGGCCACAAAGGTCTTCCAAACTTTGCCATAAATCTTCCTAGTGACTAGTTTATGGCTGTCTAGAATAGTTTTGATAACCCTAACTGAACATCCCTTTAACTGTAGGATGCACCGCTCAGCTTCCAAGCCTTCAAACGGTAAATCTGAGGGTTTGGATGGAGCACTGGACCCTGGTGGAGCAGATCCCCCATCTCTGGCAGGGGCCAAGGGGACTCTATTGAAAGTGCTCTTAGTGCAGAGAACCAACTTCTCCTGGGCCACCATGGAGCAATTAGAATTACTTCTGCTTGTTCCTGCACAACCTTCCCGACTATCAGAGGCAATAGCGAAAATGGAGGGAAGAAAAGTTCCACTGGAGAGAGAGCGCATCCGTCCCTAGGAACTCAGTCTCCCTCTCCAGGGAAAAATAAGCCGGAAGCTTCTTCTTGTATGTGGAAGCAAACAGATCCACTCTGGGCATCCCCCACCTTGCTACTAACTCCTGGAAGGTTTCTTGGTTCAGCTCCCAACTGCTGGGACCAATAGTGACTCTGCTCAGATAATCTACTAACACATTAGTCCTCCCACTTATGTGGACCGCCCTGACCGAGGAAACATTGTCCTCTGCCCAGGAAAGAATCTCTTGATTTAACTTTAGCAGACTGTCTGAGCGAGTACCGCCCTGTTTATTGAGGTAAGCTCCCTGAAGTTTGAAGACTGGGCTGCCTCCTCTGGCAGTCAAGTCCCCTGAGCTTTCCAGCCTTCTGAGTGAGCTCCCCAACCCCACAAGCTGGTGTCAGTGGTAATCTTCACCGGAGAATGCTGGGCCCAAGCCTTTCCCGCCTGCAGATGTTCCGGCCGCTCCCACCAGGACAGATTGAGAGAATGGTCTTCTGGGAGTTGTATGACCTGGTTCAAAGAGGATCTTCTGCGGTCCCAACAATGCAGAAAAAACACCTGCAGGGACCTGGAATGTAATTGGGCCCAGGGAACTCCCGGAATTGCTGCAGTCATCAAGCCCAACAGCTGCATTACTTGATGCAGGGAGGCCTAGGGACTGCACTTGAAACTTTGCACGGAGAGAAGGATCTTGGAGATCCTCTCCTCCGGAAGATAAATCTTTCGGGCGACAGTCTATCTGGTAGCCCAAAAACAGACGCCTCTGGGAGGGGACCAGAGCGAATTTCTGCAGATTGACTTTCCAACGCAATCTCGAAAGGGTCTGCAGAACTACCTGTAGATCCCGAGCAAGACTCTGTCTCATGCAAAGATCAAAAAGTGGTCCAAGTACGGGACAATTGAGATCTTTTGTAGACGAAAAAAGGCCATGACCTTTGTGAAGATTCTCGGGGCTGCCGAGAGACCAAAAAGAAGGGCTCTGAATTGCTAATGACTTGGGCTGTTTTCCGTGAGGATCGCAAATCTCAAGAACGTCTGATGATTCTGACAGATTGGTACATGAAGGTAAGCATCCTGTAAGCATCCTGAATATCCAGGGTCACCATAAATATGTTTGGTAGCAAAAGATTTCTGAGTAAATGCTTTCCATCCGGAAACGCCTGTAAACCAAAAATCTGTTTAGGAGACTTAGATTGATGACCATCCGAAATCCTCCAGAAGCCTTTCTCACCAGAAAAACATGGGAATAAAACCTTTGGAAATTTTAATTTTCTGGAACAGGGGAAATAACCCTTAATTCCCAAGGGGAGACCAGGTTTAACATGCCCTGTCGTTTCTCCTGGTCTCTCGGCAGCGGAGTGAGAAATCTCTGGGGAGGGGGAGATTAAACTCTAATCTCTAACCCTCCTTCATGATCTAGAGAATAAATGCATTTTCTGTTATCTCCGCCCATTCTTTGATGAAATGGGACAGCCTTCCCCCTCGCCCTGACCTGGCGTTACTGAGTGCTATTGGTCGGGCTGAAGGAGCAAAGAGTGCCCCTTTAGCTTTGTCCTTACAATAGGGTGACCAGACATCCCCAGTTTCTGGGGACAGTCCCCAGATTGAGGACCCTGTCCCCGAATTTGTCTCCGGATTACAGTGGCATGGGAAGGGCATCTGGTACTCTCGCCCCAGGTGCAACATATGGGGGGGCAAAATCATTACTGTGCCCCCCAAGTGTGCTGTTTTTCCCCTCCGCCCAATGACTCCTGTGGTCCAGCCTGTCCCCCATGATCCCTCTGGTGCGGGTGGCCCATGTGTGTGTGAGAGCGGAGGGGCAGTGCAGAGCATACGTCGGCTATTGGAGAAGCTCTTGGCAGGGGATACCGAGAAGGGGCTGGGTGTCGGGAACAGTGGAAGGGAAACACCGCTCCAGGTGGGTATGCTGAGCAATCAATAACTTTTCAGGAAATCAAGGGTGTCAGTAATGCACAAGGCAAATAGTAGAGGCTAGAAAATGGACAGCCGCACTCCAAAAAATCTTTTGGTTGTCTTTATTATAAAACAAATGGAAAATGCACTACAAAATGCAGCAACAAATGGGTAGAGCAGCCTACGCGTTTCACACTATAGATCAGTGCTTAGTCATGGCTGGATTTTGCAGTGCATTTTCCATTTGTTTTATAATAAATACAACCAAAAGGTTTTTTGGAGTGCAGCTGTCCATTTTCTAGCCTCTATTTGTCGGGAACAGTACATGGTGCTGGAGAGCCCTGCGCCAATGGATTAATATAGAGGCCAGCAAAATAAACCGATCTACACTGTTAATATGGGGGGTGTGAGTAGTGCAGGAATCAGGTAGGTCAATGTAATGGTCAGTGTAGGAATCAGGTAGGTCAGTGTAGTGGTCAGTATAGGAATCATGTAGATCAGTGTAGGAATCAGGTAGGTTAGTGTAGTGGTCAGTGTAGGAATCAGGTAGGTCAGTTTAGAGGTTAGTTTAGGAATCAGGTAGGTCAGTGTAGGAATCAGGTAGGTTAGTGCAGTGGTCAGGTAGGTAGGTCAGTGTAAGAATCAAGTTGGTCAGTACTTTCTGTACTAGTGGAAGGGACTCGGGGAGTGCTAAAAGTTTGGCGGGGGGTGAAAATTTCTTGCCTTGTTCCGAGCGCTGACAACCCACGCTACACCACTGACTGCATATATAATTTGAGGAAAATATGCATATAAAATAGTTTACCATTTGCCAATAAAAAAAAATATGTCCCCGGATTTCATTTGAAACCTTACTAAAATACCATTTTTTTCTTGGCCTGCTGCCCACCTGTCTTAAAGTTAGCTTTGTTCCGAAAGCTACGAAAGGGCTTAGTTTGAGGCTTAACCTTCCGAGACAGGAAACATTTACCCTTTTCCAAAGAACGAGCTAGTACTTCCTCTAAACCTGAACCAAACAATAGTTTGCCCTCAAAGGGAATACCAGAGAGCTTATTCTTGGAGGTCAGATCCACGTCCCAGGATGTCAACCAGATTGCACGTCTAGAGCAATTGATCAAAGCAGACATCTTGGCCACTGCCCTGAGTCTGCTGCTGCGTCTGACTTGGCAATCAGGGGAAGGGATTCTCTGATTTCTTCCACAGATGTGTCTGTGGAGAAAAAATCATCTAGCATGTGGACCCAGACATCCAGATTCCTGGCTATACATGTGGATGCCAGGACTGGCCCAAGAGAGTAGGCTGAGGCTTCCCACACTTAACTTAGCAAAGCATCAGCTTTCCTATCCATCTGTTCCTTAAGCACACCTGAGTCTTCAAATGAAAGATCAGATTTTTTAGACACTTGAGACATAGGAGCATCCAGTCTAGGACACTTGAAAAACACTTCAATGTCTGACTGAAAGGGAAATCTCCTCTTATGCCCTCTGTATTGGAACAACCTTCTCTCAGGTTCTTTCCATCCAGACAGGACCATGTCTTTAAGTGACTGGTGTACAGGAAAACACAGGCTTTTACAGCCCTGAAGACCCCTATACATTTTATCCTGAACCGACAGACTTCTGCGGTGGCTCAATCTGCTCAGAAGTATAGGCTTCTATTAACAGTTCGATATCTTTGACTGGGAATAGGTATCTGGCTGGGTTAACAGACTCTTCAGCTTCTAACGCGGAACCCTCGTAAGATGAGGAATCCGAGTTCTCTCCCTCCTCTGGGTCAGAGACCGCCCGCAAACTAATGGTTTCTGAGACCAAGGGAGGCAGAGACTTTTCCGAGACCAAAGGGACCTGGGGCACTGTCACTGAAGTGGAGGGACCCAACCCTGCTAACCTATCATTAAAGGACTGGAAAGAAGAAACGACTTCTTTCATGGAAACCATTAATTCCTTTAAGGTAGAAACAGACAACACTTTTCTACAGCTATCAAGAAGTTTGGATCTACAGTTCCCACATTTTCTTTTAACAGGTCTGCCGACCTAGAAAGGAGTCACAATAAGAACTTACAAACATCCACCCTGGTTAAATTAAAACTCAAAAACCAGAAGAGATACAGACCTTGGAGACCATACAGGATCCGAATGCAGCCGCTGGATCAGGCTAAGCGGTGCTCCGTCCTAAAGGGTGTCCTCCACATCCATTACGCAGGGAAACAGGTAGGAGAGCGGTCTTTTTCTCAAGCAGCTGTCCTGGTAGTAGCCCCCAGCACAAAATCCCCAGCAGTGTTATGCCGCGTACACACAAGCGTTTTTAATGCCATGGAAAAAAAAAAGTTTCTCGATGTGATTTTTGTCAAGCCTGTCTTGCATACACACGATCGTGAAAAAAAAATGCTCGAGCAAAGCGTGGTGACGTACAACACGTACGACGGCACAATAAAGGCGAAGTTCCATTTGGATGGCACCACCCTTTGGCTGCTTTTGCAGATTTTGTGTTAGTAAAAGTTTGGTGAGGGACGCGCTTTTCAGTCTGTTACAGCGTGAAGAATGTGCTATCTCCATTACAAACGCTAGTTTTACCAGAACGAGTCCCATCTCATAACTTGCTTCTGAGCATGCACGTTTTTTCCCTGTCATTAAAGCCTACACACGACCGTTTTTCACAACGTTTAAAACAACGAGAAAAAATAGAGCATGTTCTACATTTTTAATGCCCATTTTTCACATTGAGAAAAATGCTCTGGAGCCTACACGATCGTTTTTAATGACCAATTTAAAAAATTGCATTTTTCCTCGTCATGAAAAACGGTCGTGTGTACGCGGCATTAGGCCGAGCTAAAAAAGCCTTGGCGATCTTGATACACCTGAGAAGCGAAACAGTATGTTTGCAATCCTCCACCTCTTTAGGTGCACCACGCTAGCCAGGATGCTGGGGGGGGGGCAGTTGCAGAAAAATAAAGATGGCAAGTAACCACACGACAAGTAAATACTGCAGTCATGGCCACAACCGGTCTGGGTATCTGAACAAGGGGGGTCCGCTAACCACAGTCACCAGACCAAAAAAGAAAAACAACAGTGCGTACTCCTGGAGGTCTGGAAACACAAAATAACAGGGACAGAGGAAAGGGAGGGGCCATTTAAAATTGTGTTTCCTGTAGAGAGCGGAGCCAATCATCTCGCAAGTAGCTGTCCTGGAAGGTGAGGGGAAAGTATAATTTCTGCAAAAAACAAACAAAAAACTTAAGAGGTCTTTCTGGTTTTCAGCAAAATGAGAAATATGGAGTTCACAAAACCTGACCCTCAGGACTTAGGCTTTAAAAGCAGCCAGGGGGTTGAGCATAGCCCAGTAGTCTCAGAATTAAATTCTCCTGTGTCCTGTTAAGCACAATTAAGAAAATAATTATTACAAATGGTACACTATTTGGTACACTCTTTAGTTTTATAATGGATACTTGCAAGTTTTTTTTTTTTGTAGTCGCAATATAGAAAGAATGAAGCAATAATAGAGAATACTAAAACCTATACCAACTGATTTGTGCAAGAAAGGTATATCTATCTACAATGCTGTGAAAAAGTATTTGCCCCTTTCGTTTTTTTTTTGCATATTTGTCACACAAATGACTCGGATCAAACAAATTTCATTATTACACAAAGATAGAGTAAATACAAACTGCAGTTTTTAAATGATGGTTTCATTTAAGGCAAAAAAGTTGTCCAAACCTGTCTGGCTGTAAGTGAAAAAGTATTTGCCCCTTAAAGCTAATAACTGGTTGTGCCACCCTTGGCGGCAACATCTGCAATCAAGCGTTTGGCAATGAGTCTTTTACATTGCTGTGGAGCAATTTTGGCCCACTCTTCTTTGCAGAATTGTTTTAATTCGGCCATATTGGAGGGTTTTCCAGCATGAACGGCCTTTGAAAGGTCATGATACAGCATCTCAATTGGATTTAAGTCCAGGCTTTGACTAGGCCACTCCAAAACCCAAATTTTGCTTTGTTTGTACCATTGGGAGGTTGACTTGCTCTTCGGTTTTGGGTCATTGTCCTGCTGCATAACCCAAGTGCACTTGAGGTCACAAATTGATGGTCGGACATTCTCCATTAGGATTTTCTGGTAGAGCTCAGAATTTATGGTTTAATCAATTATTGTAAGTCGTCTAGGTCCTGAAGCTGCAAAGCAGCCCCAGACCATCACGCTACCACCATCATGTCTGACTCTTGGTATGACATTCTTGTTATGAAATGCTAAATGCTGTATTTGTTTTATGCCAGATGTAACAGGACGCACACCTTCCAAAAAAGTTATATTTTTGTCTCAGTAGTCCACATTTGATAATCATGAGTTTCTTTTTGTAAATGTGAGATGAGCCTTTGTGTTCTTTTTGGTCAGTAGTGGCTTTGGCACTCTCCCATGGATGCTATTTTTGCCCAGTCTTTTTCTTATTGTTGAATCATGAACACTGATCTTATCTGAGGCAAGTGAGGCCTGCAGTCCTCTAGATGTTGTTCTGGGTTCTTTTATGACCTCCTGGATGAGTCGTCATCATGCTCTTGGAGTAACTTTTGTAGGCCGGCCACTACTGGGAAGGTTCACCACTGTTCCAATTTATCTCCATTTGTGGATAATGGCTATCCCTGTGATTCATTGGAGTTCCAAAACCTTAGAAATGTCTTTGAAATCCTTTGTAGACTGATACATGTTTATTTCTTATCTGTTCTAAAAAATGTTGTTAGATTGTGTCATGATGTGTGGCCTTTTTTGATCTGTTATCATGCTTCACTTTGTCATACAGCTTCTATTTATGTGATTTTTTGATTCAGCAGGTCTGGCAGTAATAAGACCTGGGTGTGGCAAGTGGAATATGTGACGAGACCCTTTGCTCGCCCGGTTCTGCTCTCCCGACACTCCTCTGCTACTATTGAGTCAGCTTGCAGATTGCAACGTCTGATGGTCCAGTCATCCAAGGTTCCGGTATCCGAACTACAGCTATGTGTCGTTCAGACCCATTAAGAACAAACACCAGGCAGGCTGTATGTAAGTTCAAACAGGACTCTCTATTTCCAAGTACACAGCACACTTTTATACAGAATTTGGAGCATCCCACCCCCAACAACCGCTTTCCTATTGGTCAATTGTAAAGTATATGCAGTCCTCACTCAGGTCCTCAATCATGCAAATGAGGACTTGAAATAGTCAACAGGGATTGGTCCAATAGCTTGGATAGAAAGACTATTATGTGTATTGAGACAGAAGCCCCAGGGGGTAATCAATTGACACAATAGCCCGGTCTATTTAGCAGAACTTAATTACTACCTCCGAGAGGTTACATTCCTTTAGATATAACATGCTAATTCAATACTCCTGACAGGAAACTTCTGACCTTTAGAACAATACATAGTCTTTTAGCGTAAACACATACATCTTCAAACACACATTCTAAGAGTCATTTAGTGGAGGTAATTATCTCCTAGAGACGTCCCGTCTCTGACAACCGCTATTAACCTGCAGAACACAATAAAAGGTATTTCACAAGCTGGCTCCACTTAGCATTTCAATAGCCTGAGCTAAGCATTGAAGGGTCATTGTCTATTGACCTAGTCAGGACAACTAAACCACTTGTAATGTGTCCAGTATCTCCTGCAATGAACTGTCAGTAATGTCCCATCTTCTGACATACATGAATTAGGATTTCAAGTAGAAGCACTCCAGCACTGCAAGGTCCATGACAGAATATAACTCAGCTAGGATAGGGGAGGGAATCCCCCTGCCAGGCAATTACACAGGCGGTGCGGAGGAGGCTCCCTTCCTATTTTCAGTGCGATCGGACAGCAGATGTAAGCAAAACCCTTCCTGCATGCACTGAGGGCAGGACAAGGAGTGTCTGCCTCTGTAAGAAGTGGCGCAAAATACAGAGGAAGAGAAGAATGACACCTCCCTTCCTGGAGTTTGAGAGCCAATAGGAGAGCGGCTTCCTGTGCAGGGTCTCGGGCGGCGGGCACTGAAGCATGGCAATGTAGAGAACTTTGGCTGTACATACACAGGTAGGACAGTGGAAAGGGAGGGAGGGGAGGCAGGACGCAGAGGACACTTCTGTGTATGTGAGGGGGGATGTGAAGGGGCAAAACAGTGTCCTCTGCTTTGGCCACCCCCATAGCAGTGTTCTCTACTGGCCTTCACACCAATCCCCATTTTCTGAGCACAATGCATCCCTGATACCTGTATTCTGAGCTCAACGCATCTCTGATCCCTGTAGTCTGCGCGTAATGCATTCCTGATCCCTGTAGTCTGAGCGTAATGCATTCCTAAATTCTGAGCGCAACGCACTGCTTTCAAGAAGCACAAACATTTTTCTTTTTGGGCAGAATTGTACGTTTTTGGTCCCTCAGGGCTCATTCAGAGGGATGATCAGTCCCATCCTCTGTACAGAGCTGCTGGTGGGTTTGATTTCATGTTGGCACTTTAAAATAAATAAGCTGGTATTGCAACGCTGTTTGGGCACTGGGTCTCAAAAAGGTTTGCCATCACTACTATAGGTGATGTCACCACACGTTAGGAGGTAGGCTTTTTTTGTTAAGTGATTTTTGTAAGTTTCTTTGCCCCCCCCCCCAAAAAAAACCACACAACACTTACCTTTCTCTTAGATAAATATATATTTTTATTTATTTGGTCCTTACTACCTGTGGCATAGTGCAGTGTACTTATGATACCAGGAATGGTACTAGGTGCAGGGAAAATATAACTTAACAAAAACAAAATTTTGATTTTTTTGTACTCACCGTAAAATCCTTTTCTCTGTCATCCATGAATGGACACAGCCTTCACAAGTCTTGACATATGGGTTATGTTCCTGTTCATAGGAGAGGACTAGGCAGAACATGTTAGATATATAAATACATGTTAAAGTAACAGAGTTGAACAGCCCATCCGGACATAAACCTCCTCCCTTTAGCATGCAGCCTCAGCTCGTTACAAGCAGTACAAACCTATAAAGGAGGGGTGAGTGCTGTGTCCGTCCATGGACGACAGAGAAAAGGATTTTACAGTGAGCACAAAAAATCCTGCTTTCTCTTATCGTCCATGAACGGACACAGCCTTCAGAAGTCTTGACATATGGGATGTCCCCAAGCAGTGACAAAAAAAACGAGGGGGTAGGAACAGTATCAGTAAAAACAAACAACTTCACCCCAAAACAAGCAGAGCTCCTCAACGGAGGAGGTGCAACTTTAAACAGGCACCTGCAAAACCTTGCGGCCAAAGGAAAAACCTGGAAAAAGTGTGAACGACCAAGTCGCCTCCTTACACACCTGTGAGACAGACGCTTGATGTCGGAAAGCCCAGGAAGCACCAATTTCCCTGGTTGAATGTGCCGTGACCGGAAAGGGGGGTGCCCGCCCCTTAAGAGCATAGGCCTGTATGACGGTCTGCCTGGTCCACCGAGAAATGCTGGCCGACGAGACCACCAGGCCCTTTTGTGAACCCGACGCAAAGTGAGTCAGACTTCCGAAATGGAGCCGTAGCAGACAGGTATACCCACATAGCATGTACCACATTTAAAGTATGTAGCGCAACCTCCTTAGGATACGGCAGCCGAGAACACAAGGATGGAAGTACAATGTTCTCGTTAAGGTGAAAGGCCCGAAACCACCGCCACACCACCTTATCCTTATAGAGGACCAAGTATGGCAATTTGCAAGACAAGGCCGCCAATTCAGAAACACATCTGACAGAAGTAATGGCCACTAAAAAGGCCACCTTCTGAGATAGTGTCAAGAGAGGAATCTCTATGGCGTTTTCAAAGGGAGGTTCTTGAAGAACCGAGAGCACCAAATTCAGATCCCATGGAGTAAGAGGTGGTTTAAGAGGGGAAAGTATATGACGAACCCCCCTGCACAAAAGTACCCACCAGAGAATGGGCCGCCAAAGGCCACTGAAAGAACACAGCCAAGGCTGAAATCTGTGCCTTAATGGTGCTTAAGGCAAGTTTCTGACCTACTCCATGCTGTAAAAACAGAAGGAACCTGGAAACTGAATACGTCCGTGGACGCCACCCCATCTCTTCACACAAAGAGAAGTATGCCTTCTAGGTGCGATGGAAGATCTTCCTGGAAGAAGACTTCTGTTCCCTCAGCATGGTTGAGATAACCGAGTCGGAAAGACCCCGGTCCCGTAGTACCTGGCTTTCAATAGCCATGGCGTTAAAGCCAGCGACTATAAAGCAGGATGAAGTATGGGACCCTGAGACAAAAGGTCCTCCTGCATTGACAGCCGCCAGGGTGCATCCCCCACCAGGCGCACACGATCGACGTACCAAGGACACTGAGGCCAATCCGGAGAGATTAGATTTATCGGGATCCCTTCGGCCTCCACTCTGCAGAGCAGCTTAGGAAGCAACTTCAATGGGGGAAAGGCATAAATTAGCCGATACTAACCCAACAGGGCCACCAACGCATCCGACGCGTCTGCCCAGGGATCTCTGGACCTGGTCACGAACCTCGACACCAGGAGATCCACGTCCAGTGTGCCCCACCTCCTGCAAAGGAGTTGAAACACCTCTGGATGCAATGACCATTCCCACTGGTTCAGCATCTGGCAACTAAGGTAGTCTGTAGATATATAGAAAAAGACTGTGAAGTCTGAGACTAAGAGAAAGTGGACTTTGTAGGCACCAGATTTAAAATATATAAGTAATTTTAATTTTAACAGTACAAAAGCACAAAAACACTGAACAATTGCTCAAATGAAAGAAAAAGAAAACAAAAAATACAATAAGATGCACAAAGAACTCAATTCCTGTCCCTTTCTGAAGACACCGCTGATAGCCACAGGGCTGGATGTAAGAATTACACAATGAGCGCTGGGTGGCGTTGTAACTTCGAGAGGTAGTACAGGATGAGTTTTGATAAATTTTTATCAAAACTCATCCTGTACTACCTCTCGAAGTTACAACGCCACCCAGCGCTCATTGTGTAATTCTTACATCCAGCCCTGTGGCTATCAGCGGTGTCTTCAGAAAGGGACAGGAATTGAGTTCTTTGTGCATCTTATTGTATTTTTTGTTTTCTTTTTCTTTCATTTGAGCAATTGTTCAGTGTTTTTGTGCTTTTGTACTGTTAAAATTACTTATATATTTTAAATCTGGTGCCTACAAAGTCCACTTTCTCTTAGTCTCAGACTTCACAGTCTTTTTCTATATATCTACATTATTTAGGATGTGGCACCTTATACTAAGGGGTGTTTGATTACCACCCCAGGGCAATCGTAACTCTAAATATGACTAAGGTAGTCTGCCTGTCAGTTTTCTACGCCCGGAATGTAGACGGCCGACAGAGCGGGCACGCTTCTTTCCGCCCACCGTAGGATGTGAGCGACCTTGGACGCTGCAGCCGAGCTCCGTGTTCCCCCTGATGGTTGACATAAGCCACCGCCGTGGCGTTGTCCGACTGAATCCTGATTGGGCGACCTTGCAACCTCCTTGACCACGAGGAGAGGCATAGCCTGATCGCCCGAAGTTCCAGGAAATTGATCGGCAGACAGGATTCCTGTTAAGTCCAGCGACCCTGTGCCGACTGCACCCCCCAGATGCCCCCCAACCTGTGAGGCTGGCGTCTGTCATAATCACTCTCCACTGGAAGGGAAGAAACGACTTCCCGGACCAAAGAGCCGGGGATCTCAGCTACCAAATCAGAGAGACTGACTAGGTGGCTTACCTGAATCTGGCGATCCAGAGATAATGGAAATTTGTTCCATTTGGACAGGATCTCCTTCTGCAATACTCAAATGTGGTACAAACAAAAAAATTGGGTGATATGGCGCACTCTCGTTAAGATTCAATGATGAAAGGAGAAATATGGGGAAGGGAAGAGAGGACTGGGTGGAGGAGGTAGTTTGTTTAAAAAATAGTTTTTATGGGGGAATTAATCCATGTAAGGTAAAAGGATAACTGTTCAAAGAAGGCTGCCAGTTCAAAACAAGTGTAGACGTAAAGAACTCTAATAAAAGGGGAGAAAGAACAGCGCCCTCTAGGTGCAGTAATTACGTTTTAATATGACAATAGAAATTATTGCACTCACAGAAATGTTGTGGAAACAGGCATGGTAAAGATCATCCGCTCCAACTTCCGGGTGTAAAGAGAAGAGGAAGGCGAGTCCGGCATCGCCGTTGTGGACGGGTGTCAGCTGTCGGGTCTGTCCGCTGGGAACAAAGCTGGAGATGATGCTGCCGGATGGATGGAACACGATCTGCGGTGCACAGTGGAAAGAAAGTCTCTCGCCTCTTCGGAGTCAACAATCAACACAAAGTATTCCAAACACTGAGTCGGCACCAGGACCGACTTCTGGCAGTTTAAAGGAGTGGTTCACCCTAAAAACTACTTTTTTTTATTACACTGGCCCCCCACATTACAATACGATTAAGGCTATTATTTTTTGGATGCTGTACATACCTTTGTACAGCATATTCACCCGTGGCTTCCGGCTTGCGAGTCCCGCGGGAGTGGGCGTTCCTAACATGTCTGTGATTGACGTTTTGACCAAAAACGAGCTCCCCCCGTCGCGTAAGCCGTATCACGATTGGCGAAAGGAGCCGAACGGCGATGCGCATGCGCAGTATATCGCTGACTCGCCGTTCGGCTCCTTTCGCCAACCGTGACGCAGCTTACACGACGGGGGGGGAGCTCGTTTTTGGTCAAAACGTCAATCACAGACATGTTAGGAACGCCCACTCCCGCGGGACTCGCAACCCCGAAGCCACGGGTGAATATGCTGTACAAAGGTATGTACAGCATCAAAAAAAATAATAATAGCCTTAATCGTATTGTAATGTGGGGGGCCAGTGTAATAAAAAAAAGTAGTTTTTAGGGTGAACCACCCCTTTAACACCCACCTGAATTCTCGGAGGGTCTGGCTGGCAATAGACACATCCACCTCTAATTCTGAGCCAGAAGCTGCTCTCAGAAGAGATTGTCCAAGTAGCCCACGATGGCAATGCCATGCTGTCTCAGCAAAGCCAGAATCAGTGCAAGCACCTTGGTAAAACCTCTTGGTGCCGACGCTAGGCCAAAGGGAAGAGCCACAAGTGGTCTTCTCCTATTGCAAAGCGCATGAAACCTCAGGTGTCCTGCGCAAATCGGGACATGCAAGTATGCGTCCTTGATGTCCAAGGACGCCAGAAAGTCCCCCGGATGGAGCGCAGACACCACTAAGCGAATGGATTCCATGCGGAACTTCTGTTCTCTCACAAAGGCTTTGAGGTCCAAGATTGGACGGACCCCGTCCTTCTTCGGGACCACAAAAAGATTCAAGTAAAATCCCTGAAACCTCTCGTCCTAAAATTACACCGCAACTTAGCAAGTCTTGCACTGCCCCCAATAGGGCAGACCGACGAGCCGGAAGGAGAGGGAAATTTGAGGGAAAGAATCTGTTTGGCGGACAGGAAAGAAACTATCTTGTACCCTGAAGAGACCACCTCGCAGACCCACTGGTTGGAGAGCAGGGAGGTCCACCAAGCTGTGAATCTACGAAGCCGCCCCCCCCACCCATGAGTCGGGCGGGGGCAAGACTTCATGCGGTGGCAGGTTTGGATGCCGGTTTGTTTGGCTCACGCACCCAGGGACGTTTTTGCCCCCCAGCTGAGCCTTTGTCAGCCTGGGAGGGTCTACCCGCGGGCCCTGACTGACGAAAATACTGCTTCTGCGTGGGAAAGGAAGGACCCGGCTTACGACGCAGCTCCTTCCCCTTGGTGGACTGAGGGAGGAGAGTGCTCTTATCTCCAGTGACATCTTTAGTAATGTTGTCCAGCGAGGTACCAAAAAGTCTCCCACCTTTGAAGGGTAAATCTGCCAGGGCTTTTTTGGATGCTTGGTCAGCAGACCAGCATTTCAGCCAAATTAGGCCGCACAACACCACAACAGAGGCTCTGGATATCAAGGGGGCTGCATCCAGGGTAGCATCACAGACATAGACTGGCTCACCAGTTGGTCCAGGGCCTTGTATAACATACTCAGGAGGGAGTTGATGCTCCTCCACAGTCTGGTGCAAAACCTTTGCCCATTCAGTGAGTTTGAGACACCAAGGTTGCAGCCAAAAAAGGCCGCAATGCAGACTAGCAGGGTCATCGCCTCGGACCTCCTATCAGTATGGTCCTTGAAAGCAGGGGTCCCTTCTATAAGGAGAGTGGTTACCTTTTTTAACCAAGAAACTGGGGGGTCAACCACAGGAGGAGAAGCCCATTTTTTTCAAAAGGCTGTCCTCAAATGGGTAACGGACCACCAGGTGCTGAGGGACCACAAAGGACTTCTGCGGCTTTACCCATTTTTCACAAGGAAGGTCCTGGTCTGCATCCTCTGACAACCCAGAACCGGGGTCTTGCGCCGCAGCCAGGAAGAGCACACCCCCACAGAAAAAAAGGGGCCCAGACACCCCACAGTGGGAAATGGAGCCCCCCCACAGGTCCACCCCGGCAGCAGCGAGTGTAGAGCAGCAGAGGGAAATGTGACAGAGCAGGGAAAGGGAGGATAGGAGGTCCCCCTAACCTCAGGAATGCCCAGTCGTTCCAACCCACCGAGGCAGGAGGGACTGTACTTAACCGTCCATGCGAGAACCCACTAGCGCATTCCTGACAGGCATACAACCGCTTTGGAGTAGCTGTCGGCCTGGTCCACTGAGTAAGACAACACAATAGCTCAGTCATGTGTGAACCCTGGAGCAAAAAAAACACCGGCCACCTCAGGAGTCATGGGGTATGTTGTGGCAGCCCCAGCGCTTATCTAAGGTGTGCTCACGCTCGATGGCCGGACTGGGGAGACTACAAGGATCTATATATCCTGTCACCCAGCCGGCAGTTGATAGAAGAATCTCAAATAAAATAAAAAATTTCCTCAGGGCGCTGAGCCCAAAGGGAGCCACGTCCTTCTCTGCTAGGCAGAAAAAACTGAGGATGCATGCTGCAGGGAGGAGGGTTATGTCCGGCGGGGCTGTTCAACTCTGCTAAAGTAACATGCATTTAAATATCTAACATGTTATGCATAATCCTCTTCTATGAACAGGAACATAACCCATATGCCAAGACTTGTGAAGGCTGTGTCCGTCCATGGACGATAAGAGAAATACAGATTTCCTGGTCCCTTAACCGCTTGTCGACCGCCGCGCGAACGTATACGTCGACAGAATGGCACGGAAAGGCAAATGGGCGTACAGGTACGTGCCTTTAAATTTGCCGCCGTGTGGTCACGCATGAGCTCCGTAATTGTGCCCGCGGGACACGCGGTCTCATTGTCCCGCGATCGTGTAAACACAAAATCTCCCTGTTCTTCCTAGTGACAGGTCACTGATCGTCTGCCCCCTCTCATCGGGAGCAGCGATCAGTGACGTGTCACTCGTAGGTTCCCCCCCTTAACAGTTAGAATCACTCCCTAGGATACACTTTACCCCTTCCTAGCCCCCTAGTGGTTAAACCCTTCACTGCCATAAATGAGAATGGTACCAAAAGTGTCAGATATGTCCACCAAAATGTCAAGCAAAAAAAAAAAAAAAATACAAAAAAATCGCCGCTATTACTAGTAAAAAAAATTAATAATAATGCCATAAAACTATCCATTTTGTAGACGCTATAGCTTTTGCGCAAACCAATCGAACGCCTATTGCCATTTTTTTTTACCAAAAATATGTAGAATACTTATCGGCCTAAACGGAGGAAAAAAATTGTTTGTCGTTTTTGGGGATATCTATTATAGCAAAAAAACAAATTCTAAATTGTTGCTCTATTTTTGTTTATAGTGCAAAAAATAAAAACCGCAGAGGTAATCAAATACCACCAAAAGAAAACTATTTGTAGGGAAAAAAAGGACGTCAATTTTGTTTGGGAGCCACGTCTCACGACCGCGCAATTGTCAGTTTAAGCAACGCAGTGCTGAATCGCAAACAGTGCTCGGGTCTTTGACCAGTCAAATGGTCTGGGGCTGAAGTGGTTAAAGCAGATTAAACAGCACAGTCATTGTGCAGTGTAATTTGCCCCCCTCTAAACCATATAAAAAAAAAACTCCCTGAAACTGGCACTTTCTGTATACCCTCTCTGGGCTGACCACGAAAATCAGGGCTGCTGAGCCCTGACCGTGGTCCGAGTGCATCCCTCCACCATACACTGATGTCCCCTCTCCCCTTCCTTCCTGCATGTCAGCTCGCATCTGTCTTTCCCTCTCCACCGTTTCTAGTAAAATTAAAAATGTTTTATGCTCACTGCCAGAAACTTTCATATCCTGGCAGAGCACACTGCAGTAGTCTTTTAGAAAAACGAGTGTTGTAAATACAGTTTTTAGCGATGTCTTTAGGCCAGTCACATGACTCTCGGTTGGTTTCCAGGGCTACTGCAGGAGAGGTTGAGCAGCCATGTGATCCACCCAGGCTGGCGTCAGAGGGAGCTTGCGGCCCCTCCTGCAGTATCCACTAGGGTTGTCCCGATACCGGTACTAGTATCAGTATCGGAACCGATAGAGAATTTGCGCAAGTACTTGAAAAAAGTATCGGTACTTATACTTGGTCTTAAAAAAGTGGTTTTGGGACAACCCTAGTATCCACCCATCGAAGCTGTACAGCGGCCGTGAGTCATGTGACAGACCTAAAGACAGGTGGCCTAGGTACTTACAGCGCTTGCTTTAAAAAAAAAAAAGTATTTGAGTTTTCAAGAAATACAACAAAACAGGATAAGACGAGGGTATAGTGGTAAACGTAGCAAGAGGGGAACACAGCCCCAGTAATACAATGACATTAGAACAACGAAATAGTACATGTAACATGTAACACAGCAGAGACAATCCTTTTAAAAGCCGGGTAAAAGCAAGGTTGAGGCGAGATCCTCGTTCACCCGCCCCCAAAATAGGGGGGGGGTGCCAAGGAGGATATTGTCTCCACGCGGATATACATAAAAATATGAACTGGTGGGATCTGGATGGCAAATATATGACCAAAGCGAAAACTGGCGGATGATGAGTAGATACCAACAGCTATAAGTGACATTGCATCATTGTGGTGCGACAAAGAACACAGGCAGCAGAGAAAACTAAAACTAAAAGTGGGGGGGGGGGGGTACCATGATACATGCAGTAATCAGTTGAGCATAGAAAGGGGGGGGGAATGGGGTATGGTGACCTCCGGACCAATGACAACAGTTCAGATCAGCTGGGATCGGTGGAATGAGCAGCCGGTGATGGTGGGTCCCCACCTGGGAACACAGGTGGAGGGGACTTAAAGTATGAGAAAGAGTATTGGTCAAAGTTGTTAAAGTCCTCTTGAGAAAGCGTTGCAGACATAAAAGGGTTCCCAGGTGGAGAGAAAACGGGCCTTTGCCGAAGCTCGCTGAAAGTCTGTGGTGGCTCGTTCCTTGTAGAGGAGGAGAAGATCTTGTAAAATCTGAGTAATGGAGGGGGGTAGAGGAGAGATCCAATTTCTCAGGATCGCCCGTCGTGCAACAAGGAAGCAGAGTAGCGGCTAGTTCCTGGGCGCCTGTGGAGGAGGCGGAGCAACATTGGGAGGGTGGGCAGTTCCTTGGGATCTTTGAAGTAGCAGGGGGTCCCAGTATCCAAATATGAGGAAAGGATCTTTGGGTAGCCTCAGTAAAGTGATTTTAAAGACGTAGGCCAGGACTTGGTCCCAGAACGTTGAGATAAATGAACATGACCAGAACCGGTGTGCCAAGGAAGGTTTCGGGAGGTGGCACATGGGGCAGGAGGCACCGTTCGTGTCCTGCGATGAGCGCAGATAAGGGATGTGAGCCCGGTAGAGTATTTTCAGCTGGGTTTCCTTCCAGATTTCGTTCAGGGTTATCCGCTGGACTTTGTTGAAACCGTGCAGCAGTTTGGGTATCAAGTCCTCGTCAGGAAAGTCCTTGCCCCAATTTGCAGCGGATGAGGCTGATAATGAAGGTAGGGCTTTAAGGAGCAGAGATTTGTAGATGTCCGAAATCTTGTAAGAACCTTGCAGGAGTAGCCGGTCAGTGAACGTGGGGGAAAAACGCTTCGTTGACTCACTGCAAGAGGACCGTAAGTAGTTGATGCATTGTCAGTAGTGGAAAACATGGGACTTGGGTAGATCAAAAGCCTCGGCAGTTCTTCAAAAGACATAGTGATGCCAGTTGAAGTGTCACATAGAGATGAAAAAAGTGAAAGTCCCTTATCCTGCCATACTTTGAAAGGTTTGTGATCCAGTCCGGCGGGGAAACTGGGGTTGCCTTGAATAGGAAGATGCCGTGACATGAAGGGGGATAGACCAAGGAGTTTTTGAGTTTCCCTCCAGGCGATGACCGTATCTCTAAGTAGCAGATTATGCTGGAGCGTGGGGGTGATCGATTTCCATTTGCAGTGGAGGAGAGCCACTAGCGAGAGGGAGTGTGCCATAGCAGATTCTAGACAGCAGTTTGAGTACCTCGATGAGTGTGATATCCAGTCCAGACCTGTTCTCAGTAGACATGCTAAATTATACAACCTCGCGTCTGGGAAGAAAGAGTTTTTTCATAGCTATGCGAGGTCTCTTGCCATGCCATATGAATTTAGAGATAGCCGATTCAATAAGTTTAATATCTTTATAGCGTAAGAGCAGAGGTATGGTTTGCATCGGATAAAGAAATCTGGCAAAGCTGACCATTTTGACCAAGTGGCATCTTCCCAGGAGCGAGAGCGGCAGATCCGACCAGTTCATCAATTCCTGAGAAATTTTTGTAATCAAGGGAGGGGGGGGGGGGAATTCAAGTGGTACAGAGAGGAGGGCAGTTTGCCAATTTTTATGCCAAGGTAAGTGATGTGGGAAGTGGCTACAGTGAAGATGGAGTGGCGTGTCCAGGGAGGGTCGGGGCGAGAGCCTAGGGGTAGGATTTCACTTTTGGAGCAGTTTATTCGGAGACCGGAGCAGAGTCGAAACCTATCATAAATCGTTTTAATGGTAAGCATGTCAGAGGAGGGGTCTGCCAAAAAAATGAGGACATCGTCCGCAAAGAGCGACGATCGTAGTTCGTGGGAGCCCGTGTGTATGCCATGGAGGGGGGCAATTTGGGTGAGGTGCCTAGACAGGGGTTCTAGCGCTATGTTAAAGAGAAGTGGGGACAGGGGGCAACCCTGCCGCGTACCCTTATGGAGACGGAATTCCTCTGAAAGAATTCCAGCAGCCACCAATTTTGCAGAAGGGGTCGCATACATAGAAAAATGAATACCTCAAAGAAATGAAATTTTAAGGGCAATGAAAATAATATACAAAAAAGTATAAGTAAATATAGAAAAATATAATATTTAATTTACTTTACAAAAGTTATGCAACATTTTTACAATTGTAACAATCGCTGTAACAAATTAGTTTGCATAATGTGTGGACCATGCAGATCCTGAATAGAAACATATACAAAAAATGACAGTACATAAATGCAGAAGATGAATGATGTATTGAACCTCGAAAACCCAATAGGGGTCAAGGGAAAATGCAGAAGACTGTTTTATTTTGACGCGTTTCGACTAGTGAGTTTACACTCGGTGTCTTCATCAGGAAAAAGCAAACAGTGTTCCTGCAATTAAGAACAAACAGACAAATAATATATGTACTTGGTACAGATGATCAAAGCACGATACAAGGTCATACATTGAATAATCTGAATTTTTTTTTTTACAAAAATGCAAAAAACACACAAAAAAAAAAATTAAATCACCAAGAGAAGAACTTACAGGTGCATGCGTCTGTCATCTAAAAGAAAAGAGATCCATCCCCCTCCTCCAAAAGGACCCGGCTTGGTCTCCCTCCACACATGGGTGGACGTCCGCAGCAAAGAAAGCTCAGAGTGAATAAACAAAAGTTCATTCTAAACACATGCCATAAGAAAAATACATTTCCAAGAAGTTTATCCCAGGAAGATATTTTTATGCAGAATTGCAGAGTGTATGCCAAATGACCTAAAAGATGGAAAAAAGGAAAAGCTAAAAAATAGCCAAAAAATACCTCCCAAATATAAAGGTTCATAAGGCAAAAAAGATAAATAATTGCACTGCAAGAAGCCCCATGGACAAGAACTTACCATGAATTGGAAGATCAGGCAGAAATGGCCAGAAGTAGCTGGATGGTCTGATAGCAGACCCATCCGCTGCAGTGTCCAGGAGTGAATGGCAAGTGAGCTTACCTGGTGTAACCATTATATACCCTTAAGCCAACCCCCAAAGGGCGTGTACTAAGGGCGTGTCCAAGCATGAAGGAACCCGAATGCAGATTCCAATGCATTGAAGGAAAGGAAAAACAGAAAACAAAAAAAAAAAGTCGTTGCAGGAAGTGTGTCAGGTTGTCATAACAACCTAATGCTAAGGCTGTAGCATAGCAAAAGAAAGTCGTGAAGGGACATAAATACCCGGGAGATAAAACCAACCATAGGATCCCTCCAAAGAATAAACAGCAAAAACAGCACGCTCTAAATATAAATATAAAGCACCGCGCTGTTAAAACACAGGTAGAAAACAGATAACGGGTAATCTCCATCAAGAAAACAAGGACATATCACCTAATAAAAAAATATATATAAAAAAAAAAAAAATTAAAATAAAACATAAAAAAAAAAAAATTAAAAATAATAATTAACGAGAATAAATTATAATAGAAGTCTCCATGCATGGGAGACATACAATCAATATTGAATCAAGACCAAAGGAGAGGGGAGGGGTATAATTTTGGAACCTGTCCTATTGAGGGCAGAAAAACACCAACCTGGCACAGTGTCAAAAAGGCCTGCCGGATAAACCGGCTTGCCATGACACATGGAGTAGCCCCCACCGGAAAGAATCCCGTGGGAGCTTGGGTGCCAGGTGAGCTGGACGTACGGGAAAAGAAAAAGAACGGGGTAGAACCAAAGGGGAAGGGGAACAGACCCCAAATCCGACAGACACAGAAGCACGCACCCTTGGGATCGACCTAGTGATCACTATAAAAATAAATAAACAATTGCACATAGACGTGCGCGCATATAAATACGCACGCACATATATGCGCATACAATATATTATATATAAATAATACATACAGACACAAAGAAATATATATGTATATATATGTATCTACAATACAAGAAACCCCAAATGCTCATGTCAGTTTGTTGGGAGTAAACCTTTTTCAGGGGTCGCATACATAGCGTCTATAAGATGATAGAAAGGACCGGAGAATCCCATTTTCGCCATAGATAAAGAAAGCCATTCGAAGTTAACGTTATCGAAGGCTTTCTCCGCATCTAGTGTGATGATGGCAAAGTGGCCATCCGGGTGTTTGGCGTGTTCCAGAGCCAGCATTACTTTACGGATATTTAAGGTGGCCGTTCTGCCCTTTACGAAGCCCGATTGTGCCGGATGAATCAGAGAAGCGATGATGGCCGAAAGCCTATTGGCAACGATTTTTGATAGAATTTTCACATCCAGATTTAAAAGGGATATTGGCCTGTATGAGCCTGGCTTGAGGGGATCTTTTCCTTTTTTGGATAATAGCTTGATAATGGCCTGGTTTCCCGAGGGGAGGTAGGGGCCGCCGGACCATACGCCGCTGTATACTTTGTGGAGGGTAGGTTCTACTATGTTTTGTAGGGTCTTGTAAAATTCGCCCGTGAAGCCGTCAGGGCCCGGGGCTTTTGAGGGTGTGAGCTTACGAATGGTTTCCGAGATCTCGGTGGTGGAAATGGGGGAGTTTAGATCTTCTAATTGGGAGGGCGTGAGTTTAGGAATAGACAGGTTCTCTAGGAAGGCGGTTGCCGTCGCTTTGTCAATGGGGTCCGGAGCATATAGGGCCGAGTAGTATTGGAGCATTGCCTTGTTTATCGCCGGAGGCGTGGTGTTAATGGAGCCACTGGAATCTCTCAGGGAGGTGATATGGGTAGGGGTGAACGAGCCTTTGCATAATCTGGCGAGAAGTTTACCCAACTTATTTCCGAATTTGTGGAATGTGGCATCTAAATTGGCTTTTTTAACCGTTTCTAGAGTGTCTGCCCAGGTGTCGAATGATCTCTTGGCTGCGTGCCATTCGTCTCTGTTGTCAGGGGAGTCAGCTAGATAGAGGGTCCTTTGTGCTTTATGTAGTCGGGAGCTGGCCAATTTGTACTTAGATAGGGCGTTTCTTTTAAAGGAGGTGGCATAGGATATGATCTGACCCCTGAGGAAAGCCTTGCCGGCGTCCCAAAAGAGGTTTGGGTCGTCTACATGGGGGGCATTCACCGAGGAGTACTCCATCCAGGCTTTCTCCATAAAATGTTGAAAGTTGGAATGGTTGTTGAGGTAGTAGGGAAAACGCCATAACTTCGGGTGAGGAGGAAGGTCGAGGTTGTCGAGGGAGACTGATACCGGGGCGTGGTCGGACACCGCGATGTCAAGAATATCAGCAGCTGATACCAAAGGGATTAAGTCGTCGGATCCGAAAAAATAGTCTATTCTAGTGAACACTGCGTGGGGGTTTGAGTAAAACGTAAATTCCCTGTCTGCGGGGTGAGTCAAACGCCATAGGTCCCACAGAAGAAGCGAGTCCATAGTGGAAGCGAAAAGCGAGGGTTGCGATGGGTCTGGGCTTGATCTGGAGCGTTTAGGGGAAGATCTATCATCTGCCTGGTGCAGAGTGTCATTGAAGTCACCTCCAACCAAATACGGGAGGTTGGTGTTTTGCAGTAACCAGGAAGATAGCTCGCCGTAGAAAGCTTTTCCTGGGCTGTTGGGGGCATAAACGTTCGAGATGACCAGTTCCTTGGAACCAATTTTGAGATGGGCCGACACTAGCCGGCCATGGGAATCGGAATTTACTGCGAGGACCTGCATGGGAGGTTTTTATGAATTAGTAAGAGGACACCTGCCTTGCGGCCAACGGCCTCTGAACCCAGGACCGTGCCCACCCAGAGTGTTTTCATGCGCGGGAAGTCGGATGCGGGCAGGTGGGTCTCCTGCAGTAGTGCTACGTCTGCCTTAAGTCTTTTCAAGTGTCTGAGGATCTTCATTCTCTTATTTGGGGATCCAAGTCCCTTCACATTCCATGAAAAAACTTTCATGTTGGGGGTTCCAGGAACGGGGTCTGAGATGTATTTTCATGATAGGCACCGCTTGGTAGGGGGCAGAGGGAAGTCACCATATAACGGCCTAATAGGACCTGTAAGTCCCGGGGGGAGAGAAGGTACGCACGGTGCAAGTATGTAGGTGCTGGGGGGAGGGGGAAAAGGAGGAGGGGTGGGGAGGTGCAAAAGGGAGACCCGAAATGGGAGTAACAAAAAGAACAAAACCAATAGCAAGAACTTTGCTTTTTTCCACATGGAGTCACTGTACGAGCAGGCCCCCTTGTCACGACCTTGGTGACATGTGCCCGAGAGCCCAGGGTTAGGTGGCAAGGTTTCACGCGGCTAACAAGCAGTGCATGTAGTGGGGGAGAGGCAATATTGATGCGTACAGTGAGACCAGGAGGCGCAAAGTCATGAAACAGTATAGCATTAATAAACATAACACATGGATAATCAACCGGGGGGGGGGGGGGTAGAGAGAGAACATGACTGGCCTAGGTGCAGTAAAACTTACATGAGCATAGACATACCATATCAAACGGGCTAATGAAGGTAAACTATAGATGTGCAATAAAGATACCAAATGGAACAAAAAGATACCGTAACACATAATGCTACCTGTCCAGTCGATGTGGGGGTGAGATACCGCCAGTAGGTAGGGGGTCAAGTGGTGCAGGTGCATGGCCTGCTCAGAGAGGACCTTGACGGTGCAGCAAGAGCGTTCAAGGATAAGAAGAAAACCAGGAGGGAGTGCTGGTTGCAGGGAAATCACTTCGCAGTGGCCCAGGCCGGTTCTTGGGCCGAGGCCCTGAAGCGCTTAGGAGATTCTTTCCTCAGGCTTCTTTGGTCCAGGGGACGGTGAAGTGCCGGGGCCTTGGAGGGCGACTGGTGGTTGGGGTGAGCATGCCGCGACCGCTGGAAAGCTTCGGCTTCTGAGGGGTCCTGAAAAGTCAGCTGATCTCTATTAGGGGCCTTGAGGCGCAGTATGGCAGGGAAGGCTAAGGTAAATTTAATTTGTTTGAAGAGTTCAGTGCACACCTGTTGAAAAGCCTTTCGCTTCTTTGATACCTCAATGGAGTAGTCGGCAAATACTAGCACTTTTATGCCATCGATCTGGAGCTGGCGGGCTTGCCGAAAGGAATGCAATATAAGGGACTTGTCAGCGTAGTTAAGGTATTTTGCAATAATTGGACGCGGTGACTTACGGTCCGAGTTGAATGCCCCCATTCGATGGGCCCGTTCAACCGTGCATGGTCCTGGAAGGCCCAGCGCTTCTGGAACGCGCTGAGCGCAGAAATCTGAGAGTGCAGAGGCCTGAAGTGATTCCGGGACACCGACGAATCGCAGGTTACTCCTCCTGGATCTGTTCTCTAAATAGTATAATTTCTGGAGGATGAATTGATTTGTCTTGTCCTGTGCGTGTTCTAAGGCCTGGGCCTGATAAAGATCCTCTTCCGCGCTGGACAAGCGATGTTCCAGCTCATTTAATCTGGAGCCATGTTCCCCTAGTTGGGCCTTAATCTGCGCCATCCCGGCGTTCACGGCCTTCTCCACCGATGCCGCTATCATGGGGGTTAGCAGGGCGGCTATGGCTTGAGCTATACGCTCAGTGGTATTATCCCCTGCTGAGTGGGGTGAGGAGGCGTGTGGAGGAGAGGGGGAGATGGCGCCGCTTACCTCCATCGCAGCCGGGAGTAGGCGGAGCGGAGTAGGCCAAAGCCGGGGCCTCGATTTGCGGCTGGGCCCCCGCCGGCAGCGCCGTCTGGGCTGTGTGGCTGCGGGCGCCCGATTTCTCCACAAAATGATCCATGGTCGTGCGGGGATGTGCCCAGAGGTGAAGGGGGGGCTCGGATGACTGCTCGGGCCGGTTTTCTATGCCGAATTGTGTCGTGCAGCGGGAGCTGCAAAGGAGAGCAGCTACTCCATGCGACGCCGGAACCGGAAATCAAAATAACAATTTTTGATGCAATACTTTGCACGTGGCTCCTTGTTGTGCTCCAATTACAGTTATTGACAGCGCTTGCTTTCAAAAGGACTAATGCAGTGTGCTCTGCCAGTCTCAAATAGAGTCTGGCAGTGTTTGGAATTATATGGGTTAACAAACCCTTTAATATGGATGAGCAAAAATGTCATCAGTGGCCACAGAAAGGAAAGGTTAGGCCTGAAAGAAGCTATGGTGGCAGGGAAGAGAAACTCCCCCCCCTGGAGAGGGCAGTGCATATCCACTTTAATAAGAGTCCACAAATGTGCCTGCACAAGACAGAAAGAGTAAGGAACATTTTTTTGGGGGGGGGGGGGGTACTGAATTTAATGTTTCAGGTCCTGCTAGATGGAGGGTCAGGCTTAAATTTAATTGAATGCAATTTTAGAACACAATGGCACGAATAGGGAAAATCTGAATTTGAATACAGGTAGGCAACAGACATTGTCATCACTTGTAGTATTTACATAAAGGCATCAATTTTTTTTTTATGGCACAGTGGGTCTCATGAAGATAGGTCTATGAAGGAAGAACATTATCCATAGCAACCAGACTCTCCCTTTAATGCTTCCAGTAAAAAAAAATGGAGAATGAAAAATAATTCTAATTGTTGGCAGAACTGTTCATTTATCAGACACTTACATAAAGCCTCTTTTTTATGTGAAGTCATCAACAGAAAATTTCCAGTACATACATTTTTTATCTAGTAAAAGAGGAATAATGCAAAGGTTCTGGTGGTACAACTGCTGAAATAATATCACATATTTATCCTGCAGACAAGTAAACAAATGCTCGTCTTATTGGCATTTTGTCAATGTCTACTGCTCATCTGCACATATTCACCCCAAGGCGGCTTTTAACATTTTATTCCAACCCATTATTTTTATAGATTTCCTTTTTGATAAGTTTCTAATTGCAGGTGATGATAAAGAGATGATAAAGGACCACCCAGGATTTCATGCACATCTTATTTGTCTCTAAAACAAAGTCACTATGCAACCACTCCAATCATTGTAGGCAGTGATTCTAGAAAATATTAAATTAACAGTTTGATTTATTTATTCTTTAATATTTCAGGATAGTTTTTACTTCTCTGGACATTAACCATTAGGCAAAAATAGTGAGTGGAGATGCAAACCGCATGAACAAAATGTAAGAATTATAATACTTAGTACGATTTTAAAGCGGGAGTTCACCCATTTAAAAAAAAAAAAAAAAATCTCCCCTTAGCTTCCTGCTCGTTCGGTCTAGGGGAATCGGCTATTTATATTAAAATATGAGCAGTACTTACCCGTTTTCGAGCTGCATCTTCTTCCGTCGCTTCCGGGTATGGGTCTTCGGGAGCGGGCGTTCCTTCTTGATTGACATTCTTCCGAGAGGCTTCCGACGGTCGCATCCATCGCGTCACTCGTAGCCGAAAGAAGCCGAACGTCGGTGCGGCTCTATACTGCGCCTGCGCACCGACGTTCGGCTTCTTTCGGAAAATCGTGACGCGATGGATGCGACCGTCGGAAGCCTCTCGGAAGACTGTCAATCAAGAAGGAACGCCCATTCCCGAAGCCCATACCCGGAAGCGACGGAGAGGATGCGTCTCGTAAACGGGTAAGTACTGCACATATTTTAAAATAAATAGCCGATTCCCCTAGTAATAACGAGCAGGAAGCTAAGGGGGAAAAGTGCCTTCTAAGGGTGAACCCCCGCTTTAAGATCAAGCAAATGTGTTATTATAACATAAGTTATAAGTTTGTGAAATAATACTATTACAGATCACTGAAAGATTCTCTCTCTCTCTAGAGAGAGATTATATATATATATATATATATATATATATATATATATATATATATATATATATATATATATATATATATATATATATATATATATATATACATACACACACACACACACACACACACACACATCTATATAACACAAGACAGTTTCAGCCGTTTTTAGATGTTCGGAAGATACCACAGATCCAGTGCATGCAACATCAAAAGAGAGACATGAATAGTAATTGTTAGTGTGAAGTGAACATTTAAATTCTATCAAACACTCTTCCTGAGGTTGACCGCAGGGAAAAGCAAGATCTTCGATTCTTTCTGTCCTCTGAAGATCTTGACTTTTTTGATTATGAAAACTGCTTGCAAATGAAATAACTCTGTGGTATGTTTGAAAAAATATAAAATAATCCAACTTTTTTGAATCTGGCCTTTTCATCCCTAGAGGGAAATAGGGAGCAGAGGGACGAGGATATTGTGTCCAGCAGAACCTACAAGAGGTTTTGGATCAATAGCTGCATCAGCGGGATTCCGCTTAATGAAGGTTTCTTCAACAGAGCAGCTTTTTTGCTAATAACAGTAGGTATTATGGATGGCCGTGTGGAGCAAAACATCTGTAGGAGAGACAAAATAATTGCTTCGTTTTGCTTTAGAAAGGATTAGGAAGAATTTAAACCCACAGCAAACCGTTTTTACTTTGAGGAAGTTTAAGGACAGCTTTTCCCCATCTCCCCCCTCTTCATGTTTGTATTGAGAAAGATAAATCATTAATACCTCACCGCGGGGTGAGAAGTCGTGGTTTGTACTACACAATGAGCTGTAGCTTTGAGGTCAATGATACACAGAGCAGGGAAATGTGTACGACAAGCAAGTGCGACATCTGTTTTTAGGTTACCGATGCTTTGGAGATTCTGTGTACATACATATGTATAAGCATAGTGTGCATTACAGACACATAGAAAAAGGACAGGAATATGCACACAGCAATATCAGCTGAGGTTTATCTCTCAGTTGAAGCCAAGACATTTAACAGATACACACACAAATAGATAGATAGATAGATAGATAGATAGATAGATAGATAGATATATCTATCTATCTAAAATCCTCAATGCTGTTAACATTATGGGGGCATATAAAAAAATAGAGATCTATCTATATCTACATTGATACAACCCCGTTTAATACCAAAAATGTATTTTAAACCTAAAGACCTAACTAGATACAATCTGAAAAGCATTCAAAATTCAACACTTGTTCATAAATAAAACTCTGAGACAATGTTTTTTTTTTTTTTTTTACGAAAGGCAGATCCACTTTGCACTACAAGTGCAAAGTGCACTTGAAATGGCACTGGAAGTGCAGTCACTGCAAATCTAAGGGCTAGATCTGAAATGAGGGGAAGCTCTGCCGATTTTATTATCCAAACATGTGCAAGCTAAAATGCTGTTTATTTTCCCTGCATGTCCTCCTCGGATCTACAGCAACTGCACTTCCATGTACACTTTCAGTTGTGCAAAGTGGATTTGCCTTTCGTAAATAACCCCCTATGTGCCTACACTCATCTCCGAGTAGAAGAATACAATGCAGTTGATTTACTAAAAGGAAAATATACGGTGCACTTGCTCCAGAGCTTAGTAAATGAGGTAAAGCCTCACTTTGCAAAGAACACTCAATCACATGCAAGGAAAATAAAAACAAAATTTTTGCTTGCACATAATTGGATGATTTAAAATCAGCAGAGCTTCCCCTCAGATCTAGAGCAACTGCACTTGAAGTGCAGTTGCGGTGCACAGTATATATGCCTTTAGTAAATCAACCTCATTGTATTGGTCTTTAATATATGATATAGGTTAGTTGGAGAAACCAAAGTGAATGATTAATCAATTTTTCTTAGCGGCTGCTAATTATTCATAAATACAGTTGCAGGTAGCTTTATTGGAGTTTACATATCTACTCTACCATTTGCCATTGCACATATACCATATTGGAGGGGTTGGAATATCTAGTATAGTCCTAGTAAATATTGTATCCAATGACTTTTTCTGCTTCAGTCATACACATTCTATAGTCACAAACTTGTACAACCACAAATAACATTTACCTAGGAAATTAAACGTTTATTTATATAATGCAAAATAGTACAGCAGGCTATGTAACACTTGCTGCATTTTACTGGATACAGGTTAGAAAATGTTTACAGTATTATTCAATGAAAAGGCCAAACATAGACCGTAGTATGCACATAATAGCTGGATATTCATTGTACAAAGGAAGCATTGAATGCAATAACAATTCAGTTCAAATAAATATGTAAGGTGAACAGTGACATTACTGTATGTACATACTAGTATTCATCACTTCATTGCCAGTCTGGGGCTCAGAAATGCTACAGACTCTCTAGAAGTGAAATGGTTAAAAGGTGTTAGAGATATTCCTTCACAAGAACACAGAAAACACAATGGGCTGGGTAAAATAAAATGGAAAAGTCTTAGAATATACACAGTCAAGGCTGTTTAAGTATGAAGAACAAGCAGTATGAATTTAGAACCAACACTGAACATATTTAAATACAGCCGTTATTGGTTTTACATTTTTCCTACAGAATTTTACATGAAAGAAAAGCTGAATGGTGTGTTCCCTACAAACATTACAACAGGAAAAGGAATATTAATTGTATATGGCCATACAGTCCTGTTTTTCATGAAGGTTGAAGGGAGACTACACTATTTTAGTCAAAGGGTACCATGATGAAAACTGCTCAATATATGAGCAAGTTGAGGTCATCAAATGCAGAGAACAGCCAATACGGAGCACTAACAAATAAAACAAGAAAATAAAGGTTTTTAATAACACCGAGTACTGCAAGGTTAGACTGTACATATAGAAACTATGGGTTTTAAAAATAAGGATTATCTATATTTAATTATAGATTGTTGAAAAATAAATATTCAACAAGTGTGAGCAGCAAATTGTCTTTAGTTGTTAATTCAGTGATTTAGTCAGACTATAAACACATCTTTGGTTACCTCTGATTAAAAAAAATTCCATTATGTATACTAACAATGAAAAGGGCATATTTTTTTTTTTTTATTTTAAATATTTCTAGGGCAATAGGCCTCCGATTAAAAGAAGTTACAAAACAGTAATAGAACTTTAAAAGGCACTGTGTGAAAAAAAAAAATTTGATTTTAACCCCCTTGGGTATTCCAGCATAAAATCTATCAAAAATAAAATATCTGAATAAACTGCATTTGACCCTATTAAAGAACCAATGCTACAATTGCATAGCAAAATAAGAGTGTGAACTATAATGTACTAGAGCTCCCAATGTTTATCAAATAAACAATTTTACTGGCCAAACAAATTAATACATAAATTATGTACTGGTAAAATATTCCAGCCAATTGTTGGTTTTGGTCCTATGATTATTTATTAAAATAGAAGCAGTTAACAGTTCAGAAAGTGAAATAGGTAGCCAGTACACAGAAGCGGAGGCCAGAACTTGTCAGCAGGGTGATTGTCACATGTTATGCAGCGTACACACGATCGCAAATTCCGACAAGAAAACCGTGGATTTTTTTCAGACGGAATTTTGGCTTAAACTTGTGTTGCATACACACGGTCACACAAAATTCCCACAGTCAAGAACGTGATGACATACTACGAGTCGAGAAAAATTATGTTCAATGATTCAGAGCATGCGCCGAATTGATTGAGCATGCGTTTTTTTTTTTTTTTTTTGCGCTTCGGAATTGCATACAGACGATTGGAATTTCCAACATGAACTTTTACCGTCGGAAAATTTGAGAACCAGCTCTCAAATTGTTGCTGTCGGAAATTCAGACAGAAAGTCCGATGGGGCCTACACACGGTCGGAATTTCCAACCAAAAGCTCACATCTAACTTGTCTTGTCGGAAATTCTGACCGTGTGTACGCGGCATAAGAGATGCACAACATATAGCATTTTGTTTGTACATTATAAAATTCATGTCACAGGAACCTGACTTTGCAAAATAGTTTACTGTTGCTGTGGAATACATCATAAAAAGTAATTTATTTTATAAATAAAAACTAAATATACTTGAGAAAAAAAAGGCAAAAACAAAGCATTACCATGCATTACAGTTTAAATATTTAAAAAGGCACAATGTTTCTCTTGCATTATCAAAAAAAAAGCAAATAAGCAGCCTCGTAGCAAAAGGACTAGAGTTGAAGATGGTATTGACCAACATCCAAATTAGCACACCAATCTTATTTCATGTGATGTGCCAAAGACTGACCATATTTACATGAAAAAGACATTGTACCTTTCTATAACGTTTATAAAGGTTTATAACCATGTCCTGCGAAACTTAGGAAGTCACATATTAGATTAACCACAATTTGCGGCTGATAACGTAGGTATTTCCGTTCTTAAACTACAGCTAAAGAGCACAAGAGACATATCAGGCATTGTAAGAGTTTAAGGTGCTCAATTATAGTCTATAGTGAAAATGCTGTTGACATGGCCTAAACCTGGCTGCAGAATGAGGGCAACTTCCTACAGTGCAAATAAAAAAATAAATTGGTGCCTTTACTTAAAAATTTCCCAAAGCTTAACATTCGAAAAAAAACTCTGCCTACCATCCTAGAACTTGTTGGTAAAAGGGTTGGAAATGCCCCAAATACCCTTTAAGCAACTATGAAGTTCTAAAACTTTGCCCTCCAACAGTATGTATGGCCTGAAAAATCTTGAAAATGGAGGACGAGGGGTTGAAGTGTCCTGATAAAAATAGTAATTTAGCTGCTGGCGGTCAGGGCGTGCATACGTTTTGCAACCTCATACACATAGGTAACATCTGGTCTCTTCTCAGGGTCCGGATTTATACAATTGTTCACCAGCATACGTAACTTTATGAAGAGAAAAAAAAAAGGAAGAGAATTGGTTAGCTGCCTATTCACATAAAACGTAAAATAGTCATAATCAAACACTGAGTTATAAGTTATAACAAGGTGACGGATCCATGAAAACTGGAGCAATAGTGGAGCTGTTATCATTAACAAGGAATGAGAATTATGGTTTCTTTTCATGATATAACAGGATTGGCTGCTATGGAAAACAGGTCTAGAACATTTAGATAAATTTGTATCAATGGCTAAACTGTGTGCATAATGTAACATTCCAGTATTTAAAATAAATGAGAACTGACAGAATATAGCACAGAACATGCAACATAGGTTTTACTTGGTTATGTTTTAGAAAATAAATTTGACAGCAAGTCATCTGCTGCTGCTCCGGCCACCACTACCTTTTCTATGAAAAGCCAAATCATCTATGCATTAGTAGCGAAGGAGTTAACTTAAGGTAATGCTTTTCAGGTTGGAGCTTTTAAGTAGAAACTGGAAATGTTACAAAAATGTATCTGTCTCTCTAACTGGGAGATCCTCTGTGGGGCATAGTTTTTTTTTTGATTCATGCCCCTGGGCTGTGACTCCGGATTCACACTTCGCTGCAGAATCGCAGCCCTGCAGGCAGGATCGGCACATCCGCTCCGCTGAGTGGTACCCTCATTATAATCCTCCAGCAGGTCGTCATGGCAACTGCCATCCTGGAGCATCCCTGTACCTTCCTAATAAGCTACCATGTGAAATGCAAATGCGGACAGTCTGAAAATTAGTCAAGGAGAATAGGCGATGAGGATGCAGATATGTGAAATATTCATGTGCACACTGGAAGAGCGAGAGGGGGAGAGTGAGAAGAGGGGAAAGGGAAGGAGGAGACAGTATGAGTGGCAGAACAAAAGGCTGCCCCTGACACTCATACTATTATTGTGTATTACTGTATATAGAAAGAATGGAGCAAGCACTGCACACATGGCCTTCTTACCGAGAGACCACCATCAATCATCAGGTAATTTGAATGTGTCTTCATACAGAAAACATAACCAAAACAATTAATCTGCCAGTCCAGATATTAGTAAAAGTGTTTAAGTACTGTTAATACACTGCATAGGAATTTTATTTTATGCATGTCTCATATCTAATTTAAAGATACATACCATAAGTAACAAATATGGGAAAACAAGTTGAAAATTCATCACAATTGGAACATGTAAACCTGACACCACACATCTCTTGGCAGCTTTGGTATAAGCATAAGATACAAAAGTTGCTAAATGGCATCACGGTGTTGTACCGAGGCTCTAGGTTAAATTCCCACTATGTCTGCTATCTGCATGGGATTTGCAGGTTTGTGTGGGTTTTGTACTATAGTTCCAACATTGTGATAACTCAACTTTCTTCTGACCAAAATAGGTTCTAATATGTGAAGTTATGTCTGCAGCAGACAAATGAATTTGAGTGTGTGATCCTTCAGGTGTGGGCAAATGTAAAGAGCTCTATCAACTCACATTGCTCTGTGAATGTCTGCACAACAAATATAGTGAAGTGTGTGAATGAATGCAAGTACACTACCTTTTTCCCATCAACTTAAAGAGGAAGTCAACCCTCTGCAAAAAAAAAAAAAAAAAACACCCTGCAGGGCAAAATGAGCTAGTTTGCATAGCATACTAGCTCATTATAAATTACTAACCCGAGATCGAAGCTCCCACAGCGGTCCTAGTTCCCCCCCTCCTCCATCTCTCCTGGACTGACTTCCAGGTATCGCGGCTCCCACATTGTGGCTGTCCGGAGCTGTGATGACGCCACTCCAGCGCATGCGCGCGGGAGCTACCAGTCACGGCATGATCGCCGTTAGAAACGGCACGCTCAGTGCGCCTGCGCCGTTGTCTCTTAATCTAGGCTTACCTGTAGGTAAAAGTGGTCTGTAAGGGTTTACAACCACTTTAACATAATTTTAATTAAAATGTGCATTATGGAATACACACTCCATACTAATCTGCAGACCTTTCATTCATCCGCCTTTCCTCCATTCATAGGTCCTGCTTCATTCATGAAAGCTACAGTACAGCTTCTGTGAATGGAGGAGGGCAGAAAGGGCAAACAAAGTTGACACTCTTGATGATTGCATATGAAAAGGTCCCTCAGCTCTGCTGTGTCCCCAGAAGATTAGTTTGAAGGTATACGGGGAATAAGTTCACCTTTTCATTTATTCTGAAAAAGGTGAACCAACCCTTTAAGTATTAAAATTGGATAATTATTAAGCAAAGAATATTGTGGTTGAAATAAGTAAACATTTAGCAAAGGCAACAATTCTGTAATGCAAACAAGGAAAAAAGCAGGAGCTTGGAAGTCAGGTAAAGTGAAATGCACATGCAGTGAGGCACAGCTCTATTTTCTATTTCCTCAAATATCTTGCACATGACAAATATCTGGTATACACAAACGAACACTTAAAACTGTAGTAAATCAGGCCTAGATTTATGTCACCTCCCCTCATGCTTTATCAAAACATGCTCCGAAGGAGTATAAAAATTAAAGTTACGCTTACAGGTAACATCTTTTCCAGTAGTCTTTCAGGACAGCCACTATGCTCCTCCCTTCCTTAAGAAACACTGCGCAAGCCCATACAATTCAACTACCCCCCCCCCCACTGGACCTCCATTTTTTTGCCAAGAACACCTCCGGTCAGCTGGGGAGACACAAGAATACATTAATAATACACCATCACATATTACTACCGTGTCTGTGTTGAGGTCTTCCTCAAGACCCACCCATAAATTCAGGTGGTTAACTAGTGCTGTCCTGAAAGACTACTGAAGACGTTAACGGTAAGCATAACTTAAATTTTTCACCACCGTCTTTCAGGACAGCCACTATGAGAGGATAGACGAGCACTTACCACTAAGGGTGGGACTACGGCTTGCAAAACCTTTCGCCCAAAGGCCTGCTCATTTGCCAACACCAGATCCACCCTGTAATGCTATACAAAAGGTGGTGAAACTGGACCATATAGCTGCTTTGCAAATTTGCTCCGGCGTCACTCCAGCACTTTCTGCTCGAGATGCTGCCATAGCTCTAGTAGAGTGTGCTTTTATACCGACAGGAACTTCCTTTCCCGCCAACGTATAGGCCTGGCCAATGGTTAACTTAAGCCACCTAGCAAAAGTGCGTTTGGAGGCTTTAGGCCCTTTTCACATGGACGGATAGGATGGTGCTTTTAGCTGCGGATTCTCAAGTTATCTACCCCAGATAAAAGCACACAATGCTTACCTATGGCCCCATTCACACACTGCGTTTAGCTGCGGTTTAGTTACATGCGGTTTGGTGCAGATAGAAAAAATAAAATTTACTGCGTCCAGGAACGATTTGTCGCAGCTATCTGCACATAACTGGAGGTAATCACAGTGCACTGTGTCAGCTGCGTTTGGTATGAATCATGAGGGGGAACTCTACGCCAAATTTTAAATAAAAAACAAGCATCGGTTCCCCCTCCAAGAGCATACCAGGCCCTTGGGTCTGGTATGGATTTAAAGGGGAACCCCTACGCTGAAAAAACGACGTGGGGGGCCCCCCAAAAGCCATACCAGTCCATTATCAGAGCTTGCAGCCTGGCCGCTCAGGCAAGGGGGTGGGGACGAGTGACGCCCCACGCCAAAGCACCCTGTCCCCCATGTTGATGAGGACAGGGCCTCTTTCTGACAACCCTGGCCGTTGGTTGTCGGGGTCTGTGGGCAGGGGGCTTATCGGAATCTGGGAGCCCCTTTTAATAAGGGGGCCCCCAGATCCTGGCCCCCCCACCCTATTTGAATGAGTATGGGGTACCCCTAACCATTCACCTGGGGGAAAAAGTGTCAAGAAAAAACACACACTAGACATGTTTTCAAAGTAATTTATTAGGCAGCTCCGGGGGTCTTCTTCCGACTTCTCCGCTCTGTTTTTTTTCTGCCGGGCTCCTCCGCCATCTTCTGCCAGCTTTTTTACTAGTGGTGGCCCGGTCTTCTCTCTTTTTCCGGGGACTTCTTCCGACTTCTCTTCTCCCGATCTCCGGTTCTGCCTTCTTCCGGGCTCCTCCGATATCTTCTTCCAGCTCTTTTACTAGCAGTGGCCCGGTCTTCTTCCGACTTCTCTGCTGCCTTCTGCCGGGCTCCTCCGCTATCTTCTTCCAGCTCTTTTACTAGCGGTGGCCCGGTCTTCTCCCTTCTTCCGGGGGTCTTCTTCCGACTTCTCCCGCTCTCCGGTTCTTTCTGCCGTGCTCCTCCACTATTTTCTTCCAGCTCTTTTACTAGAGGCGGCCCGGTCTTCTGCGTGGTCTTCTTCCGATGTTGACTCGATGATCTCTCCCGCTGCAATGCCGTGTGTGCAAAGATTTATATAGGCCTCTTATGATGTCACAGTCCCATCATGCTCAGGGTGGCGACATATGAGGCGGGGTCACCGGGTGATATGACCCAGTGACCACGCCCCATGCCTATATAAATTGCTGCGCACCCGGCATTACAGCGGGAGGAAGCGTTGTGTCAACATCAAAGAAAAGAGGGAAGAAGATTACGGAGAAGACCGAGTCGCCGCTAGTAAAAGAGCTGGAAGAAGATAGCGAGCGGAGGAGTCCGGCAGAGGGACAACAGAGAGCAGGAGGAGACGACGGATAAGACCGGGCTGCTGCTAGTAAATGAGCTGGAAGAAGATAGCAGAGGTGCCCAGCAGAAGGCACCGGAGAGCGCGGAGACGACACTGGAGAGCAGAAGAAGAGACCCCCAAAGCCGTAAGACCCCCGATGCTGCCTAATAAATGACTTTAAAAACCTGTGGTGTTTTTTTTTTACACTTTTTTCCCTCCAGGTGAATGGGTAGGGGTACGATGTACCCCATACTCATTCACATAGGGTGGGGGGGGCCCCCTTATTATTATCCCGGATTCCAATAAGCCCCCCGCCCGCATACAACCAACAGCCAGGGTCGTCAGGAACAGGCCCTTGTCCTCATCAACATGAGGACAGGGTGCTTTGGGGTGGGGGGGCTGCCCTAAAGCACCCACCCCCCCTCATGTTGAGGGCATTCGGCCTGGTACGGTCCAGGAGGGGGCGCTCGCTCATCCCCACCCCCTTTCCTGATCTGCCAGGTTGCGTGCTTAGATAAGGGTCTGGTGCGGCTTTTGGGGGGACCCTACGCCGTTTTTCGGCATAGGGGTTCCCCTTTAAATCCATACCAGACCCAAGGGCCTGGTATGCTCTTGGAGAAGGAACACATGCTGTTTTTTTATTTAAAATTTGGCGTGGAGTTTCCCCTCATGATTCATACCAAACACAGTGCCTGGTATTGGCGGGGATACAAGTCGGATCCCCATTAAATATCATGCTGCAGCTAAACGCAACCGCATATAAATGCAGCTGATCGCTGTGCCTGGAGTCTTGAATTTCACAGAAAATAAACATGCTTTTAACTGCGGCAGAACAGCCGTCCATTTGAAAAGGGTCTTATACCCCTTTCTTGCCACTGAAAACAAACAAGGAATCCATCTTTCTTACTGCTTTCGTCAGCTCCAAGTACTGCCGGATACATCGCCTTACATCTAATGTATGAAATTTAAATTCCCTTACCCCTGAGGGATTAGGGCAGAAAGTGGACAAAACTATCTCCGGGCTTCGATGAAACTTTGAAGCCACTTTAGGTGAGAATGCCGGATCCATTTTTAAAACAACCCGGTCCAGGAAAACACAAAAATGGGGTCTGACTGATAAAGCTTCTTTTTCACTGACCCTCCTGCCAGTTGTCACGGCAACCAAAAATATTGTCTTAAAAAGGTAAGATTTTTTAGTGAACATTCCTCTAAAGGGATCAATGGAGGGGGGGCTCTTTTAGGGCCTGCAAGACCAAAGATAGGTCCCACCTAGGGAAGGGTGGGCCCTAAACCAGCCTCTGCCTCCCTAGTGCTTTGAAAAATCTGACCACTCAAGGATTGGAGGCCAGAGGTTTTTCCAAAAATGCATTAAGTGCTGATTCCTGGCTCTTTAAGGTGCTCATGGCTAACCCTTTGCCTGCCCCGCACTGCAAAAATTCCAGGACTGCTATAGGGCTCTTTACCTTGGAAGGAGCTTCCTGCACACCAGTCATTAAAGCGTTTCCAGAACTTTCTGTATATCAGGCACGTCTTTCTGCTATTGAGCAGAGGGGACACTAGCCCCTCGGAAAACCCCTTGGAGTTAAGAAACCCCTCAGTAGCCAGGAAGCAAAGTTCCATCGATGCACCTAGGGACAAAGGACCGGACCCTGGCAAAGGTGGTCCTCCCAGACTGGTAGGAACCATGGGGGCTCTACTGCCAATTGTTTCAGGACTGAACTGGGACATTTTGGGCCAGTGTGGTGCCACCAGGATCAAAGGTGTTCTCCGTCTGAATTTTTCTCAGCACTGCCGGCAGCAGGACCGGTGGTGGGAAGGCATAGCATTTTGCAAAATGGCAGCTCTGAGTTAGAGCATCCACCCCTAGTGCATCTTCCCACTTCCCACGTTCAAGAAGAAGAAACGGGGGTTTTCGTGTTGTTTATTGTTGCAAAAGTATCCAGAGTGTACTTGAGTGTGGTAGCCTTGTAATTCCTTCCTGAAGGACCTGAGTGCCAACCCAACGGCTTTCAGTTCCTTCCAATTGGTTGACGTCTTTAGCTCCCCGCCTCTCCAGGTGCCCTGTGGCAGTAGGGTTCCCTAGTTGCACGCCCCAGACGTCGCCGCCTGCATCCGTGGTCACCACCTTGGAAACCGGGATGACCCACAGACGACCCTGCTACAGGTTCACCATTTTCCTCCACCACCAGATAGAGTATTCCACCTCAGGTCAAAAGGTCCAACGACTCCTGACTGTGGTCCCATATTTTTAAGACAAAGATTTGAAGGGGATGAAAATGTAGCCCTGCCCACTGAACCACTGGGATAGTGGAGGTTAGCAGACTCCCTTTGTCAGTTCCAGGTTTATGGTCAACTGTTCCAGGGATGCTGCGAAGAGGAGTAGGTCATCCAGACCACTTTGAGCCGCAGAAAATCCATGGCCTCTGCCATGACCTTCGAGAAAACACGGGCGATAAGGATTGGCCAAATAGAAGCACCTGAAATTGTAGATGAATTGTTTCTCCTACATTTGCCGCTAGATGGAGACATTTCTGGAAAACCTTTGTGATAGGGACATGGAGGTAGGCATCTTTGAGGTCTTTAGATGCCATGTAGCAATTTCGGGGTAGAAAAGCTCTGACCGTAAAGATTGATTCCATACGGAACCTCTTGTAGGATACAGACTGGTTCAGGATCAGTCTGTACTTTCCTGAGGGTTTTTGTACTACAAAAACATGAGTAAAAACACCCACTTTCCTTTTAACGCCCCCAATAGGGCCTCAGCCTTCTCCACACACCTGGGAAATTGTGTGACAAGGAGCCTTCGTGAGGATGGTTTTGTAAATTCCAGGTGGTATCCCCCTCCTTACAATCCCCAGGATAAATTGACTGGAGGAGACAGCCTCGCACTGTGGGAGAAAGGCCTGTGGTTGGAATGTCATTGGCTTTTTCAGGGCTGTTCAGGAAGGCAGCGTCCAGTTTGGGATTTTTTATTCCAGACGGACGATGCATCTTCTACACACACACACACACACACCAGGAAATATTGCAGGTCTTTTAAAAGGTAAGGACCTGAGCCTCCCTCACCTCTGACCACCCATTGGGGTCCCTCCCTCTTCTAAGAACCATCAGCGGAGGGGGGGATAATCCCAGGTAAGGAGAACCCCACATTCCAAATCATCTCCAGCCTGCACCCGGCCCGCTATCGACACCGAAACCGGAAGCCACAGGTCAAAGGGTGGCACGCGCGCCCCCTCACACCGAAAGTGACATTGCCTGCTACTCGGCTCGCCAGAGTTCCACTGCAGCCACATAAATGTACGGGGAGAACGGATGTCTCCCTGCTGCATCCCTGTGAATGTGATAGCAGGCCCCCGGATCTTCCGTCGGCACTCTGAGAAGATGGGGTGGTGACTCTTCTTGTGGTCAGGTATGTGACCTACCACCGTCCCTGGGAGCGCCTTGGCCTCCCCTACAAGACTCAATAGCCACAGCCTCCCTGTCAGGCTAGGTTCCTAGCAGTGTCTACCCGCTGGAGGAAACACAAACAGACTAAGGTCTGGCAGGGGGAAGCCAAGGTCCCCCATAGTGGGTGTCATGAAAGACGGTGGGGGAAAGAAAGGTCCATAAATATTTTTAAGGGTTTATGGGTGAAGCTCTGATGACAGCATTATGGAAATTGCCACTGCCGACTTGTTTTTAAAGATGGCTGTCATTCTAAGACATTGTGTCATGTGGGGAAAATGCATTTTCCACAACAAAAGTCATCATTTTATATTTCATGGGCAGCATGACCGCCCCTGAGCCTGTACACAAAACGAGTCAGCAATATTCGTACCCATAATTCTATTCTCAAAGGCTCTCATAAGGTTTTCATTAAAAGTGTAGCGTTTAAAAAAATAAAATAAAAACCTGAACAAAAATTCCAAAAATTTGTACTGTCCAATAATTAACAATGTCACCGGAAGATGAATCACAAGTAAAATAATAATATCAACCACTGGAATGTAATCACAAATTGGTCACTGATAAATGGCACAAAGCAAAAAAAGAAAAAAACATCATACCTCCTCAGAATAATGATCAGACGGCAATGGTGGATAGTCGCACTGCTCTATCTTCTTACACAAAGAGTACAGATTCATCTTGTCTCCATAAAATGGACTTTGTAGTGCTGCCATCTGAAATTAAAAACATTCCGATTCAGGTAATATGGTTAAATGTCAAACCTAATTTTTTTTCTAGCAGGTTGGGTAATATAATACTGCAGAATAAACAACAGCAAAAATGTTTTTAATTTTTTTTGTTACTCACTGTAAAATACCTTTCTCGGAATTCATTGACGGAAACTATGTATCTTCCTTCATGACAATAGGGTTTATAGCGCCACTTACAGAAGTAGCACACTAGGGTGAAAAAAACAAAAAACACACAGCAATGCCTATGGCCAGTCCTAGCTGGTATAAACCCCCTCTTCTATAGGCAAGCCAGTTGGTCACAAAGCAGTACAAGAAAAAAGCCTAAAAGAGGGGTGGATGCTGTGTCCATCGATGAACTCTGAGAAAGGGATTTTGCGGTAACAAAAATCAAATTTTTTCCTGCGTTCATTGATGGACACAGCGTTTCTACCTTTCTTGACCATAGGGACGTCCCAAAGTGCCTCAATGAGGGGTGGGGAACCAAAATAGTAGCCATCAGGCAACCACCCAAAGAAAACCCTGCATAAGGGGAAAAAAGGCACCTCAAACAACCGTCTGCAAACCCAGCAGGCAGACAAGCATCCAAAGATGCAAAAAACAGTAACCTTGAGAAAATTTGGGAAAGGTATGCACAGACGACCAGGTAGCCATCTTACAAACATGATACATCTGATGCCTGAACGCCCAATTGGCACTACTCGCCCTGGTAGAGGGATTCGTAACCGGGAAGGGAGAAGCCAAACCCTTAATGGCATAAACCTGAACGGATCCATTGATACAATGGTGGGGGAAGGCCCCAGGCCTATTCATGGCCTGTCCATAATCACAAAAAATAATATGGAATATGACCTCTAGAAGGAAAACAAAGTGGACACGCATACACGAACATCCCAGACCACATCCAAAGTCCAAGGAGTGGAGCGCAATCCTCTTAGGGTGCAAAGAACATGGACACAGTGAAGGTAGAACAATGCCCTTATTCAAATAAGGAGCAGATACCACATTTGAAAGGAAGGACCATCACATCTGCGTGGGACATAAGATCTTTCTTTAGAAGCAACTACCAAGGAGCTCCTGCTACCAGCCACACCATGTCGGGGTATCAGGGTCAATGTGACCAATGAGGGGCCACCTGATTGACTGGAATTCCTTCAGCCTCAAGCCTACGCAGCAGACCAGGGAGAAATTAAGAGAAGGAGATGCAGAAATGAGAAGATAGGGGCTCTACCAAAGTGTCCATTGCATCAGTCAGATGATCTCTCAACACAAATTGTGTACTTTCCAGTTGAAACAGGACGCTAGGCGATCCATATCTGGCATACCTCACTGTAGACAGATAGAACACTGGAGACGAGTCTCCCTGATCCAGCACCCGACGACTCCATTAGTCTGCCAGTTTCCAATGCTTAAAACGCACACAGTAAGGAGAGCAAGCACAAGAAGCTCTGCCCACTGATGGATTCTAAAAGTATCCAGTGCCGCTGCTGTACTCTCCATGCCGCCCCCAAGGTTGGCATAGGCCATTAGATATTGTTCAAACAAAACCTGACTGGGCACCCCCCGAAGGAGGTCTATCTACTGTTATAAGCAATGGAGCCAGCATCTTGATAAATACCCAAGGAGTAGAGGCCAGACCAATAGGGAGGCCACAAACTTGGAGTGCATATGCCTAATCGCAGGCGTTGGTGCCCGGCACAGAGGAGAGTGTGCAGGAACACGTCCTGAAATTCTACTGAGGCCAATAAATTCTCCTGATGAAGGGTGGCCACTACTGAACACAACACCATTAGGCCAGGTTGACATATGTGCAAATTGGATGCATTTTTCACCGTTTCAATTTGCATATCATGCGAGTGTGACCGGCTCTCAATGGAGCCGGTTCACAAATGTCAGGGGCGGCCGCGTTGCTGTTTCCAAAAGGGTCTTGTGTGAATTCAGGCAAAAATGCGGACCCGAATCGCACTTGAACTGGTGAACAGAAACACACCAAACCCTAGCCTGGAAGCCGCGGCCGTCCATATGTAAACCCTGGCCTTATGAAATTCCACACCCTCACAAAAGCAATTCAGGCCTGAGGTCCAGGATTCTTCCAGTAACCAGTAAAACCCTCAAAACCTTGCTGGTGCCTGGTTGCTCCTTGAAGGGGCAGATCCTGCCCTGCCCCATAAAAAGCCTACAAACGAGGAAGTGAGAGTCACAAAAAAGGAGTAAAGGAACTTGTCTGGAGGATATACACAAAATCTAGTTCATAGTCTTGCAGGACCAGTTCATGAACCACTGTCAAAAGCATAAGGGTTCCCCAGGCTGCAAACCAATGGAAACAACTCACCACCATGGAGTTGTATGGGGGCAAACTTTTCTGCTGAGGAGGGCTTGTCCATGGGCCAAGCGGCTTGACAAACCTGGGGGAACAAAAAAAGCTGCATGCCTGCAGAAGAGAAAGGGCCCTGCCAGAGGTGTGGTTCATTCCCTTCCCGGAGCACAGAAGACTGGTACACCGCCACCCATAAGGCTCTTGAAAATGCTATCCACGGCGGCGCACCCAAGAGCTGCTTGCCTTGGAATGGAAGTCGGCCAGGGGTCACCCAGGTGTCCAGTCTGCAGCCCAACACTGAAGCCACAGAATGTGGAAAAGCACTACTGCGAAGACAGAGAGCTTGGAAAGCAAGAGCGCCACATTTACAGTGGGGATCAAAAGTTTGGGCACCCCAGGTAAAAAATTGTATTAATGTGCATAACGAAGCCAAGGAAAGATGGAAAAATCTCCAAAAGTCAAATTACAGATTAGACATTCTTATAATATGTCAAAAAAAGTTAGATTTTATTTCCATAATTTACACTTTCAAAATTACAGCAAACAAAAAAATGGCGTCTGGAAAAGTTTGGGCACCCTGCAGAATTTATAGCATGCACTGCCCCCCCCTTTGCAACGCTGAGACCTGCCAGTGTCATGGATTGTTCTCAATCATCGTCTGAGAAGACCAGGTGATGTCAATCTCAAAGGTTTTAAATGCCCAGACTCATCTGACCTTGCCCCAACCAATCAGCACCATGGGTTGTTCTAAGCAGTTGTCTAGAAAACTGAAACTAAAAATAGTTGACGCTCACAAAGCTGGAGAAGGCTAAAAGAAGATAGCAAAGCGTTTTCAGTTGTCAATATCCTCTATTCCGAATGTAATTAAGAACCGGCAGTCATCAGGAGCAGTGGAAGTTAAAGCAAGATCTGGAAGACCAAGAAAAATATCAGACAGAACAGCTTGCAGGATTGTGAGAAAAGCAATTCAAAACCCACGTTTGACTGCACGATCCCTCCAGAAAGATTTGGCAGATACTGGAGTTGTGGTACACTATTCCACTATAAAGAGATACTTGTACAAATATGGTCTTCATGGAAGAGTCATCAGAAGAAAACCTCTTCTATGTCCTCACCACAAAAATCAGCGTTTGAACTTTGCAAATGAACATATAGACAAGCCTAATGCATTTTGGAAACAAGTTCTGTGGACCAGAGAAAGGGTAATCGCTCAAGAGAACCAGAGAATCAGAGTTCAAGTTCTGTGGACCGATGAGGTTAAAATAGAACTTTTGGGCCGGAATGAGCAAAGGTACGTTTGGAGAAGAAAGCGCACAGAATTTAATGAAAAGAACCTCTGTCCAACTGTTAAGCATGGGGGTGGATCAATCATGCTTTGGGGTTGTATTGCAGCCAGGGGCACAGGGAACATTTCACGAGTAGAAGGAAAAATGGATTCAATAAAATGTCAGCAAATTTTGGATGGTAACTTGATGCTATCTGTGAAAAAGCTGAAGTTAACCACTTAAGACCTGGACCGTTAGGCAGCTAAAGGACCCGGACAGTTTTTGCGATTCGGAACTGCGTCGCTTTAACTGACAATTGCGCGACGTGGCTCTCAAACAAAATTGGCGCCTTTTTTCCCACAAATAGAGCTTTCTTTTGGTGGTATTTGATCACCTCTGCGGTTTTAATTTTTTGCGCTATAAAACAAAAATAGAGCAACAATTTTGAAAAAAAATCATTATTTTTTACTTTTTTCTATAATAAATATCCCCCCAAAATATATAAAAATCATCTTTTCCCTCAGTTTAGGCCGATAGGTATTCTACCTATTTTTGCTTAAAAAAAAAAAAAATCGCAATAAGCGTTTATCGATTGGTTTGCGCAAAAATTATAGCGTTTACCAAAAAGGGGATAGTTTTATTGCATTTTTATTAATTAGTTTTTATTTACTACTAATCAGTGATTTTTTTTCGTGACTGCGACATTATGGCGGACACTTCGGACAATTTTGACACCTTTTTGGGACCATTGTAATTTTCACAGCAAAAAATGCATTTAAAATGCATTGTTTACTGTGAAAATGACAGTTGTGGTTTGGGAGTTAACCACAAGGGGGTGCTGATGGGGTTATGTATGACCTCATTTGTGTTTCTAACTGTAGGTAGTGTGTGGTTGTAGGTGTGACGTCATCGATTGGGGTTCCCTATAAAAGGGAACACACGATCGATGACAGCGCCACAGTGAACGGGGAAGCTCCGGGGACCGATTGCGGGACTCTTGCGGCGATAGGGTCCGCGAGTCCCGGGGCTTCGGACCGGGTCGCGTGCGCGCGACCCCACGGCTGGGCTTAAAGAGCCACGTACATGTACCTGGATGTGCCCAGCTGTGCCATTCTGCCGACGTATATCGGCGTGAATGGGTCCTTAAGTGGTTAAAGAACGGCTTCTACAAATGGTTAATGATCCTAAACACACCTATAAATCCACGGGGGATTACATCAAGAGGCGTAAACTGAAGGTTTTGCCATGCCCTTCACAATCTCCTGACCTCAACATAATTGAAAATCTATGGATAGACCTTAAAAGAGCAGTGCGTGACAGACAGCCTAGAAATCTCAAAGAACTGGAAGACTTTTGTAAGGAAGAATGGGCAAAGATACCTCAAACAAGAATTGAAAGACTCTTGGCTGGCTACAAAAAACGTTTACAAGCTGTGATACTTGCCAAAGGGGGCAGTACAAGATATTAAAGAGTCACTAAAGGAATTTTTTTTTAGCTAAATAGCTTCCTTTACCTTACTGCAGTCCTGGTTTCATGTCCTCATTGTTAGTTTTTGCTTTGATGTTGCTGTAAATACTCTCTGTTCTGGACACTTCCTGGTTGCCTGTTTCCTGATAACCACAGTACTGGGAGATTTCCCACGGTGGTCACTAATCAAGGAGGTGTGATTACTGTGTGTAAAACGAAACTGGATTGGTGCTGAGGAGTTTTAGACAAAGTATCACTGCTCTCTATTGGCTGACTGCCCTCTAGTGGCTCTCTGTACATCAGAGAACCAGCAAACAACAGCAAAAACGAAACTACACTGCAGGCACATTATATGATTGTTTTTTTTATCTATTTTTAATCATTTTTAAAAGGAATCAGTTAACTATTATGTCTCTATGCCCTGTAAACAGTCATTTCAGCTAAAAAAAGTTTTTCCTTTAGTGACCCTTTAACTCTGCAGGGTGCACAAACTTTTGCAGGCGCCATTTTTTTGTTTTCTGTAATTTTGAAAGGGTAAATGATGGAAATAATATTTTTTTTTTTAATTTTTTATAAGAATGTCTAATCTGTAATTTGATGCCTTTTTGGAGATTTTTCCATCTATTCTTGGCTTCGTTATGCACATTAATACAAATTCTTACCTGGGGTGCCAAAACTTTCGACCCCCACTGTATGGATGCATCACACTGCACCAGTGGTCCACAAATTCCATGTGATATCTGGGAAAACTGTCCTTACCCAGTGTCCTGGGTGTAGGAGCCCAGCCCACCCAGTGATTATTTGCTACAAATCTATTGAATTTGCCAGGGTAGGAAAAAACCTTGGCAGAACGTGCCAGCTAGGGAGCACCGGAGAGGACATTCACCACCTTGGCAGCCCCAGTGCCTTCAATCCGCAATGTCTGCTGCACAGTGGTAATGTGTGGGGATACCAGTGCCTAAGTATGCATAGCAGCAGAATCTACAGGGACACAGAAGGAGGGGGGGTTACAATGCCCCCCTCATCAGAAGATGAGCAGTTGAGCAGGATAAGCTGGGGGCAGACGCGACGCCCCAGATGACATCTGCCCACCCCAAATCGGTCTGTAAATCAACAGCAGTGGGGGGGGGGGTATGTAGTCACCGGGTCCGGTCACAGGGCCCTGTCGGCAGATGAGTGGCAACTGGGACTGGGTAAGTCCCAGTCCGCCTCCTGTGCTGCCCCAGTAGCCGCAGACACTAGCAGTTTTACAGCTGCCAACCTGGCCACATTCCAGGTACTGCCCATGGCAGACCTGCAGGACCTATATCATCACGCATGGTTGAACAGTCCGACCTGCATAGCACCTAGCTTCCGCAGGTCCAGGGGACAGAGTACAGGATCGGGACAAAAGGGTGGAAGCCCAAAGTCAAAATGGTGGCTGCCGCAGGCTTCGCACCCAAAGCACCACCCACAGAAGGCATAGTGCCAAAAGTCTCCAGGAAAAGGGGAGGCTTGAGCACAAAGGCAGCAGTGCTACCCCAGGATCAAAGGTGGGCTGTACAGGCAAACAGCGCACATGGTCTTCACAGCTAGACCCTACAACACAGCCGAAGCCAGGGGGACTAGGGGACAACTGGTACCCAACCCCACCTCATTAGTATTATCCAGGGGCAAAATCAGGTGGGTGGGGGTGCCAGTAGCCAGTGCAAATGCACCAATCATATTAAAGGCTAGGTTCAACTTTAGGAACACATCAAAAAAGAAGGAACCCCTTATGGGACTTTAAGGGCAGTAGATAGAGCGTAACCAAAGTTTATAAGAACTTTAGGAACACGTTACAAATGTATTTAGGGCAGACTAGAAATAGGGTCCTGGCGACTTGGCTTGGAAGGGGGGGGCAAAAAAAAATGTTTTTGTTTTTTTTTGTGAGCTGGCACCATCTGGTGGTGAGCCGTTGGTATTACAAGTTAAGCATTACAAGTTAAACAGCAATTCTAATGTAATTTTTCCCTATTTTCACTGCCATCTTCTTCCCTCTAATTAGAACCCCCAAACATTATATATATTTTTTATCCCAACACCCTAGAGAATAAAATGGCGATCGTTGCAATACTTTCTGTCACGCCGTATTTGCGCAGCGCTCTTACAAGCGCACTTTTTTGGGAAAAAATTACACTTTTTTTAATTAAAAAATAAGACAACAGTAAAGTTATCCCCATTTTTTTTTTATATCATGAAAGATAATGTTACGCCGAGTAAATTAATACCCAACATGTCACGCTTCAAAATTACGTCCGCTCGTGGAATGGCAACTTTTACCCTTTAAAATCTCTATAGGCGACGTTTAAAAAATTCTACAGGTTGCATGTTTTGAGTTACAGAGGAGGTCTAGGGCTAGAATTATTGCTCTCGCTCTACCAATCGCGGCGATACCTCACGTGTGGTTTGAACACCGTTTACATATGCGGGCGCTGCTCACGTATGTGTTCGCTTCTGCGCGCAAGCTCGTCGGGACAGGGCGCGTTTTCTGGCTCCTAACTTTTTTAGCTGGCTCCTAGATTCCAAGCAAATTTGTCAACCCCTGATTTAGGGTGTAACGTAATATGCTCCCAATGAACTGCCTCCCACCACCAGAGCCTCCTCTGTTGTGACAGCAGGTGCCGTTAACTACTTGCCGACCTGCCGCCGTCATTCTACGGCGGCAGGTTGGCTCTCCTGCGCGAGAGCCCGTAGCTATACGTCGGCTATCTCGCAGGCTACCAGGGGCGCGCGCACGCCCCCCGCTCGCCCCAGACTCCCGCTCACGTGCCCGGCCGTCGCGGGGCACAAGCGATCGCTCGTTACAGAGCGGGGACCGGGAGCTGTGTGTGTAAACAAACAGCTCCCGGTCCTGTCAGGGGGGGAAATGCTGATCCTCTGTTCATACAACGTATGAACAGAGGATCAGTGATTTCCCCTAGTGAGGCCACCCCCCCACAGTAAGAACACACCCAGGGACACTTAACCTCTTCACTGCCAGTGGCATTTTTATAGTAATCAAATGCATTTTTATAGCACTGATCGCTATAAAAATGCCAATGGTCCAAAAAATGTGTCAAAAGTGTCCGAAGTGTCCGCCATAATGTCGCAGTACCGGAAAAAAAAAATCGCTGATCGCCACCATTACTAGTAAAAAAAATATATTAATAAAAATGCCATAAAACTACGCCCTATTTTGTAAACGCTATAACTTTTGCGCAAACCAATCAATAAACGCTTATTGCGATTTTTTTAACAAAAAATATGTAGAAGAATACGTATCGGCCTAAACTGAGGAAATTTTTTTTATTTTATATATTTTTGGGGGATATTTATTACAGCAAAAAAGTAAAAAATATTAATTTTTTTCAAAATTGTCGCTCTATTTCTGTTTATAGCGCAAAAACTAAAAACCGCAGAGGTGATCAAATACCAACAAAAGAAAGCTCTATTTGTGGGAAAAAAAAGGACGCCAATTTTGTTTGGGAGCCACGTCGCACGACCGCGCAATCGTCAGTTAAAGCGACGCAGTGCCGAATCGTAAAAAGTACTCTGGTCTTTGACCAGCAATATGGTCCGTGGGTTAAGTGGTTAATGTGTCTTTGGGTGTAGACACCCACGTGAAGGAATCGTCCCCTTTGGGGATGCACTCACCACATATGCGGATATACTACGCCTTGTATCAATAACTGGCGCTCCACTCGAACTTCCAAACTTTTAGTCACACTATGCAAGGCTCCAGTATAATGTGAAAAAATGAATTGTCCACATAGTGTAATACTGTATATAAATTTATTATAGCCCATAAGACCCCTTACAAGTTATACGATAATAAAGTGCTTATGCAAGCGTAATCACCCGGTCACCGGCAGTAGTAGGGAGAGACGTCTGTAGAACGAACGGCTAATGTACGCGGCTGAGACGCTTGCATAAGCACTTTATCGCTTCAGAATAATTTGTTTTTAGTACGTACAACTTGTAAGGGGTCTTATGGACTAGAATACATTTATATACAGTATTACACTATGTGGACAATTTGTTTTTTTCACATGTTTATACTGGAGCCTAGTATAGTGTGACAAAGTTTGGTGGAAGTTCGAGTGGAGCGGTGGAGAACCAGTTATTGATAAAAGGCGTAGTGTAGTATATCCACAGATGTGGTGAGTGCATCCCCAAAGGGGACGATTCCCTCACGTGGTAAAGTATCTGGTGGATGGTGTTTTGGTGATTCCCAGTTAAAGATCAATCACAGCACAAGTCATATCTGTCCTCCTTCGCACCATTCTCATTTATGAACATTATATGGAAGCTTGTCAAATTTTTTCATCTGACAAGAGCGCTGCTACATTATTATAAAGGACCCTTTTAGTTTTGAGCGTTTTTAGTACGTTTTTTTTCATTATAAGCTTACCTATACGTAAACGCAGGAGATGGAAGTTTACTTCCACTAAAGTGGAAGAGTCAGGGGAACAATGCAAAAAACTTTCCAATGTGTTTTATGGGCCAAAAACACCCCTTCATCAAGGCTAGAAAAAACATAAGGACATCGCCATATCAATACAATCCCCCCCTCAGAGTTAAAATTAAAATCAAATATCCAATAGCACTGGATGTCTAAAAATTAAAGCGGTTGTAAAGTATATATATATTTTTTTTTAAATAACATGTGTTCTACTCAACTGCCAATAGAACTGCACAGAGCAGCCCTGACCCTCTACTTCTGGGGTCACCCACTGGCAATTTTGGCTCCTTCTCTTGGTGCCACCACAGGAAGCCGCTTCCTACTGTGACAAACCTGCAGACTTGATCCCAAGAGGTGTTAAATGCATCCAGACACAAACGCAGCTCGGCCCCACCGCCGTCACAGAACTTGACAGAGTAGTGGGAGCCATTGGCTCCTGCTGCCTCAGCAAGGCCTGTGAGTGGAGAGAGCTGCTACAGATGGACACAGCGTTGGATCAAGTGAGGGCACAAGTAAGGAAGGGGGGGGGGGAGGGGGGAGGGGGCGATACCAATACAGCAAAAAATGTTTAACCTTAAAGTGGTTGTAAATGTAAACCCTTATATATGCCCAGTGAAGTGACTGACCTCAGGTTATAAGCAGAGGTGAAACACATGCTCCTGCATAAGTTGCATCTGTCCATCAGCATCTTCTCTATATCCGTTCAAAGTACTGAATTAATAAAGCTTGTCTGAGAACTCAGAGAAAGGGGGCAAAGAGCTGAAGTTACACTCTGCAGAGCTCAGTGAGGAGATCTCTGAGAGCCGATTGGAAGAAAGGGACACACCCCCTTGACACAGCACACAGGAATAAAATGTGAGACTATCAGCTGGAGATCCCTTTGTCACCATTTTACTTAGTGTCAGGAAAACTTGTCAGAAGTTATTCATGATGATAGAGGAATGAAGCAGCAGACAAAAGTGACACTTAGTGCTCCTAATTGAGAAAAGTACACACTAGAGGGATATGCATGGTTCATATTTAATGTCTGAGATTAACCACTTTAATGCAGGGAATGCGTTAAAATTAAAAATATTTTGGCTTTAAAACAACTTTAACCACTTGTTAACAGCCCTATAGCAGTTTTACTGCCACAGGATGGCATCTCTGTGCAGAATCACGTATATATACATGATCCTGCACTCCCACTGCAGAGGAGTGCATGCCGCCAGCAGGCTGCTTCTGCTGTGGTTCTTCACAACAGAAGCAGATCTGTGGGTGTCGGGCACTTGATACCATCTGGCACCCGCCGATCTCCCCATGTAGACAAGGCAGATTGCTTTTCTGACAGGGGGGTGGGACAGATTCTGTTGTTCCTGCAATGCAGGAAATAGAATTTATCTCTTCCCCTGGTAAAAACAAAGAATGGCTAGGGACAAAGTTAGTTCCCAGCCAGTGTCAGTAGTGACCATGCATATTTCTAGCACTGATCACTGCATTAGTGTCACTGGTTCCCGCAAAGTCTCAAAAGTATATGATTGTCCGCCGCAATATCACAGTCCTGCCATTACTAATATAAAATAAAACAAAATCTATAACTATATACCATAGGTTGCAGACGCTAAACTTTCACGTAAACCAATATATGCTAAGAGATTTTTTTTTTTTTTTTTTTTACCAAAAACATGTAGCTGAATACATATTGGTCTAAATTTAAAAAAACACTGTGGTGATCAAAGACCACCAAAAGAAAGCTCTATATGTGAGGAAAAAATTACAAATTGTATTTGGGTACAGCACTGAATGACCGCACAGCTGTCAGTTAAAGTAACGCAGTGCTGTATCGTAAAAAAATTGCCTTTTCATGAAGGGGAGATGTAAATCCTTGGGAGGTGGTTTATGTCAGGCAACAATGATTAGAAAATCAATATACAAATACTTCAGACAAATGTGAGATTCTGAATAATAATAAAAAAAAACAAAAAAAAATCTACCATTTCAGTTTACCAATTGTGTTAAAAAACAGTAAGGCATTTTTAACCCCCGCTAGCAGCCAAAGAAGGGGTTAATAGCGCCCGTGTAGTGGAGCTTCGGCAGCTCTGCACATTTAATAAATAGGATAATATACTGCGCTGACCAAAAATTGGGTGTAAGCTACCAACACAACAATAAGACAAAATTGTGAACGAAACATGAACATTTAAAGTGTTGCGCTGATGCTATATTGAGCGAGTGGTGTCATTCAATGATAAGTGATCGATAATTATTCAAAACACAGGTGAAGTGAGTGGATAATACAAAAGGGGAACGACACTATGTGGAGTGTGGTTCATGCTACTAAAAAAAAAAAAAAAAATATTGATAACCGCCAAAGATGAGCCAAAAAAATTCTGTAGCAAAATAGAAACTTGCAAATATAGGACTACAAGTTATTCTATAAAAACAAATAATAAACATATATGTGACAGTGAATCAATCGTTAACCTCAAAAAATGATTGGCTTTCAATAAGTGATGGCAGTCCTCAGACTACTACCAATGGTAAATATGTAGTCCATATGAACACATAAAGACACAGTCCATAAAGTGGTAGGAAGACACACTGCAACTAAAACCCAGATGTCTTGCAAAATAGGTGAGATGTGCAATCAAAATGGACACCCAGGAGTTCTTCAACCTTTGGATCATGAGGGGAGAATTAAATACTCTTACCAGCAGGCGTGGACCCAACAATTTCAATTGGCAGGGGCAGTGGAGAAGCAGTGTATATACCGGTCTTCCACCGCCCCAAAGATGCTGCTTGCAGGACTTTTTCTAACATCCTGCAAGTGCACCATTCCAGTGTGAAAGCACTCTGGCTTTGACACTGGAGTGACAGGAGAGGCGCTTTACAGGTGCTATTTTTAGTGTGAAAGTGGCCCAATAAAAAATTACATTCTGATACTCTGTTTGCAATAGCTCCTGAAAAAAGCAGATCCAACTGGAAAAACAAGTAACCACTCTCCCCCACACACACATGGCACTGACAATGGGAAGTCAAACACTTATACAGTAAGTATTTATGAAACAAATGCTTCCACTGGGTGCAGCTATATTTCAGTGGTGACGACTAAAATCATTAGTGAAGCCTTTGTGTGAACCGGAACTCATACAAGGCAAAGAGACAGCTCTGATTTACTGAAAGGACTGTAAGCACCTTATACTGGTCTTCCCTGCCATCTGAAGTCCTGTATACATCTAAACTTGCGGTGGATCAGAGCAACATCGATCTGATACTGCTTCTGTCATCTGCCAGCTCTGCAGTGATAGCCGAGCAATCGAATACTGCTGATCACTCAGTTCTCCCCCTCCGCTTTGAGCAGAGAGCCATGATGGTCAGTCAGCTGCTCTCTTCTCTTCCTCTATGGTGGAGGTGGGGGGGAGCTGGCTCAGCCTCTCAGCAGATCGCTGAGAGGGTGGAGGTGGGAGGGGCTGGCTCAGCCTCTCAGCTTGGGGACGTCCCACAAGTCTAGATTTAAGGAGCTGTGTCCGTCCATGCATGAAAAGAGAAAATAGGATTTTTTGTACTCAACGTCCATGGACGGACACAGCTCCTTAAATCTTAACTTGTGGGTTATGTTCCTGTTCTATAGGAGAGGACTAAGCAGAACATGTTAGATATTTAAACACAGGTTACTTAAAACAGAGTTAAACAGCCCTGCCCAGGGGGCGGCCCCTCCAGACATAACCCTCCGCCCTGCAGTCAGCAGCTCAGTTCGTAAAAAGCAGTACAAACTTAAAAAGGAAAGGTGGGTACAGTGTCCGTCCATGGACGACAAAGAAAAGGATTTTACAGTGAGTACAAAAAATCCTATTTTCTCTTATTGTCCCTGGACGGACACAGCTCCTTAAATCTAGACTTGTGGGATGTCCCCAAGCAGTGTTAAAAAAAACAAGGGGTGGGAACAGCAATCAAAAAACTAACTTCACCCCAAACAAACAAAGCTCCTCAATGGAGGAGTTGCAACTTTAAATAGCCGCCTGCAAAACCTTGCGGCCGAAGGAAGCATCTGAAGATGCACTCACATCAACCTTGTAAAATTTGAAAAATGTGTGAACGGATGACCAAGTCGCCGCCTTACACACCTGTTAGACGCTTGATGTCTCAAAGCCCAGGAGGCACCAATAGTCCTGGTCGAATGCGCTGTAACAGGAAGGGGAGGCGCCTGCCCCTTAAAGGCCTAAGCCTGGATGACGGTCTGCATGATCCACTGAGAAATGGCGGCCGACTAGAGACCGCCAGGCCCTTTTGTGGACCAGACACCAACACAAACAATGAGTCAGACCTCCGGAACTGAGCTGTAGCAGACCGGTACACCCGCAAGGCACGTACCATGTCCAAGATATGTAACGCAGCCTCTTTGGGATGCGACGGCCGAGGACACAAAGAAGGAAGTACAATGTCCTCATTTAGGTGAAAAGCTGAAACCACCTTCGGAAGAAAAGGCGGCTGCAGGCGTAGCACTGCCTTATCTTTATGGAGTAACAAGTATGGTGACCAGCAAAACAAGGCCGCCAACTCGTCTGACAGATGTAATGGCCACTAGAAAGGCCACCTTCTGAGATAGTGTCAAGAGAAGAATTTCTCGGATGTTCTCAAAAAGAGCCAAGAGCACCAGATTTAAATCCCATGGAGGAAGCAGTGGTCTAATTGGGGAAATCATATGTCGAACACCCTGCACAACCGTACCCACTAGTGAATGGGTCGCTGAAAGAAAACAGCCAAGGCTGAAATCTGTCCCTTAATGGTGCCTAAGGCAAGTTTCTGATCCACTCCTCGCTGCAAAAACAGCAGGACCCTGGAAATCGAATATGCCCGTGGACGCCACCCCATCTCCTTGCACATAGAGATGTAGGCCTTCCAAGCGCGATGGTAGATCTTCTGAGAAGAGGACTTTCGCACCCTCAGCATGGTTGAGATGACCGAATCCGACAGACCTTGGTCCCTTAGGTCCCCGTTAAAGCCAGCGACTAAAGCAGGATGAAGTATGGGACCTTGACACAGAAGGTCCTCCCGCATTGGCAACTACCAGGGCACATTCCGCCACTAGGCGCACGAGGTCAGCGTACCAGGGACGCCAGGGCCAATCCGGCATCCCCTTGGCCTCTACGCTGCGGAGCAGACGAGGAAGCAACAGTGGGGAAAAAGCATAAATTAGCTGATACTGCCCCCACGGCCCCCATTGTGTCCACAAACCTTGATACCTTGCGATTAAGTCGAGAAGCCAGGAGATCCACGTCCGGCGTGCCCCACCTCCGGCAAAGGAGTTGAAACCCCTCCGGATGTAACGATCATACCCCTTGATCCAGCATCTGGCGACTTAGGTAGTCCGCCTGCCAGTTTTCTATGCCCGGAATGTAAACAGCCAACACGCTCCTTTCCACCCCCCACAGGATGTGAGCGACCTCCATGTTCCCCCCTAATGGTTCCCCGCCGTGGCGTTGTCCAACTGGATCCTGATTGGACATCCTTGTATCCTCGGCGACCACAAGGAGAGGCACAGCCTGATCGCTCGAAGTTCTAGTACATTGATCAACAGGCGGGATTCGTCCCTGGGCCGACTGGAAACCCCAGACTCTCCTCCAACCCGTGAGGCTGGCGTCCGTCGTGATCACAGTCCAATGGAAAGGAAGGAACGACTTCCCAGACTGAAGAGACGGGGATCTCAGCCACCAACTCATGGAAGCCCTGACCAGGTGACTTACAGACAATTTCTTTCACCGCTCCAGGTGAGTCTCGTAGATCATCAAGGGTAGTTTGAACCACCAGGGTGCCGGCAATGCTGATTGTAGCAAAAACGAAAAGAACTCTGGACAGCCGCACTCCAAAATGACTTAAAATAAAGTTGGTCTTTTTAATGTAAAAAGTACATACAGGCACTGCAAACAACAGATACAGATTGGCCGACGCGTTTCACGCTGCAATTCAGCGCTTAGTCATGGCTGAGCCATGACTAAGCGCTGAATTGCAGCGTGAAACGCGTCGGCCAATCTGTATCTGTTGTTTGCAGTGCCTGTATGTACTTTTTACATTAAAAAGACCAACTTTATTTTAAGTCATTTTGGAGTGCGGCTGTCCAGAGTTCTTTTCGTTTTTGACCAGGTGACTTACCCGAACCTGACGATCCAGAGACAATGGAGATCTGTCCCATTTGGACAGGATCTCCTTCTGCAAGACTCGAGTGTGGAATTGGGCATAAGGTACTGCCTCGAAGGAGGCTACCATAAGGCCCAGAACTTGCATGCAAAAACTGAGACACGGCCATTTGCGGGATTGCTAACATTTTCACTGGCGACTGGAGCGTCCGCAACTTCTCCAAAGGAAGGAAGACTTTCGTCTCCGAGGAGTCCAGAATTAATCCTAGGTACTCCAGATGCTAAGTCAGTACCAAGACCGACTTCTGAATGTTCAGCACTTAACCAAATTCCCAGAGGGTCTGACTGGCTATAGATACGTCGTCCTCTAATTCTGAGCCAGAAGCAGCTCTCAGAAGATCGTCTAGGTAGCCCACAATATCAATGCCTCGCTGTCTCAGCAGAGCCAGAATCGGGGGGCGAGCACCTTGGTGAACACTCTTGGTGCCGACGCTAGGCCAAAGGGAAGAGCCACAAATTGATAGTGGTCTTCGCCGATAGCAAAGCATAGAAACCTGATGTCTGGTGCAGATGTGAACATGCAAGTATGCGTCCTTGATGTCCAAGGGTGCCAGAAAATCCCCCTGATGGAGCGCAGCAACCACCAAACTAATAATTCCATCCGGAACTTTCGAACCCTTACAAAGGCATTGAGGGCCTTGAGATCCAAGATTGGACGGACTCAGTCGTCCTTTGGGACCACAAACAGATTTGAGTAGAATCCCTTTAACCTTTCTTGTAGTGGCACAGGCAAAATTACCCCGCACCTCAGTAAGTCCTGTACTGCCCCCATTAAGGCAGTCCGACGACTCGGGGAAAGAGGAAGATTTGAGGGAAAAAAATCTGTTTGGCAGATAGGAAAGAAACTATCTTGTACCCAGAAGTGACCACCTGGTCGGCGAGCAGGGAGGTCCACCGATCTGCAAACCCGCAATGTCGTCCCCCACTCATGAGTCGGGCGGGGGTAAAACTTAATGTGGTAGTAGTCTTGTTAGCCGGCTTGTTTGGCTTCAGCACCCAGGAAGCGTCTGTCCCCCAGCTGGACCTTTGTCAGTCTGAGGATCTGCCCGCAGGCCCTGACTGAAGAAAATACCGCTTCTGCGTGGAAAAGGAAGGTCTTGGCTTAAGGCATGGCTCCTTCCCCTTAGAAGACTGAGTGAGAAGTGTGCTCTTACCTCCAGTGACATCCTTAATAATGTCGTCCAGCGAGGTACCAAAGAGCCTCCCACCTTAGAAAGGCAGATCTGCCAGAGCTTTTTTGGATGCTCGGTCAGCGGACCAGCATTTCAGCCAAATCAGGCGGCGCAATACCACTGCAGATACAGAGGCTCTGGAAATAAAGGGGGCCACATCCAGAGTGGCATCACAGACATACACAAGGCCCTGTACCAATTGGTCAGCCTTACGCACTCTGGAGGAAGCTGATGCTATTCTGTCTGTTGCAAAATCTTTGCCCATTCAGTGAGTGTCTGAGACACCAAAGTCGCAGCCAATATAGGTCGCAACGCTGACCCTAGCATGGTGAACATGGAACGGCTCACTGCTTCGGACCTCCTATCAGGAGGGTCCTTATCGCAGGGGTCCTTCTACCGGGAGAGTGGTTACTTTGTTTAACCAAGCGACCGGGGGGGATCAACGACCGGAGGAAAAAAAGTAAATTTTTTTTAAAAAGGCTTTCCTCAAATGAATAACGGACCGCCATGGGCTGAGGGATCACAAAGGACCTCTGCGGCGGTTTCCATTCCTTATCTATGAACTTATCAAAGACACAAAGGAAAAAACTAACAGAGCGAATCGCTTTGTGCGACCCAAATGAAGCAGAGCCCTGCGTGGACGTCTCAGCAGTATCCTCCAGCTTGAGAGAGTCCCTCACAGCATTGATAAGTGCACTCACAAGTACCACGAATGAGGAATCCTCACCAGGAAGGTCCTGGTCCGCATCCTCTGACAGTCCAGAACCGGGGTCCTGTGCCGTATCCAGGCCAGAATCCAAGTCAGAGCATTCCCCGGAAGATGGCGGGAGGAGGGGGCGCCTTTTACCCCCTTACACCCGCATCCACCCTGGCAACAAATGACTCCAGAACTACTGACAGGGTATCCATGGGAAACGCAGGTGCAGGGGCACCGGTTGTTGCCTCAGGAATGTTTTTGGAAGAAAGGTCAGCCACTGACTCCATGTTGCCCACTGACAGGCCTTAGGGATGTAGACAAGACAAAAACATCCACCCTCCTATGCTGCACAGACCGGGGGGTTACCCAGGGGACTCACCACCAAGTCAGAATCTGTTCAGCGCCGCTGCCCACTCTGCTTTCACACACAGCGTGTGTCTGAGAAAAACCTGTGAGGTGAATTGCACCATTCGCGCTGTCCAGAAAGCTAGTCCAGCACAAGAGGCCAAAATCCACTCCAAAATGGCCGCCGAAACACCTCAGAGAAAAGGGCGCGGACCACAAGAAAATGGCCGCCCGCAATGCTGACCTGCATCACAGCGCGGCCAATGGGTAATGCAATAATAAGCACAGGCCACAGAAAAATGGCTACCAAAAAGGCGCACAAATACAGCGATGTGGACGAGAAGGCCACGGTGGAGAGACTTCCCACTAAAAAGACTACCCACCACAGAGAGCGGGCCTGGACACCCCCACGGACCATACCCGGGACCTGGAGACCCACAAAAGGTATACCCCAGTCGCAGTTAGCCCCGCAAGGTAAGGAGGAAAAAGGGTGACAAAGGGAGAGCCCCCTTCCCGGGAATGCACAGCTGTTCCATCCTGCTGAGGCAGAAGGAACTGTACTTACCCGGCCCTGCGAGGACCTGCTGGGGCGTTCCTCACAGACCTTCAACCGAGTAGTATGGAGTAGCTGTCGGCCCGGTCCACTGTGACTGAGACAGCAAGCAGCCCGGTCATATGTGAACCCTGGAGCATATAGCCCACCCCTAGAGGTATGGGGTATGTCGTGGCCGACCAAGCGCATAGCTAAGGCCTGCGCATGCTCGATGGCTGAACTGGGGGGACTACAAGGATCTATATTATCCAGCCTATCACCCAGCTGGCAGTTGATAGAAGATTCTTCAAAATAAAATCATAATAAAATAAAAAATGTCCTCAGGACCCTGAGACTAAAAGGGAGCCAGGTCATCCTTCTCAACTAGACAGACAAAAACTGAGCTGCTGACTGCAGGGCGGAGGGTTGTCTGGAGGGACCGCCCCCAGGCTGGGGCTGTTCAACTCTGTCTAAAGAAACATGTATTTAAATATCTAACATGTTCTGCCTAGTCCTCGCCTATAGAACAGAAACATAACCCACAAGTAAAGACTCAAGGAGCTGTGTCCGTCCATGGACGAAAAGAGAAAAGTCATATTCACCTAGGCGTCGATCCATGCTGCATCTGTTGTCCCCTCCCCGCCTGCTGTAAGCCTGAGAACTGAGCGATCAAAGGCCGTTGAGCCCTAAGTTCTCGGTCCTCAGTCTGCAGAGAGCCAATGACCATTAGTTACTGGCTCTCTGCCCCTATAGTGCTCACTAGAGCGTCGGGCTGTGCTGGGGTGGGAGTGGCTTGCTCATAACAAAACGCACTTCTATGATCCATAGGTGAAGTATAGCCAAATAACTTTGGCCATAGTTCTCCTTTAATTTCTGTATTTGCCATGGGAAACATGGCACTATGTTTTCCTAGGGTGAGGCATTTGGAAAAAAAATTCTATCCAGCTCCTCCATTACATCATTGTTATTAACAGCTTACATACAGCAGAATAAACTAAGCTCCAACTGCATCACGGGATCTATTTTTCACCACATTTAGACCAACTAAGAAGCGAAATGGCCACTTGCAAGAACCAAGACTGACATTCCTACATATGTAAATGGCAACTGAATGCATGGAGACACTATGAAATTAGGAAAGTGAACAATTGTTAGCTGCAGATTTCTATTTTAAGTCTCTACTTCAGATACAAAAATATTATAGTAATACTACTGAGCCAAAATCTGAACTCTGATTGGTAGCCACAAATAAAAAAAAAAAAAAAGGAGAAGAAATAAGAAAGAAGAAATGTTCTACAAGACAAAATGCTGGCAGCAGACTTTGCCTTATATACAGTAGATAATTATAACACTCTGGAGAAACAGATAAAGGAACACAGACAACACATAAAAGTAGTGGTGTTAAGTAAAGAATGACAGTTTTAACTGAGTGTTACTTAAGTCTTAACGAGATTTATAAAGTGTCTTACACCTTTTTATACTGGTGGATAGAAATTAAATGTTAACATTCCTTTGTTCCAACTGCCTCTTTACACATAGCGCCGGCTGTTTGGAAAACTTTATACAAGCAATGTGCCATTTACTTTAATTTAAGCTTCAGCTTAAAACTTTAGAGAAGTGACAGATGTCACAAATTAAAATACCAACAAAATATCCTATTAACAGCTGAAGTTGGAGGAAGAAAAAAAAAAAATCTTAAACACGAAATAGCCACATAACATAATAGAAAATAACACGATTTAAAAACGCTTACATTTCACTGTGCATATGCCTAGAGTATCTGGAAATTTCCCATATGATTTGTTTTTAATGATCTTTGAAGTTTGGTGATGTGAATGTTTACACAAAGAAAAATCACTGTCCTTCAAGGAAAAAAAGTAGACCGCCTGGATGTTAACTAGCACAACTGAACATGCTTAGGTTTAAACAAAAACACACTATTAAAAATAAAAACTGTACCAAACAATCTAAACCGATCAGTGTGGTGTGTGACCCCCCACACACACACACGCGCGCGCTTATCGGTTTAGATTGGCGTTTGGTACAGTTTTTTCTTTACATTTTTAATTCTGTGTACCAAAATGTTCAGTATGTTTTTGTTTAAACCCAAGCATGTTCAGTTGTGCTAGTGAACATCCAGGCGGTCTACTTTTTTTGGGGGGGGTTGAAGTCCAAGGTTCTAGATGGCTTAAAACCAACGAGGGACTAAAACTTCATATTGCATCACAAAACTATGCAATAAAATGAAGAGCACCGGTCTATGATCTAAAACACAAAACAGGCAAGTCTAACAGATGGCTTTACAGTGTGATCATGTCAGTCCCACTGAAAATGCATGCACTGAAGCATTTTTGTGATTAGGAACATAAGTTTTGTAATGACAACTGCAAAATGGCAGGCAGCATGCAGACAATTAGAGGTTGGCAACCTGATGCGAGTCACTGTCATAAAAGGTCAGCACATGTACCGCTTTGTGTTTTTTTTTTTTTTCTTTTACTTGTTTATTTATTACGGGAAAGGGACCCACACAGGTCCACATAGTACAGGGTAAAAACACAAATATCTGGGAAACATCATACAAGTAAATTAGTCCGCTGGCACATAGTACAATGAACATACCATCAGTGTCACACAACACAATCAAAATATGCGGCAACGACAACCAAATAGCTTCCCTTAGCGTCCAACCATAGTCAGCCACCCGGCCGAGGTTCTCATATGTACCAGAGAGAACAGGGGTCGAAAGAAAATACCCCTCTTCACTTCCTGGTAGAGACCTGTGTGCCACCCGTGAATGTTGATGAAAAGCATTAGGTCCCCATGGGCCCAATCCCAAGCTTTTTTTTCAAATTTACACCAAGAAATCCCCAGAGTGGGGGACAGAAGGAAAGTAAAGAACAGGTAGGAAAACCGCTTTGTGTTCCAACATGTCAGCACACTACATGCCAAGCTTCCCATGTCCACAGAGTGCTTCCTGTTCCTGTGAATCCTCATGTTCTGTGGCTTTCAGCATTCCAGCACCTGTGACCTCTGTGCACTCCAAGAGAGTGTCCAGGATTCCAATCCAAGAAAGCTTGCAGAGTTCTGGAACATGTGCAGTCCGAGAGAGTGCTTTCCTGCACCTGTTTGCTGTGTACTTTCAGTGTTGCCATTCTCTGTATTTTCTCAGGCACTCATTTCAAATTTTCCTGCTTTCTCAACAGCACAGTGCTGCAAGACTCCTGCCCTTGTATTCTTGTGTTCCCAGCACTCCAGTGCTGCAAGAGACTCGCGTCTATGCCCTGTGTTTCTAACAACCCAGTGCTGCAAGGGACTCATGCACCCACGTCCTGTGGTACCAACATCCCAGTGCTCCTGAATTCTAACACTTGTTATATTTTCTGCTCAATTGGTGCCTGTTCAGGAGAATAAGAGGGCCACAAAATTAGAGTGGTCAGCAGTAAAGTCAATCACTGTGGGGTGCTCTTGCAAATAACCAGATGCCTTAGACCAGTGTTCCCCAACCCCTGGTCCGCGGCCCACTACCGGGCCGTAGCCCTTCTGCAGCCGGGCCGCGAGTGCGAGCAGGCGGCATGAGACTTTTCTTCCTCCTGCCGTCGCTCTGTAATCCTCACAGAGCCGACAGCGGGAGGCGGAACAATTCTGGGTGGAGGGCGGAGCTGCCCGAGGTTATCAAACAGGCGATTGGCTGCTAGGACTGTCCTTCATCCTAGCAGCCAATCACCTGTTTGTTACCTCGGCCCTCCATCCAGAACTGTCCCGCCTCCCTCCCTGCAATGCCTCTCCTCCGTCTCCTCCTGTCCCTTACCAGACATGCTGTGCACAGTCCTCTCCACTGCCCACATCGGCACCGCCTCCTGAGGGGAAGGTTATACAGGGGAACATGGGTGGCAAGTGACTTGGCTGCAGGTGGCAGGCTGTGGGTGACAGGCTGTGGTGGCAAGTGACATGGTGGCAAGTGACATGGCTGCAGGTGGCAAGTGACATGGTGGCAAGTGACATGGCTGCAGGTGGCAGGCTGTGGGTGACAGGCTGTGGTGGCAAGTGACATGACGGCAGGTGGCAAGTGACATGGTGGCAAGTGTCATGGCTGCAGGTGGCAAGTGACATGGCTGCAGGTGGCAGGCTGTGGGTGACAGGCTGTGGTGGCAAGTGACATGGTGGCAAGTGACATGGTGGCAAGTGACATGGTGGCAAGTGACATGGCTGCAGGTGGCAAGTGACATGGCGGCAGGTGGCAAGTCACATGGCTGCAGGTGGCAAGTGACATGGCTGCAGGTGGCAGGCTGTGGGTGGCAAGTGACATGACTCTAGGTGGCAAGTGACATGGTGGCAAGTGACATGGCTGCAGGTGGCAGGCTGTGGGTGACAGGCTGTGGTGGCAAGTGACATGGTGGCAGGTGGCAAGTGACATGGTGGCAAGTGACATGGCTGCAGGTGGCAAGTGACATGGCGGCAGGTGGCAAGTGACATGGCGGCAGGTGGCAAGTGACATGGCTGCAGGAGGCAAGTGACATGGTGGCAAGTGACATGGCTGCAGGTGGCAGACTGTGGGTGGCAAGTGGCATGACTGTAGGTGGCAAGTGACATGGTGGCAGGGGCAGGCTGTGGGTGGCAAGTGACATGGCTGCAGGTGACAGGCTGTTGGTGGCAAGTGACATGGCTGCAATTGACAGGCTGTGGTGGCAGGCTGTAGGTGGCAAGTGACATGGCTGCAGGTGGCAAGTGACATGGTGGCAGGCTGCAGGTGACAAGTGACATGGCTGTAGGTGGCAGGCCTGGAGTGTGGGGGGGGACTAAGGACTGTAATGTGGGGGGGCCTGAAGAAGTTAAATTGGGGTGATCAAGAACTGTCATGTGAGGGGGGCTGAGGATATTAAAGTGGAGGTTGGGAATGTAATGTGGGGGGTAGACTGCCACTGATTCTGCATTATGGTGGGTTTAACTATTTAATTCATTACTACAATGTAATAGAAATAATGCGCTGACAAATTGCCCGCGAAAAATCGCTTACCCCCTGCATGACATCCCCAACCTCCCCCCAACCGGGCCTTGGCAACATTTTCTTTCACGCAGCCGGTCCCCGGTGCCAAAAAGGTTGGGGACCACTGCCTTAGACCATGCACCTAGGCTTTTTTAGAGGCCAAAATCATTGCTGAATGTGCAGTCACTGTGAGCCCAGTTCCTTTCTACTGTGGAGTATCCAGTGCCCAGTGTCTGACAAATATTTGGTTTACACACTTGTATTAATGAGCCTAAACATATGGTAAATGAAAAAGCCATTTGTCTCCATTTTTTTATAATACCCAAGGAAAACATCAGATTACATCTAAGAGTCAGAAATCCAGATGGTTCACAAATGTATCCTCATAATCGTATACCTCTTTATTGGCCTTTATCAGCAAAATCCAAAACCATGCTTTCTAATTCACGGTCTTCTCTTAAATTTACGTCAATAACTCATCTTAATAATATAGTAAAGGCTTAATCTAATTTTTTGTTACAGCATGCAACATTTTTTAACATGTACCTTAAACTTAATAAATGAAATCAGAATAATTTTTATCTTCAGGACAACCTTTCCACAAATTACTCCTTTAAGCTTTAATATTTTTCATACATTCTGAACAGTACCTGCTATGCATAGTTACACAAACTGCATTAAAAGACAAAGCGGTGATAAGATGTATTAGTGTCCTTTTATGATTCTAGAAAGAAACAAGGTTTTAGTTTATTCAGGAGGCCTATGACTTTCTATTAAATGGTTTACTCAACGTGATTGTAGCTGTATTAGTGCAACTGTGACAGAGAAAATGGAGTACTGTCCGTGATACTTTTTTTATTTGCACGAACATACAATTTTTCAGGACAAGCTTTCAGGGTGTTTCCCCCTTCTTCAAGGTCCAAGCAGTACTGATACAATTTTTTGGGAAGAATGTCAAGACAAAACAAGGAAAAAAAAAATCTCAGAGGGAAAGGAGGAAAAAAAAAACACACATACAAATCAATTGTAATAAAGATAGCAGAGTTAGTGAGATAAGACAGAGGGAGAGCTATAGACTAGAGGTGGGATGCTAGTCACAGAGGGGGGTCATAAAACTGTAGTATAATGGGTAAGGAAACCAATATCTAAATTAAGGCCATTCATTTTTGTGTCAAAAAGTAGTATCATTCTTAGTTCAAATGTTTTCCTTTCCTGGATAGTTCTGAAATTCCCTTTAAGAACTAAAACATTAAGGTTTTCTATAGTGTGGTCCGGTTGTGAGAAGTGATGTCCCACAGGTGTGCATAACCTGTCTTCCTTAAGTTCCTTGATGGTATGTCTGTGTAAATTCATCCTCGCTTGCAACTTCTGTCCTGTTTCACCAACATAAGATCCTTTGCCACACCTTTTGCATTGGATGAGTTACACAACATTACTTGAGGTACAGTTGTGTGATCCCATGATATTGAAGGTCCCATTTGTGTGTGACACTTTTGGATACATTGATCTGGTTGCATAGTTTGCAGCATTTTTTATTGCAGGGTTTGCTTCCATTATTAGTGACTTCATAATCAGAGTGAAGTTTCCTGCTGATTAGTTTGTGTCTGAGATTGGTTGTTTGTCTGAAAGCCAATAATGGGGGTTGTTGGAATTCCTTTCAGAGTTTCATCCTCTGTTATAATGGGTTGTAAATCTGATTATATTTTTTATCCCTTCTAGTGTTGGGTTGTATGTGGTAACCAGAGGTATTCGTTTTTTTTTTTTTTTTTCTCTCTGTGTATTGGAGGAGATTTTCTCTACGGGTTTTCAAGGCTGTGTTTATGCTTTGATGGTTTTGTCTTTGTAACCTTTCTTATGAAAAGAGCCTGCCAGTGTTCTGAGATGTTTATCTCGGTCTTCTGGGTCTGAACAAATTCGATGGTATCTGATGGCCTGGCTGTGTATGATGGCTCGTTTAGTGCGTTGGGGGTGAAAACTGGAACTATGAAGATAGCTGCATCGGTCAGTCAATTTTCTGTATATCGAAGTGTGAAGCTTGTCATCCCTGATGTATACTGTAGTGTCTAGGAAGTTAACATGCATGTTCGAATAATCCATTTTTTAGCTTGATAGATGGGTGAAAAGTGTTGATCAATGAGAAGAATTGGTTTAGATTTTCTTCACCTTGAGTCCATATCATAAATATATCAATATAGCAATAATATCTGTATGGCTTTTGCTGTATGCCGTTCAGGAATTTGTCCTCCAGGTCAGCCATAAATACGTTTGTATATTGGGGTGCCATTTTGCTTCCCATAGCAGTACCCATACATTGGAGATGGATGTCATTATTGAAAGTGAAGTAGTTATGTGTAAGAATGAATTCGATGAGCTGCGTAACATCCTCAGCAGTGTATTTGTGGTTTGGTGATGACGATAAGAATCTGTGACATGCTGCCAACCCATCCTTGTGAGGGATGTTACGGTACAGAGATTCAACATCCACAGTGACTAGAAGTGTATTTGGTGGTAATTGTTGTACATTGTTAAGCTTGTTCAGAAAATCAGTGAAAGCTTATGCTGAAAAATTGTATGTTTGCAAATAAAAAAAAGGATCACGGACAGTAATCAATTTTCTCTATTAAATGGTTTATGTATGCATCTGAGCTGTTCATAATACTGTGGCTTCCAACCCTAGATACAGTATATCTCTATAGAACTAACATTTTTGTAGGTGTGTATATATATTTAGCTTATGCATTGCCAACAAATACATAGAGGTATGAAATTAAAAGCGGCTCCTAGGATCTTATATAAATCTAGTTAAAAAATGTGATTTTCTTAAAAATAGTTTTCTTGGAGTATGTTACAGAACACAGGGTATCTATTACAGTAAGGTTATGTTGCCAACTTAAAGTGATTGGACAGAGTGATTGGCAAAATAAAACAAAAAAAACAGGAAGTCCCTTTCCAGACATAACCTGCTAGGCAAGCAGTCTTTTTGTAGCAAGCCATAACCACAAAGGCAGAGAGATGTAATCCCTGTGTCTTTGGTTATCCCAGCAAACAGGGTATCTTCATTACGATAGGGATGCCCCAAAACACTAATGAGGGGAGGGCAACATAACAAGATAACAGAGCAGCCTGCCAAACTTGCAGGTCAAAAGTGGTGTCCTCAGTGGTTTTCAGATTCATGTGGTAAAATCTCATAAAAGTATGCATCGAAAACCATCGAGAAATGGTAGCTATAAGCTATGTGACCCGCTTCTTGGGCCTTTAGGAAGCACAAAAGGGGAAAAAGACTGATAAAATGAAGTTAACATCAGGTGACAACTGATACCCCAAACCACATCTACTGTCTTTTCCCTGGCATCTGATGCATAGGACAAAGAGAACAGAAACAATGTCCTAGTTGTGATGGAACATAAAAAAAAATAAAAAAAATATCACAGTTAAAAAGATGGCTGAGCCCGTAAAACTACCTAGTCATTGTAAAATGTCAGGATCGGTTCCTTACAAGAAAAGCCAATTCCAAAACTCTGCTAGCCAATATGGCAGCTACAAAAATAACCTTCCTATGCAGGACGACTAAATAGAAAATCCCAAAGGGGATCGAAACAGATTTTTGCAATTCATAAAGTTGATAGCCCATGGAGCCTGAACTGGTGGAACGATACGTGGACACCCACAAGGGACACACCATGAGAAGTAAAAAGAAACAGGCCTCTAAAAATAAAAATAAAAAATAAAAAAGACTACCATGGCCGAAATCTGCCCTGACCTGATCTGGCTCAAGGCCAGTCTTAGATTAATGCTAGACATGAAAAAAAAAGCCAGAATGTGACCCACACCATACTTGACAGAATAAAATCCCCTAGCCTCATACAAAGCAAAAGATAATTATCAAGTCTTGTGTTACATCTGCTTTTAGTGGCCTTCCAAACCTTCAGTAGGACAGAAATGATGGAAGCAGAAACTCCCTGGCATAACTCCATGACTTGAGGCTTATTTGCATCATTGCGATGCAACTTCTGCTGACATCATTAACCGCATTGCTGACTGCCTAACGCACGTGGCAGAATGGCACAGGCAGGCGTACAGGTACATTGCTTTGAACCTTCCGCCTAGCGGGTGTGCCGCAGGCTCCATGACCGTGCCTGCGGGAGCCATGATCAGTGTTGTGTCACTCAGTCCCCTCAGTTAGAATCACTCCCTAGGACACAGTTAACTGCCAGTGTCATTTACACAGCATTTTAAAGCACTGATCACTGTATAAATGAAAATGGTCCCAATATAGTGTCAAAAGTGTCCGCCACAATATCGCAGTCACGCTAAAAATCGCTGATCGTCGCTATTACTAGTAAAAAAAAAAAAGAATAAAGAATAAAATGCCAAAAAACGATCCCCTATTTTGTAGACGCTATAACCTTCGCGCAAACCAATCAATATATGCTTATTGCAAATTTTTTTACCAAAAATATGTAGATTACATATCGGTTTAAACTGAGGAAAAAATTTGTTTTATTTTTATATATATTTTTGGGGGATATTTATTCTAGCAAAAAGTAAAAAAAGCTTTTTTTTTTGTTTATAGTGCAAAAAATTAAAACCGCAGAGGTGATCAAATACCACCAAAAGAAAGCTCTATTTAGGGTAAAAAAAAAAGGACGTCAATTGCCGAATCACAAAAAATGGCCTGTCATTGGGCAACCAGATCCATATATTCAGGTGACAAAGACAGCTTGTAACCTAAGGTAACATCAGCAGTGGCCTGGAGATCTAACTGGTAAACCTTTGAGAAGGACCTGCAAAAAGGATGCTTGATGCTGAAAGGTCCAAAACACACAGACAGATCTGGTTGAGCGTGCCTTAATGGAGAAGGGAGGAACCCTTTCCTTACCAGCATAAGCCCTTAAATCAGCTGCCTAAACTATCTAGCTTAAGTGGAAAAGAAAACAAGATGTCCCCTTCTTGGGACCTTTGGAGGAGGACAAAAAGACATTTAGTTTTATGAAGGAAAAGATCTTTAGACCCCATTTGTATATGAGGTCCATCTAACCAGGGGAGAGAGAGTATGTTCATTATGAGGGGTTGGAAAGACGGATGGGCATTGGTTTCACACAAAAGGATACACATACCTTGGGACTATAGCTGAAGTACAGTATATAGTGGACAATATTTGCTTGAATAGATTTTTTTTCAGGAAACATTGACATGCTAGGTTTTATTAATAGAAATTGTGTTTATAAAAAGACAAAAGGTAGCACAGATAGCACTTTAAAAACGTGTCTGGGTTGAGAGAGAGAGAGAGAGAGAGAGAGAGAGAGAGACCCAAATCAATATTTGGTGTGACCACAGCATCAAATGTTCTAGGTGCACTTGTACACAATTTTTTAAGGAATTGGGCAGACAGGTTGTTCCAAACATCATGGAAAACCAACCACAGATCTTCTGTGAATGTAGGTTGCCTAAAATCCTCTGTGGGGTCACTTCCAGGACTCAAATTTAGGGCCATTTATACACCTCCCTGATGGTAAAGCATGATGGATATGCCTGTATTTCTCAGCATTGAGAACACCATTGATCCTGACCATATCTCCAACTCTGTTTGCAGAAATGCAGCCCCAAACTTGCAAGGAACCTCCAAATATGCTTCTCTGTTGCCTGCAGACACTCATTACTGTACCGCCCTACAGCCCTTCGACAAACTGCCTCCTTTTCTGCACCCTGATTCCTATAGTTTCGAGCATTGTTGAGTCGCTTTGCCTTGTTAACACGTGGGAGGGAGGTATGGCTTGTCGGTCGCGATTCTACCATAAAGACCAATTCTGTCCGAACATCTCCAGACAGTAGTTGGGTGTACCTGGGTCCCACTGGTTTCCACCTGTTCTGTGCTGCTGGCCCTGCTGGACATCTTCCATGTAGAAGGGAAGCAAGCAAGGTGTCTCATCTGCTGCATTAAGTTTCCTTGGCCAAACACTGCATCTACAGTTCTCAACTATGACCGTTTCTTTGTGCTTCTACAAAAGAGCTTCTCAATCTATTTTGGAATCTTTGCCTGGGAGAGAGACCTTGGTGATGCAGTATAACTACCTTGTGTCTTGTTGCTGTGCTCAGCCTTGCCATGGTGTATGACCTGTGACATGAAATGGTCGTCCACAACCTCACCTTCGTAGCAGTTTGGCTTTTCCTCACCAATATTTACACCTCCTGTAGAACAGGTTCTGTTTCAGTTAATGAAAGTGTTTCAGTCTACATATGGAACTGATGATCATTAACACCTGCTAGGTATAGTATATCTCACAAAAGTGAGTACACCCCTCACATTTTTGCAAATATATCTTTTCATGTGACAACACTGAAGAAATTACACTTTGCTACAATGTAAAGTAGTGAGTGTACAGCTTTGTATAATAGTGTAAATTTTCTGTCCCCTCAAAATAACTAAACACGGCCCATTAATGTCTAAACCGCTGGCAAAAGTACCCCTAAGTGCAAATGTCCAAATTGGGCCCAAAGTGTCAATATTTTATGTGGCCACCATTATTTTCCAGCACTGCCTCAACTCTCTTGGGCATGGCATTCACCAGAGCTATACATGTTGCTACTGGAGTCCTCTTTCACGCCTCCATGACGACATCACAAAGTTTGTGGATGTTAGAGACCTTGCACTTTCCGTTTGAGGATGCCCCACAGGGTTTAGGTATGGAGATGTGCTTGGCCAGTCCATCACCTTCATCCTCAGCTTCTTTAGCAAGGCAGTGGTCATTTTGGAGGTGCGTTTGTGGTTGTTATGTTGGAATACTGCCCTGCAGCCCAGTCTCTGAAGGGAGGGGGATCATGCTCTACTTCAGTATGTCATAGTACATGTTGGCATTCATGGTTCCCTCAATGAACTGAAGCTCCCCAGTGCCGGCAGCATTCATACAGGCCCAGACATTCTCAACACCATACTTGACTGGTAGGCAAGACACACTTGTCTTTGTATTCCTCACCTGGTTGCCGCCACACACGTTTGGCATCATCTAAAACAAATAAGTTTATCTTGGTCTCATCAGACCACAGGACATAGTTCCAGTAATCCACGTCCTTAGTCTGCTTGTCTTCAGCAAACTGTTTGTGTATCATCTTTAGAAGAGGCTTCCTTCTGGGATGACAGCCATGCAGACCAATTTGATGTAGTGTCTGGTGTATGATCTGAGCACTGACAGGCTAAACCCCACCCCCTTCAACCTCTGCAGCACTCATATGTCTATTTCCCAAAGACGACCTCTGGATATGACACTGAGCAAGTGCACTCAACTTTTGGTCGACATGTCCCGTTAAAGCGCTGTATGCTCTTGGCCACTATGCTGCAGCTTAGTTTCAGGGTCTTGGCAGCCTTCTTATAGCCTAGACAATCTTTATGTAGAGCAAAAAAATATATATATTTTTTAGATCCTCCGAGTTCTTTGCCATGAGGTACCATGTTGAACTGCCAGTGACAGTATGAGTGAGATCGATAACACCAAATTTGACCCACCTGCTCCCCATTCACACCTAAGACCTTGTAACACCGAGTCTCATGACACCAGGGAGGTAAAATGGCCAATTGGGCCGAATTTGGAAATTTTCACTTCGTGGTGTACTTTTGTTGCCAACGGATTAGACATTAATGGCTGTGTATTATTTTTCAGGGGACAGCAAATGTACACTGTTATACAAGATGTACACTCACTACTTTACATTGTAACAAAGTGTAATTTCTTCAGTGTTGCCACATGAAAAGATTTGATAAAATATTTACAAAAATATGAGGGGTGTACTCACTTTTGTGAGATTTCGTGTGTCTTTTTAATTATATATATATATATATATATATATATATATATATATATATATATATATATATATATATATATATATATATATATATATGTGTGTGTGTGTATATGTATATGTGTATATATATGTATATTATACATATAAATATACACACACACACACACACACACACACACACACACACACACACACATACACACATATATATATATATATATATATATATATATATATATATATACATACATACATACATACATACACAAAAAAAAATAGGACTTTATTGGTTGCCACGTAGATACAGTGCATCCAGAAATTTTCCAAATTTTGTTATACTACAGCCTTATTCCAAAATGGATCAAATTCATTATTTTCCTAAAAATTTTGCAAACAATACCCCATAACGACAATGTGAAAGACGTTTGTTTGAATAAACAAAAAATTAAAACCACATGTACATAAGCAGGGCTCAAAATTTCAAGTCCTGAGCTACTAGCCAGGCCTCAAGGCGTACTCGCCACCAGTTGCCCCGCCCAACCCCTACACCATGTCCCCCCCAGATTACTGCCAGGCCCCCCCCCACATTGCAGCCAGAGTCCCCCCCCCCACATTGAAGCCAGAGTCCCCCCCCCACATTGCAGCCAGAGTCCCCCCCACATTGCAGCCAGAGTCCCCCCCCCACATTGCAGCCTACCTGTGCTGGGTAGGAGAGGAGCCGGAGCCGCCGCGTTATGTTCAAAGCGCGGGAAACATTACAGCTTTGATAGATAGATCACCCATCCAATCCTGGGATGGGTGATCTGTCTATCAAAGTGCCCGGACAAGGGGGAGGGGCTGTATATGACGCGCACGGCGGGGAACACAGCTATTGAATTGAAAGCTGTAATGTTCCCCGCACTCTGAACAACCAGACAGTGGTGGCGACAGCAGCTGCAGCGGCGACTCTGCTCTTCTTGCTCGCACCCCCCCTGCTCCCAGGCAGCCCACACTCGCCAGCCCTCAAAATTTACTCGCAAAATGCGAGCAGGCGAGTGTAAATTTTGAGGGCTGACATAAGTACTTGCAGTCTTTACTCAATAATTTGTTGAAGCCTCTTTACCTTCAATTACAACCTCAAGTGTTTTGAGTATGATGCCACAAGCTTGGCACACCTTTTTTGGGCAGTCTCTCCCCTTCTTTGCAGGACCTCTCAAGCTCCATCAGGTTGGATGGGGAGCGTTGGCACACAGCCATTTTTAGGTCTCTCCAGAGATGTTCAAATCGGGTTCAAGTCTGGGCCACTCAAGTACATTCAGAGTTGTCCCATAGCCACTCCTTTCTTAGGTCAAGATCGCTGTGGAGCAGGTTTTCATCAAGGATGTCTCTGCTGCATTCATCTCTCTCTCGATCCTGACTAGTCTTCCAGTTCCTGCCGCTGAAAAAATCCCCACAGCATGATGCTGCCACCACCATGCTTCACTGTAGGGATGGCATTGGCCAGGTTATGAGTGGTGCCTTGTTTCCTCCAGACATGCTGCTTGCCATTCACACCAAAGTGTTCAATCTCTGGTTCATTAGACCAGATAATTTTGCCTCTCATAGTCAGAGTCTTTCAGGTGTCCTTTGGCAAAGGCTGTGAATACTTATGTACATGGGATTTTTTTTTTCTTTTATAAATTTGAAAACAAACTTTCACATTGTCATTATGGGGTATTGTTTGTAGAATTTGAGGAAAATAATGAATTTTATCCATTTTGGAATTCTGCTGCCTCAGTTTTTGAGATGGAAAATTGCAAATACTCCAGAATGTTATGAAGAGTGATCAGACGAATTGTAATTAATTGCAAAGTTCCTCTTTGCAATGAAAATTAACTTAATCCCATAAAAAAAAATCCACTGCATTTGTGAAGAAGGCTTCAGGGTGCCCAAGAAAGTCCAGCAAGTGCCAGGACCGTCTTCTAAAGAGGATTCTGCTGCAGGATCGGAGTGCCACCAGTGCAGAGCTTGCTCAGGAATGGCAGCAGGCAGGTGTGAGCGCATCTGCACGCACAGTGAGGTGAAGACTTTTGGAAGATGGCCTGGTGTCAAGAAGGGCAGCAAAGAAGCCACTTCTCTCCAAAAAAAACATCAGGGACAGATTGATCTTCTGCAGAAAATATGGTGAATGTACTGCTGAGGCCTGGGGCAAAGTCATATTCTCCGATGAAGCCTCTTTCCGATTTTTTGGAGCATCAGGAAAAATGCTTGTCCAGAGAAGAAAAGGTGAGCGCTACCATCAGTCCTGTGTCATGCCAACAGTAAAGCATCCTGAGACCATTCATGTGTGGGGTTGCTTCTCATCCAAGGGAGTGGGCTCACTCACAATTTTGCCCAAAAACACAGCCATGAATAAATGGTACCAAAACACCCTTCAACAGCAACTTCTTCCAACAATCCAACAACAGTTTGGTGAAGAACAATGCATTTTCCAGCACGATGGAGCACCGTGCCATAAGGCAAAAGTGATAACTAAGTGGCTCGGGGACCAAAACGTTGACATTTTGGGTCCATGGCCTGGAAACTCCCCAGATCTTAATACCATTGAGAACTTGGTCAATCCTCAGGAGGCGGGTGGACAAACAAAAACCCACTAATTCTGACAAACTCCAATAAGTGATTATGAAAGAATGGGTTGCCATCAGTCAGGAATTGGCCCAGAATTTGATTGAGAGCATGCCCAGTCGAATTGCAGAGGTCCTGAAAAAGAAGGACCAACACTGCAAATACTGACTCTTTGCATAAATGTCATGTAATTATCGATAAAAGCCTTTGAAACGTATGAAGTGTGTATAATTATATTTCACTACATCACAGAAACAACTGAAACAAAGATCTAAAAGCAGTTTAGCAGCAAACTTTGTGAAAACTAATATTTGTGTCATTCTCAAAACGTTTGGCCACAACCGTCCGTCCGTCCGTCCGTACGTACGTACATACACACTAGCCACAACTTTATGACAACCCACCTAAATTGAGTAGGTGTCCCTTTTACCACCAAAACAGCCCTGACCCATCATGTATGCCTTAAGACCACTGAAGGTATGCCGTGTTGTCCTGTAAGTTGGGAGGTGGTGCCTCCATGGAACGAACTTGTTTTTCCAGCACATCCCACAGTTGCTCAATGGATTGACTTCTGTGGATATGGAGGCCAAATCAACACCTCAAACTCATTGTTTGCATGGGCACCCTGGCCATGTCCCAGATACTCCAGGTGACAGAGGGCAGACTTTTAGAAATTGATCATGCATCAAGAAGTTTGAAGACAAGCGTGTGACTGAGGAGTCTTTCAGAAGGAGATCTAGGTATCCTGGTGCATGGATACCCTTAGATCTTAGCAAGACAATGAGCAGAGCAAGCACTGCGGGAGAAGAACCCAGCTGGCAGGGTGACAAAAAGTGTTGGTCTCTCGCACCAAGGCATACACATGGGGGGGAACAGATAATGTGAATATAGATGCTTTGGATGTCCACCAATAACAGAAAACCCCTCATCGGGGGCAGACCTTGCCGACTCCAGGTAGAAGTTGGGGACCACATCTGTTTGGGGGACTTTAGGTCCAAAATGGGATAAATACCTTCATTAGGTTTTAGGACCATGAATAGGTTTGAGTAAAACCCTTTGCAAGAACTAGGATTACCACTCCTTATGTCGAAGCTGACTCAAGCTGCTCCCAGGTCTGAAGGTCTTTGAAGTAAAAAAGGCAGATTAAAAAAGGGAATCGGGAACATGGTAGAGATAGAACAGGTAACAACAGATTAGACTCAAAAGTCCAGTATATCAGTGATCCAGACTGCCGTTTTCTGGTCTTACCTTTGACTTAAGGGAGGCCACATGGGAGAAGCGAACGGACCCTTTTTTGGTGCGAAGAGGTAGTAGCCAACTAGCCATAGTAGTAGGCTTAGGCTGTTTGTGTGGAAGTAGTACTGTACTGTCTCTCCCATAACTTCCTTCATAAATTTATTAAGGGATCCACCAAACAACATTCCCTATTAAAAGGCATGCATAAAAGACATCTTTCAGAAGCATACTACGCAGACTAAGCCTTTAAACCACACAATTTTGAGCATGTGCACAAAGATTATGGTCATCTTAGAGACCTGGCAAAGTACATTCTCCAGGGCATCAACACAAAATGGCAGCACCAAAAGGCATGATTTGCAACACTCTCACAAAACTGTAAGACTCTTTAGAACAGAAATGGCAGAATCCACCAGGGATCCTTACCTTAAGCACACTGCAGGTTCACAGAGGGGACCAAAACTTCCCCAATCATAGTGGCATACCCTGGAAGGAGTCTTTTAGGTCTGAGTGAAAAAGCAACTGACCACAGTCCTGGACCTTTGTAGCACCCTGCGGCTAATTACACAAGTGAGTGCTGAACACAGGATTCTGTGACAAAAGCAAACATTTGAAGAATTGGTACCGTTTCCAAGATGTACATTGAAGGCAACTAATCCAGAAACTGAGGAAGCTTGATCTTGATGTGTCAGTTGAAGCAGTGAAGAAAAATAAAAAGAACTCCCTAGGCTACCCTAGTCAATCACCTAAAACACTAGAAACAAGTGGAATCCCACAGAGTGGGTGGGGTTGTATGAGGGTGTGCTGGGTGTTCCCATCAAAGCTTTTGCCAGTGTCCAATCAACTGAAGGTAGCAGCATATAACCCATGGTCTGAGTACAAGTCCTGTGCCCCAAACGGTACAATTAAGATATTAACATTTGAATATTTAACTGTTGCCCTTGTAAATTTCCACTATATCATAACTTATGCTGTCTCTTGATATAATCATATATAGAGACACACAGAACTACTGAGCTTTTTTTTATACTCAATTACAGATTTAAGGCAATTCTGCTTTATCAAATAATATTAAATCATGGTGACCAATAGCTGGGGAACAGATATGTTTCGCTGGGAGCTACTGCATTGTGACCAATGCTTTGTTTTGTTTCTTTCTTCCTCTTGGACAGAGGAAGAACACAATGCAAGGGAAAGAATACTTTAGCACACATCCACATCAGTCATGGATGTGTGTGATCAAGCCAGTTTAAACCTCTGGTAGGCAGGTAGAATAGATAAGCCCCTGGATATCTATTTTTTTTCACATATATGTACTTATCAATGATATGACACCAGTTTGGTACCAACAAAAACTTTGTCAGTACTGGGGTACATTTTTAGGTCTTTTGGCAAAAAATGCTATCCTTTGCAGAGAAATCAAAGCCAGTCTTGTAGGTATGGGTCTTGAAGTTTACTTCTACTTAAAAGTTCTGCAATTTTAACATTAAAGTACAGCCAAAGCTTGTTTGGTTGAACTTCTCAGTGAATCACAGAAGTGCAGTTCTGCACTCCTGTGACCCGTTTTCAGCAGACAGCGCGCTGACGTCAGAGCCAGTCCAGGCTCGGGAAGGATTGCGACCATATGGTTGGGATTCGCCCACGAGCCCCTGCCACCCCATCCACAGCCCAGCGCTTCAGTGAGCAATAGGTGGGATGGTGCAGAGCAGAGAGCTGCTGATTGACAGTCACCCAGAGGGATCCGAGGTGTTAGCACACTCGTTTCTCAGTCTTAGAGGTGCAGGGCGACAGATGCAGCATTGGACCGATACTGCATCCACCCAATTATGATTCTTAAATAAAAAGAAAACCCATACTTCTCTTTGAAAAGCACACTATTCGATAGCGTATACTAGAGCAAATGAGAAAAAGCTTAAATTCGGATTGATTGTTCCAGCCATTATATCTTTGAATGATGGAACACCGATTCTACCTGGGACCCTCCTATGGGGGTGTTGGGTAAGCTAAAGTGGGGCTTTTAATCACCTCAGAAAGAAACACCAGGTAGATCAGGGTGCTGGTAGGCAGAAGACGGTTAAACATGAAAAGAAATAAAAATGTGAAACATGAAACATTAGAAAGCTGACAGAAGAGACAAAAAGCCTTGCTGATCAGTTCCGGGTGGTGCACAAATTTTCTAAACTACATTTAGTAAGAATCAAAAGGAATAATCATATTTTTTGTTTTAACAATATAAGATGTACTTTTTGTTTCATTAGTACTGTTTATGTAAACTCTTAATCAGCCTCTCCAAAATGTTATAAAATTCCCCCCACCTCCTTTTTTAAGCTCTATTCATGTTGCTACATTAGGCAAAGCATTTTTTTTTTTTATGCAAAGCTCTATTATGTACACATATTAAATCTCAGAACTTTGCTGGTTCTTCCTCCTGTTCGGAAATCCTGCTGCCAAGCATTGCCTTGCAGGGTGCTTCTGTCAGTGAACAGGTTAATGTCACACGTTGTAGGTGGGAAGGGGGAAAAAAATAATAAAATAACACGAAGAACGTCCCCCGGAGGAGCCAACCGCGACTAGTATATTTTCATGCATCTCCTGCTTTGACAGATGAAAAATGTCAACTGTCCTGTTTTTATTTTGAAGCTTTATGCACTATTCATCTGCTTCATTAGTGTATCTTCCCGACTTCTCTCTGACAGCTGCTCTCTCCCTCCATCTCTCCCCACCCTCCCTCCTCTCCACCTCACCCCCCTCTTTTATTTCTCCTCTCGGCAGCTGAATTTTTCAGGCTAATTTGATCTTGCACACTGAGCCGATCTTGGGGAATGATTGACTTGCTCTCCTGACCTCGCGGCCTGATTAGTATTCCTGGGGTGTCTTGGAAGGACAGGATCCCACTGTCTGTCTTTAAGGCTGGTGGCAGTCTCCCTCTCTTTTGCTTTCTCTCTGCATGCTGTGTTGAAAAGCCACCAACTTACAACCTTGTCAGAAATCCAGTTGCTGAGCTTAACAATAAGACAAAGAAAAAATAGCATGTAATACCTATTTTTGCATGTTAAGGTCTGTGTACTGAAAGCAAAGCTTCCTCATATTAATTGAGCTTACCCCTTTTGCATATCAATTAATACTGAAAAAAAAATTTATATGGGGCTCAATTTAACTGTAAAGAAGTCCATTTGCAATTTCCATTCAGGCATCCTTATCCTCATTAATTCTTGCATGAATTAAAAGTAAAACATCTTTTAATCATATCTGAAGGTGTATCATAATCTTCCTGAGTGCAAGCATGGTTTTACAAATTGTGACTTTTTGTACAGTGGGAGTCTTGAATTATTAAACAAGAAATAAAAGATCACATAAGATGTTGTAATCTAAGAAAAACAATCAACCACCATGAAGCTCTAATGCAAGAACAGGCAATTAACGAAGATTAAAGTAGGATTTAAAAGCGAAGGCACTCTGGCACATAGGCCAATTAATGAGCAATCAAGGTGCCTTGCTGTAGAAGGAAGTAAATTCTGTGTGACCAGCAATACTTCTATGGTTTGGACTCCATTATTATATCTGCATTTTCACAAGCATACAATGCCATTTTAGGCTTGTAACTACTGCATGCAAATTAGTAACACAACGTTTGTAGAACATATCGCTTCTACTCTTTTGAAAAAGGTAAATTTTCTGGAATCCAAATACCTCTAAGGCTGGGTTCACACTACGGTTTTCCCGTCCGTCAGCCGCATACGATTTCAGTATTGAAAACGTACGGGCCCGGACGGGAAAACGTATAGATAGAGAATGCATTGCAAATCGTATGCACTCGGATGCATCCGGGTGCGTACGATTTGCTGGCAAAACGTTTTTTAAACGTCCGCAAAACCGTGTTCAACCACGGTTTTGCGGTCGTTTTTAAAACAGTATGGCAAACGCATACGTTTTCCTTTAACATTAATGTTAATGGAAAACGCACATGTGTGCGGTTCCATACGTTCCCGTCCGTTTCAGCCGCATACGGTTTTCCATATAAATCGTATGCGGCTGACGGACGGGAAAACCGTAGTGTGAACCCAGCCTAATAGGCAGGATCCTGTTTAAAATAATCAGTTTTTGAAATCACGCAATCAGTCAGTTACTACTTTAACTACTATCTGCAAATGAGTATTGAAACCGTTTTAGAGTGCTCAAACTATGTACAGTATCTAACCAGACTCCGGAAAAAAAAAAAACATGTCTAGATGGCACAGCTACATGTTTTGTGCAGTAAAACTCCCACTGCATCGCAGAAACATAGAAAACGGACATCAGAAAAAAGACCAAGTGGTCCATCGAGTCTGCCCTATTGTTTTTGTTTTCATTCAAGTATCTTTATTTGTTCCAAGCCGGTTTGAATTCACTTACATTTTTCAGAGCGTATAAATGATAACAAAAACATTTTCCACTCATGGTTAGTGTTTGGCTGAAGCCATTTATCAATCAACTGCGTTTACTCTTTTTACATCTATTCCGGAACAACCGGTTCCCTCGACTTCGCTCTGCCAGCACTGCACTCTCTCTGCATTAGCCAATTTATTTCATATATTAATATATAATCAAGATTTCAACATGTAAGATCCCTTTCTTGCTTTTGCAATTACGGAATCCTGAACTGCGTCCTGAAGAAGCCCAACGGTGAAACGTGTTGATGAATTTGGGCTCTCATCATATATGTATTCATATGTATGATTTTTTATATTTGCACTATCCATTTCACGTATGTGTCTTTTTTCTATGCATCTTTATTGTTTACTGTGCCGCTAAAGTCCGAATAGGGTTTACCGTTTGGTTCCCCTTTTTTCCCCTCTTTTTTATCATATTATTTACGGATGTTGGCAATGTGAGTGTGGTCTTTCTATTTTTCTATTTTGTAGTATAGTCTACCATAGAAAACGTTGTTTCCGACAGAAAAGTACAATTTTTTTTTGACAAATCTGTTAGGGTGTACGTCGAAGAGTCACGCAAGGGAGGCGCTGTGAAAATAGGGTAAAGCAGATTTCTACCCCATTTTCAGAGCGCCTCCTGTCGTTCACGCAACTCTTCGGCTCTCTTCTTCTCGGCTGACATCTGCGAGAGCTCTCGGCCCTGCCCGCTGGAGCTGTCAGATGGGGAGAGAAGAGAGGGAGAACACCACCCTCTCCTCATGCTTTTAACCGGCAGCCTCCCCATCAGACCTCAGTTCTTTAAAGTGGTTGTAAACCCGATTCATGAAATTTGACCTGGGCATATTTATCTGTAGTGTTTCTCTCCGACAACCCAGATAAAACCAGCCTTTCCATCTTTGTTTCTAAAAACTGCCGGCTACAAATTCAAGATTCATTAATAGATCTTGATGGCCGTTAGTTTTTCTGAAAGGTGCTCTTTACAACAAGAATGTTACCTTAGCAAACATTTATGTTCCTAACAAGCAACAGGTTCCATTTATCAAGGACGCCTTTGACAACCTCCACCGTTTTCAGTCTGGTTTGTTAATATTGGGTGGGGATTTTAATGTGACTCTTAATACTCTGATTGACTCCTCCTCGGGTACCTCCACCTTACCTTATGCTGCTCTTCGTTCAATTAAAAATTTACTTGGAGGTTTAACTCTCCATGATACATGGCGCACTTTGCATCCCCAACACCAAAGATTACACTTTCTTTTCCCCACCTCACAACAAGTACTCGAACAGATTACTTTTTCCTAAACCAGGCTGAACTTGACTCGTTGATCTCCGCATCTATTGAGCCCATGATTCTTTCGGACCATCATCCAATTTCTATTTCCCTCACTTTTTCCACTAGACCAATCAAATCATTCATATGGAGATTAGACAATTCCCTCCTTAACAACTCTGAAAACACTTCTTCAGTTACTTCCCACCTAACACATTTTTTTAAAGAAAATTATTCTTCCGACATACAACCTTTGAACCTCTGGATGACTCACAAATGCGTCAGAGGCATACTTATTTCCATGGCCTCAAAACTTAAAAAAAGCTTGTCAAGCTCATATAACTGCTTTGGCTGATAGGGTTCATATACTTGAAAACAAACAATCATTGGCGATCGATGCATATAATGAACTTCTTCATGCCAGGGAACTTTTGCTTGAAGAATTCGACAGAACAACTAAACGTAAATTTATGCTATCCCGCAAACTTTTTTACGAATATGGCAACAAATCCGGGAAATTGCTTGCAAATGCCCTGAGAACTAAAAAAGCAAACTCTACTATCCACTCCGTATCTGACTCTTCGGGGACAAAGTTCCATTCCCCCACTGATATTGCTACACAATTAAAAAAAATTTTATTCCAAGCTTTATAACATCTCTACTGACCCAGGTTCAGACCACCCCGCCCGTAGGAAACAATTGATCACTGATTTCTTGAAACTTAACAGCCCTAATCCAATCTCTAAAACAGAAGCTGATAAATTGGATCGTCCACTTGAATGGGATGAATCGAAATTGGCTCTCAAACAATTGAAAACGGGTAAATGTCCGGACGGACTAACTGTAGGCTATTATAAATCCTTCACCGACATTGTCCTCCCCTATTTTTTGAAAGCCTTCAACTCAATCCCTGATCATCCACCTAACAGGGATCTTTAAGAGGCACACATCACAATGATACCTAAACCTGACAAAGATAAACTTTTAGTCTCTAATTATAGGCCTATCTCCCTCCTGAATGTGGATTTAAAACTTTATGCCAAAATTATTTCAAACAGATTGTTGCCCCTAATCCCGAATTTAATCTCACTAGACCAGGTTGGTTTTGTCCCTGGACGCGAATCTAGGGACAATACTCAGAAGGCTATCAATATCCATCATTGGCTGACTAAACACTCTAAACCCGGATTCTTTCTTTCTCTCGACGCGGAGAAGGCATTTGACAGGGTTGCATGGGATTATATGACTTAATGCCTAAAGACTATTGGACTTGGCGACCGCTTATTGCGTTACATTCTTGCCCTTTACTCCTCTCCCACTGCAAGAATTAAAATTAATGGATACCTGTCGGACGCATTCTCCGTGTGAACGGGACCCGCCAAGGTTGCCCTCTATCTCCAATCATATTTATTCTAACTCTAGAACCTATTCTTAGGAGAATTCAAAATAACCCTGATGTTAAGGGTATTAATAACAACAAAATATACAAATTGTCCGCTTATGCAGATGACATCTTACTCTTAACAGATCCCATTAATACTTTACCTAATCTATTGATAGACTTTTCTACTTTCTCTCAGATCTCCAACTTATCAATTAATTTTGATAAATCCAGGGCTTTGAATATCACTCTGCGACCTGACATGATATCACTATGCAAACGGAATTTTCCATTTAAATGGGAGGAACGATCTCTGTCCTATTTAGGCATACGCATACCTCTTCAACTAAAAGACTTATATTCTTCCAATTTTTTGCCAATTCTTAAATCCATTCAAGAAGACCTGCTGAAATGGGACAGAGATTTTTTTTCTCCTGGTTTGGAAGAGTAGCCATAATCAGAATGAATATTCTCCCTAGATTACTCTATCTTTTGCAAACCATTCCAATTTAAATTGCCAGCATCCTTCTTTAATTTATATAAAATATGTCTGAAATTTGTCTGGAATTCTAAACAACCTAGGATTAAATGGGATACGCTAGTCAATCCTAAACTGTTGGGTGGAGTGGGACTACCAAATTTACAGAAGTATTATTGGTCTTGCCATCTATCCTGTATCATTGACTGGCACGTTCACAGAAAGACGAAGGATTGGGTTGATCTGGAGGGACTATCATCTAAAATCCCTTTACATCAACTCCCTTGGACTAAGCCACGTAAAATACCCCATGAAAATAGTAACCACCCCATTACAGGTCCCACACTACAAATTTTTAGATCATTGTGTACTAAATTTAACGTCTCGTCCTCCCCGGGTCCGATGACTCCTATCCCCATGATTCCGAATCTTTTTCCTGTCTCCACAAATTCCTTCTCCATTAATCCTACCTTGGCTCCCTCTATGAGAGCGGAACTCTTTTTCATTGATGGTAAACCATTAGCTTACGATACCTTTTGTCTTACATTTGCAGACTTCAATATTTCTAAAATGGACTATGAGATTATACTAAATTCTGTATTAAACTCTAACCCTCCTCTGATTTGGAATAGGCCCAAAACCCCATTTGAAAAATTGTGTTAATGATGACCCCCAAAGACATCTTATCTCAAAAACACTCACTTATTTTCTGATATAGAACTTGAGAAGGATGGAAAAATCCTGCATTGGGAGAGAGATCTTGATTTACACCTCTCTACCAATGATTGGCGTCATATTTTCACCAATATTCATAAAGGTTCTATGAATGTCCTTATTCAGGAAAATGGTTATAAACTTTTCTCCATGTGGTATAGGACACCCTTCATAAATTCAGCCCTACCACTTCCCCTACATGTTGGCGCTGCAAATCCTCTTTAGGAACTCTCCTACATATTTGGTGGGACTGCCCCATTATACAACCCTTTTGGAAGGATGTTCACCGCATTATCCCTCTCATTACCTCTCACTCTCCAGATTTCTCCGCTGCCCAATTCCTGCTACACCATACCTCATTACCCCACCACATATACAGAAATACAATAGTTTTACAACTGATTAATGCAGCCAAACTCTGTATCCCGACACACTGGAGACACTTCCCCTCCTAGCATTTTGGAATGGCTCAGAAGAATTGAACGGACTGCGGAAATAGAGGAGCTGATTTTTCAATCATTGGATTCCCCCACTAAGTTCCGTGATAAATGGAATTGCTGGACAAGCTTTACTAAATCTACTGAGTTTCAAAACCTGACTCACCATTTCAACGTTAATTGAAATCGCTCCGATTTAATCTGCAATTTTTTATTACCTTATGATCCCCCTCCCCCCCCTTTTTTTTCCTCCCCCTCTTATTAATATTGTTTATTTTTGACTAAATAATTTCCATTATAGTAAATTGTGATATCCTTTCGATCTGATCCCGATAGACCTTTTTAACCGTTTCCATTGATATGATAATATGATATATATTTAAAATGACTTATACTGTTCAGTGGATATTGTTGATCCACTCCATTTCATCTACTGTTTGTCTTGGTGTATTTTCACATATGTATTGCTTTATTATATGATTTCTTCTGAAATACCAATAAAATGTTTAAACAAAACCAGCCTGAAATTTGTGCTGGGGATGGTGCATACAAATAAATTTGCAGTCAGCTGGTCTATTCACAGCTCTGCACATTTCTTCCTTCCTTTGTCTATGTGGAGAGGGTGTGTGTGCCTTTCCTCCAATCAGCTATCACAGAAACCACACCCAGTGGTCGAACAGGAAGAGAAAATTCCAACAAAATGTGCACTTTCTAAACAGTCTAGAAAGTAGAAGACAGCGCACACAGTGCCTTGCTGTTCACTTCACTGGGTATATCCCCTTTAGGAGCAACTGTATAGGCAAATAAGCACAAACCATACAGAACAAGGGCATATTCCACAAACAACCCTTTACGCTTTCAAATTAATCATTTACCTTTTAAGTTAGCCCAATTTTTTTGCATAATGTAAAAGATATTACACCAAGTAAATAGATAACCAACATGTCACACTTTAAAATTGCACACACTCGTGGAATGGCGCCAAACTTCGGTACTTAAAAATCCCCATAGGTCGATGCTTTCATTTTTTTTTTACAGGTTACATGTTTAGAGTTAGAGAGGAGATCTTGGGCTAGAAATATTGCTCTCGCTCCAGCGTTTGCGGCAATACCTTACGTGTGGTTTGAACGCTTATACGGCATTTATAAAAAATAAAAAAATTGTAAATTTTACTTTTATTTTTCTAGTATGATGCTTTCTTTATCTTTTTTTTTTCTTTTATCCACATTACAAGGCATGCAAACATTCCTTGTAAAAAGAATGGTGCGTGACAGGCCTTTTTTACAGTGAGATCTGCGGTCAATAAGTCCCCAAATCGCACCTATAGGCTGGGAAGCCTGAAATAAAAAAATAAAATAAAAATCTCAGCTTCAAATGCAGAGGCCAGGCGCGACATCATAACATTGCGCCCAGTCTCTGAACGATCATAGAGACTTCGGGGACCATCTGGCCCGCAGGAAATCTCTATGGTCAGCATCCGGCGCTGGTCGGTTCATTCTACGGTTCACCGATCGCAGGGGTGAGCCAGAAAAAGCACCGGAGGGCGGCGCTTGTCAGAATTATCAAGCGGCTGATCAGCTGCTATGATCGTTCTTATGGTGAAGGGAATTGATGGATAAAAAAAATAAGATATCTGAATGATGTCTAACTGCAGGCATCATTAACATATCACTGCTCAAACTTGACAATGTCATATGATGTTGGGTGGGAAGCAGTTAAAAAAATGCCTGACGGCAGCTGCCACTGATGAGTCTCTCACTCTCTCATTACCAGGGCCGGACTGGCCCAGCACGGTAGGCTGCCTGTCCTGAGGCTGCTTTGAGCTGTAGCTGACTGCAGCGCTCCCCCTCTCTCCTGCGTGTATGACACCAGGCATCTCTCGCTGTGTGTGAGAGCTGGGTCTGTGTTCGGCTGTGCTAGACCTGCTTGTGTGATAGTAGATGGAGATGGAACACTGATTGAATCAGTGTTTTGTCTATCACACAAGCCCATCTAGGGGGGGGGGGACTTTGCTAGAGCACACTGCCCTGCTGAACACAGACCTACAGCTCCTGTTTGTTCCATGACACATGTCGGGAGAGGAGATACCTGCTGTGTGTGATCGAGGCAATGCCATGGTGAGTGCCATGCACAGTGGAGCTTCATTCATATACAAAAGTGGGGCCGCATTCATATACAAAAGTGGGGCCGCATTCATATACAAAGTGGGGCCGCATTCATATACAAAGTGGGGCCGCATTCATATACAAAGTGGGGCCGCATTCATATACAAAGTGGGGCCGCATTCATATACAAAGTGGGGCCGCATTCATATACAAAGTGGGGCCGCATTCATATACAAAGTGGGGCCGCATTCATATACAAAGTGGGGCCGCATTCATATACAAAGTGGGGCCGCATTCATATACAAAGTGGGGCCGCATTCATATACAAAGTGGGGCCGCATTCATATACAAAGTGGGGCCGCATTCATATACAAAGTGGGGCCGCATTCATATACAAAGTGGGGCCGCATTCATATACAAAGTGGGGCCGCATTCATATACAAAGTGGGGCCGCATTCATATACAAAGTGGGGCCGCATTCATATACAAAGTGGGGCCGCATTCATATACAAAGTGGGGCCGCATTCATATACAAAGTGGGGCCGCATTCATATACAAAAGTGGGGCCGCATTCATATACAAAAGTGGGGCCGCATTCATATACAAAAGTGGGGCCGCATTCATATACAAAAGTGGGGCCGCATTCATATACAAAAGTGGGGCCGCATTCATATACAAAAGTGGGGCCGCATTCATATACAAAAGTGGGGCCGCATTCATATACAAAAGTGGGGCCGCATTCATATACAAAAGTGGGGCCGCATTCATATACAAAAGTGGGGCCGCATTCATATACAAAAGTGGGGCCGCATTCATATACAAAAGTGGGACTGAATTTATATACAAAAGTGGGACTGAATTCATATACAAAAGTGGGACTGAATTCATATACAAAAGTGGGACTGCATTTATATACAAAAGTGGGACTGCATTTATATACAAAAGTGGGGTTGCATTCATATACAAAAGTGGGACTGCATATTAGAGCTGCACGATTCTGGCCAAAATGAGAATCACAATTTTTTTGCTTAGAATGAAGATCAAGATTCTCACGATTCTCACGGCGTAAAATCTTTTACATTTATACAAAAAAAAATGGGCTAACTTTACTGGCTAGTTTAATTCATTAAAGTAATTTTTTCCAAAAAAATTGCATTTAAAAAGACTGCTGCGCAAATACAGTGCAACATAAAATATTGCAACAACCGCCATTTTATTCTCTAGGGTCTCTACTAAAAAAATATATAATGTTTGGGGGTTCCAAGTAATTTTCTAGCAAAAAAAAATATGATTTTAACTTGAAAAGAGCCGTCAGAAAAAGGTTTGGTGTTTAAGTGGTTAAACGTTCCCTAATTTACATACAGAAGTTTATTCCTTTGAAGTGATACAATGTTTAGACTTAACTTTCCACTGATAAAGAATGTTTTTAAAACTTGGCAGGCTGCCCAGACTGACTTTTGGCTGAGAGCAGACAGAAAATTCTTTGCATACCAAAGTGCAGAGAGAAAATGTCAAGAATTGCAACGGGAAAAAGATTGCGATAACGATTCTTGACAATTAATCGTGCAGCTCTACTGCATATATATACAAAAGTGGGGCTGCATTTATATACAAAAGTGGGGCTGCGTTCATATATACAGTGGGGCTGCATTCATATGTACAGTGGGGCTGCAATGATGGGCACTGATGAGGCTGCATTGATCTCTTGTACCATGTCTCCAGTCTCTGACCATCCCTTGTACCATGACCATCCCTTGTACCACGTCTGCAGTCTCTGACCATCTCTTGTACCATGTCTGCAGTCTTTGACCATCCCTTGTACCATGTCTGCAGTCTGACCATCTCTTGTACCATGTCTGCATTCTCTGACCATCTTTTGTACCACGTCTGCAGTCTCTGACCATCTCTTGTACCATGTCTGCAGTCCCTGACAATCGTCTACAAACTATGGGATATTTTTTACTAGTATTCAGTAGTATTGATTTTTGAGCGGTACTGCAACATTGCAGCGGACACACCGGACATCTAATTCAGTTCTGTAAGCAACACCTTATTTTCTGGCAGTGCCCCTCCCGAGACTAGACTCTGGATCCACCCTTGACTTACTCTAGGATGGGACTACTGCCCACAACACTTTTCGTCCAAAAACCTGCTCGTCTGCTGAGATCAAGTCTAGCCTGTAGTGCTTCACAAAAGTGGTAAAGCTGGACCACGTTGCGGCTCTTCAGATCTGGTCAGGTGTTGCACCAGCCATTTCTGCATAAGTAGCTCTAGTAAAGTGGGCCACAAACCTCTATGTATCCTCCGATACCGAGTACAAGTACTGATACTTTTTTCCCCCAGACAGGTACTCGCCGATACCGATTACTGATACTTTTTTTAAATGTAAAATGTCATGTCAAAGCACAATACAGATTAGGTGGCACTGATCAGATTAGGTGGCACTGATCTGCAGCACTGATAGGATTAGGTGGCACTGATCTGCAGCACTGATAGGATTAGGTGGCACTGATCTGCAGCACTGATAGATGGCTGGCACTGGCAGGTGGTACTGATGGCTGGCGGACACCGATAGGTGACATTTATGGGCACTGATGGGCAGGCACTAAAATGCCATTAGGGATGGCTGCCTGCAACGCCCATCCGGGTAATCCTTGCACTCTGCCGCATAACAGCAGCAGCGGCCATCTTGTTACACCCAGCCCAAACTATATGGGCTGGGTGTAACAAGATGTCCCCGTTCTTCAGCTCCGGGGACCGATTGCGGGACTCCAGCGGCGATCGGGTCCACGAGTCCTGCGGCCGCAGAGCTTCGGACCGGGTCGCGTGCATGCGGCGCGCGACCGGGCTTAAATGGCAACGTACAGGTACGTTGATGTGCCCAGCCGTGCCATTCTGCCAACGTATATCGGTGTGAAGGGGTCCTTAAGTGGTTAATTGCTACTGTTAACCACCTCGCCAGAGTTAGTCTAGACTTAGAGGACCTGAAACCTTTCTTGCCCTCTGAAAACAAAACTAAAAAGGAATCCATCTTCCTAAATTCCTTCGATTTATTTAAAGGAGTTCTCGGAGCTAAAACTTTTAACCCCCGCTGTGCCCGGGCTGTAAAACTATACAAAATAAACCTTCACTTACCTGCCTACGATCCCCCGTTGTTCCGATATCGCCGTCCCGTTCTCCGGTCCCGGTCTCTTCCACTTCCTGGGGGTCGGTGACTCACAGTGCGCTCAGCCTATCAGCGGCCGCAGCAATGTCCCGTCGCGGCCGCTGATAGGCTGAGCGCACTGTGAGTCACCGACCCCCAGGAAGTGGAAGAGACCGGGACCGGAGAACGGGACGGCGATATCGGAACAACGGGGGATCGTAGGCAGGTAAGTGAAAGTTTATTTTGTATAGTTTTACAGCCCGGGCACAGCGGGGGTTAAAAGTTTTAGCTCAGAGAACTCCTTTAAGTATTGTAACACACGCCTTTTTTACATCCAATGTGTGAAAGTTCCTCTCTTGGTCAGACAAAGGATTACAGCAAAAACAGGGCAAAGTAGTTTCTGGTGTCCGACGATAGTTTAGGCAAAAAGCCCGGATCTGTTTAAAATGCCACGATTCTGTAAAAAGAAGGTCCTGATTGACGAGGCCTCTATATCACCAACTCTCCTGGCTGTAGTAACAGCTACTAAAAAGACTGTCTTGAGAGTCAAACCCTCTAAAGAAAATATCTCCAACGGGTCAAAAGGATCCCTTATCAGAGCCCATTAACACCATCAATAGATCCAACTTATGAAAGGTTCATCTTCACAACCGGTCTCTGCCTTGAAAGTGCCTTGAAGAAACAAGCAGAGTGTGACTGGCAAAAGGTCTCTCTAGAAAAACACTAAGTGCTGAAACATGACTCTTCAGGCTCCATGCACACAAGCTTAAAAAAAACGACCCTAGCAGCACTGTTTAGCTTCCTTTTTTTTCTGCTTCTATAAGAAAATTATCTTATCCTATGTGTCCATGCACACTCTTTAGTCTAGAGGCATTTTTAAGCTCAACGTTTAGGAGCAGGAAGAAAAAAAATTTTTTGCTAGTGTATTTGAGAGTGAATATTCCAGCAGAGGAAAACGCTTACCGCTCCTAAACACTGCTAAAAGATGCTAAGTAGCGTGTGGTTGAGGAAGGAGTGGCCGCCACGATGACTTCAGCTGTCTGTGGGATTCCCCGCTGACAGCTGAATGCAAACATAAGTACGCCGGCAGTAGATTAATAAAAAAAAACTGTGTGGGAGTCCCCTCGCAATCCATACCAGGCCCGGTATGGATTTTGAGGGGAACCCCACGCCAAAAGTTTAAGAAAAAAAACGCATTGAGTCCCCCCCAAAAATCTGAGCATGTCGGCAGAGCAGGACAAGGGCTTCTTCCCCACAACCCTAGGTGATGGCTTACTAGAATCTGGAAGCTCCTTGATATAAAAAAAAAAAAAAAAAAAAAAAAAAAGCTGGGAACCTGAAGGATAGATGGATGGTGCCGTCCAACATATACCCCAACGCAGAACTTGTCCCTTGAAGATCACTACTATCGTGCAAATCTCTGGATATACCAGTCTATGGTGACAGTGTGTACTACAGGCATGTATTCTAAGGGTGTGCAACACAGCAAATGACCATAAAAACAAGAAAACAAAAAATGATGTACACCCAAAAAGCTAACTCCTCACATTATTCACATGCAAAAAAATCATGAATATAAAAACAGCACCGACAATGTAACAAAACACTTCCCAGTCCTAACCCTCCCCACCTCCCTCCCAGAAAACCCTGCAAACCCCACCAATTCCCTCACCCTATACCCATGAACTGCCTCAACAGGATTTCCCAGAGGAGCTGAAAGAGTTTGGCTATGCCGCTGCCCTTTCACAAAGATGAAACAAACCCCTGGGGACTCAAACAGCCAACCAAACAGCAGAGGAGAGCACCCTAAAGTCACAATGGGCGAATGCAGTGCAATCTAAGAGACAACTGCATCTGGGGGATGGATGTGAAGTTTGATAAAAATTGAATTGTCCTATAACAAGACAAAAAGCCACAGTAAATCCTCACCCAGTCCCAAATCTCTAGCAATGGTGAGTGCCTGAAGATTCTAAACACACAGGGGCAGCGAATGCCAAGATGATGTCCAGCAATCTGCTTTGGTATATATTGAACACGTCATAAGGAATAAAATTAATATTTCCTGCTTGCTCTGTTTGATTTCAAAGATAAATGGCAAAGAAATGGTCACTACTAGGACATAAGCTCAAACATATCTGGCAGCATAGTAAAAATCCGATCCGGCCAGTACTAAACCAGTGTCCCAGAGCCTCTAGGTACCTCATGAATACTGCCGATATGATCGGTCTCTGTCTGCCTAAATTACTCACTGTTCTGTGTTTTTTCAGCAGCCATATGTTGTTCATATGATCCATAGTCCTTAGTGAAAGTAGCCAAAAAGATTCACAACCAGATCGTTCAGCAGGCAAGTACAGTGGAAGTCCTTACAGGTGTCCTGTGTGAATAGTAGGGGTGTACAATATCCCCTGTAAAAAATCCCAGCTGCTGTCATTCTATAGAGCACAGGACATGTGCAAGGCAGTGGGCTGTAGTAAGGTGGGATGATCCCAAAGCAAATCAAAATCCTCTGGTAAGTCCGTCAGGTAAGTGGTATCATGTAGACAGGCAATGCAGGATGCAGTACATCAGGGGGTGTGAGGGGTGCTTCTCCAAATGGATCTATATATGTTTCATACCGCTTCCGAAACTTCGCTAGGATCCCAGCCCCTCTTATGTGAATGAGTATGCTTGTTGTTGGGCTCTGCTGAACCAGGACTTAAAGCGGTAGTAAAGCATGTAGTTTAAAAAAAAAAAAAAACGGACCTTCGGAGTGTGTGCGCCAGTGTGGTCCTCAGCTGCATGCATTCTGAATATCCCCTAAACTGTGTTTAGGAGATGTTCCCAGTACCCCTACAGGTAAGCCCTATTATAGGATTACCTGTAGGTACAAGAGGTGTAACCGTTTACTACCACTTTAATAAGTATTTTTCATTATTCATTCCTTCTTGATTTTCTGTTGCATTGTTGTCTTTATGCTTTGCAATACATTTTTCTGTAAATATTTTGTTTGCATTTTTTTTAACTGTCATTTTATTAAATATTTCAAATTTGTGAATATTGTCACGAATACCCCAACGCAGAACTTGTATAATCCATGTCCCTTGAAGAGCACTACTATAGTCAAATCTCTGGATATACCAGTCTATGGTGACAGAGTGTGCTACAGACATGTATTCTAAAGTCATAATTTCTAATATTGTAAAGGTCTGATATTTTACTAGGCCTGCAGCTAATGATTATTTTCATAATCAGTTGGCCGATTATTGCTTTCATGGAAATCGGATTAAATCCTCCAAAAAAAATTTGACATGCAATTTAGTTAATACGTAAAGTTTAAAAAAAATATATATATTCTTGAATATCTATATGCAGTGGTAAAATATATAACCAGCTATTATGGTTAGGAAAAAAATATCGAATCCACTCTCAGAACAGACAAGGTATATACTTTAAAGAGGTTGATCATAGCGGGTACATATCAGAAATCAAAATTTGTATTAAAAAAAAAAAAAAAAAAAAAAGAAGATAAAAGAAGACCTAAAACTGTTTTGCAGATTTTCAGTGAAAAATAAAAAATAATGCAACACTAAATAATCGATGACAATATAAGGGATACAATTAGAATACTTAAAATAAGTCCTTAAAACTAAATACAAAAAAAATATTTTGTTTCAAAAAAATAAAAATTAAAAAAATAAAAACTAAGACAGTGTCCTGTTCAAGTTCCAATTAGAAAAGGAAGTCCGTGAAAAATTGAGTCCCAGAATAAACCAAAGTAATACCAGAAAGTCATAAGTGACACCAATCTTCCCATAAACAGTGTGATTTTCAGATGAAACACCCAAGTGTATGGTTACCAGAAAGCCGTGACAAATTCACAGCCTCACCTAGCCCAGGGAACGAGGTCTCCCTAAAACCTATAGGCGTCCGGAGCGATAGCCAATAGTCCAGTAATGCTCAAAAAGAAAAAATTTAAGCTTCCATAGTGTAGTATGTATATTCAAATCATTTAATTAATGAATAAAATGCACTTACAGAAGTTGAGATGCATGTTCAGAGGTAAATTCAAAAAAATGCGAGCCACGGCGTCTATGTGCCTCTCCTTAGTTTCTATATGTTCGTAACACCACCGTC